>NC_135234.1:213682526-213996990 GCF_051348905.1 Ranitomeya variabilis | reverse complement strand
GGGCATTGATTTGTCTTTTTCGTCTGCATTTCATCCCCAGACAAATGGCCAGACGGAACGTACTAATCAGACCTTGGAGACTTATTTGAGGTGTTTCGTGTCTGCTGATCAGGATGACTGGGTCTCCTTTTTGCCGTTGGCTGAGTTTGCCCTTAATAATCGGGCCAGTTCTGCCACTTTGGTCTCCCCTTTCTTTTGCAATTCAGGGTTCCATCCTCGTTTTTCATCTGGTCAGGTGGAGTCTTCGGATTGTCCTGGAGTGGATACCATGGTGGATAGGTTGCATCGTATTTGGGGGCAGGTGGTGGACAATTTGGAGTTGTCCCAGGAGAGGACTCAACGTTTTGCTAATCGCCATCGTCGTGTTGGTCCTCGTCTTCGTGTTGGGGACTTGGTGTGGTTGTCCTCCCGTTTTGTCCCTATGAGGGTCTCTTCTCCTAAGTTTAAGCCTCGGTTCATCGGTCCTTATAAGATTTTGGAAATTCTTAACCCTGTGTCTTTTCGTTTGGACCTCCCAGCATCCTTTGCTATCCATAATGTCTTCCATCGGTCATTATTGCGGAGGTATGAGGTACCACTTGTGCCTTCTGTTGAGCCTCCTGCTCCTGTGCTGGTTGAGGGTGAATTGGAGTACGTGGTGGAGAAAATCTTGGACTCCCGTGTTTCCAGACGGAGACTTCAATATCTGGTGAAATGGAAGGGCTACGGTCAAGAGGATAATTCTTGGGTTACAGCTTCTGATGTTCATGCTTCTGATTTGGTCCGTGCCTTTCATAGGGCTCATCCAGATCGCCCTGGTGGTTCTTGTGAGGGTTCGGTGCCCCCTCCTTAAGGGGGGGGTACTGTTGTGATTCGGTTCGTGGGCTCCCCCGGTGGTCTCTTGTGGTACTGGTGTCCTGCAAGCTTTGCCTTCTCAGTTCACCTGTTCCTATCAGGATGTGGGAGTATCCTATTTAACCTTGCTCCTCAGTCATTCTAATGCTGGCCATCAATGTATCCAGAGTGATTCTGTTGCATGTTCCTGCTCCCAGTTTTCTGCTCAGCTAAGTTGGACACTTTAGTCCTTAAGTCTATTTTTGTATGTTTTGTCCAGTTTGCACTTATGTGAATCTCTGCAGCTGGAAGCTCTTGTTGGGCTGAAATTACCACTCCAGTGGCATGAGTTGTCACATGAGTTAAGGTAATTTCAGGATGGTGTTTTGAAGGGTTTTGCAGCTGACCGCGAAGTCCTCTGTTGTATCTTTCTGCTATTTAGTTAGCGGGCCTCTCTGTGCTAAATCTGCTTTCATACTACGTGTGTCTTTTCATCTGCTCTCACCGTTATTATATGTGGGGGGCTGCTAATCTCCTGTGGGGACATTCTCTGGAGGCAAGCCAGGACTGTGTTTTCTTCTACCAGGGGTAGTTAGTTCTCCGGCTGGCGCGCGGCATCTAGAGACAACGCAGGAATGCCCCCTGGCTACTTCTAGTGTGGTGTACCAAAAGAGAAAACGATGAAATAACGGTCCAACTCAAAATAGACACAAATAGAAATTTTTATTAATGCTTAATATGACCAAAGTGCAAGGAGGGAAAAAAATTGACACTAACAGAAAAACACTGGAAACAGCAGGAGGCGCGTACCCAGGACCATGTCTACAAAGTAAGAATTTACCTAAAACATAGGTCCTTGCTACAAAAAACCAAGCAGAAGGTACAAAATAAGTGATAAAAAATTATGAAAAAATAACGCAAAAACCAAGTACTTATTGGTGCATATATATTGCGGCAATGAGGCCAATAATCTACAACAATGAATAGGCCATTATTACCACAGCGATACACAGAAACGGCTAGGATTAGTATGGTCATTACAAAATAATAAAGAAATCACTAAGGGTGATAAGAAAATGACACAACCTAAGCTCATAGACAGTGCTAAATCAAACAGTCATTGCTTTCAACATGCCAACTACTGGGATCGCTGTAATAACTCACCGCACAAATGAGACAATGGTGCCTGGGGCCGCGCCTCCGCCCCAACGCGCGTTTCGGTGGGAACACCTTCGTCAGGGGGCAGAGAAACAATGTGCACAACAAGTTTAAAAAGCGCTGGCACCGGAAATGGGACATGCCGATAACCGGAAGTGACGATGCGGTAACCAGGAGACCCGAGCTCCAGACGCGCCCGAGTGCAGCCGAGGAGATCCGATTCACAGGGGCCCCATGTGACCCGGACCACCCAACAGCAACACCCGGAGTGCGCAGGCGCCCGAAGACACCATGGCACCAGCAGCAGCACTAGACCGGTGAATGTGCAAGGAAAACATAGCATTTGTAAATATAAACGGAGCCTATTAATCGATCATAATACTGACATGGAGAACAATACACCATATATAATACAGCATACAGTGATAAAAAGTAATGGATAATGAAACATAATTGGCTAATGAATCGTTTTACTGCATATAAGACAATAAATGTGCAAGGAGAACATAGCATATATCAAAACTAGCAAAGCCTATAACCAATCATAATAATAAAGTGCAGAACAATACGCCAAATATTACAAAGCACAAAACTATAAAAGGCAATGCTACACAATTATTAGCCAATAAATATTTTCTCTCTACGAATACTACAGCATCGCTTTAGATTTCATACAACATATATACTAATACTAAGTAATTACAGATGGACTAACAAATAGCCAAATAGAATAATAGTATATATAGTAATATTATAAGGCTGCACAAAGAGAACAGTATATATATATGGTTAATGTAATCCAATTTATCATTAATGCAACAGATGGACTAACAAATAGCCAAATAGAATAATAATATATGTAATAACATTATAAGGCTGCACAACAAGAACAGTATATATATATGGTTAATGTAATCCAATATATCATTAATGCAACATCATATGGTGATCTTCTTAGAAACGATGTCTCTGCATGTTCGAGTCTTCATACGACCATCTTCATATAAACGGTATATTACAATCTTGATGATAGGCAAAAGATGATAAACTTCCAAATGCAACATTCAGGTGCCGCAAGGCGCTAAACAAATAATATAAAACAGTTAAAAACAATTAAAAACAACCAGTCTGATCCTGGTAGTGTCAAAACCAGGCCAACAACGGCAGACTGAAGAAGAACAAGAAGGAGTCACTTGTATAACTACAATTAAACGAACCTAATCAAGAAAGGGAGCATAACTAATATTCTCATTTAAACCAGCAGGCTGGACCGTACCCAAAGTCCAGATCCACCTGGACTCAATACGGGCCAGCCTCTGGAATGTGCCTCCCCCCCGAATTCCAACCTCCAGCAGATCAATACCCCTGGCTCTAAGAAGACCAGCATTACAGTCATGAAACATCCTAAAATGTCGAGGAAGTGTTCTAAGGGTGGAGATGTCCTCAACTGCCGCCGCTGCGTCAATGCCAAGGACATGTTCACGGATCCGCGTTTTTAGATGACGAGTTGTCATGCCCACATATAACTTAGCACACGGGCACGTAACAATATAGATTACATTTTTACTTGTGCAAGTTATTTTCTTATTAATCTTAAATTCACGCGACCCATCAAAATTATGGAATACGCTTGTTCTCTCAATGTTCGGGCAAGCGACGCAGCGGCCACATGGGACACACCCCACCCTGACTGGCATAGAATCAAGAAAGGTGGGAAGGCGCCCTCCAGTGTAATGACTGTGAACCAAATAATCTCTGAGATTTCTGGATCGCCTGACTGCAATGCTGGCCCTCTCCGGTAAGTATCGTGCAATAATTGGATCCGCTCGCAATAGATGCCAGGATTTCTGTAAGATATCTCTCATTTTTGGAAACTGGGAGTGGTATTTCGTAGTAAACCGCACAATCTCATGATTAGATCTATTGTTAGTGTTATATAACAGCGCATCTCTAGAAGAATGTTTTGCTCTATTATAAGCCTTTTTTATACTTCGCTTGCTGTGTCCCCGAATTAGTAACCTATTTTTCAAATCCTCCGCCTGACTAGAAAAATCTGCCTCTGTAGAACACAATCTACGCAAGCGAAGAAATTGACCCGTTGGTATGGCCCGAATGACATGGCTGGGATGAGAGGAGGAGGCGTGCAATAAAAGATTAGTTGCAGTGGGCTTCCTATACAAAGTGGTCTGAATGGTACCACATGAATCACGTTTTAACTTGACATCCAAGAATTCGATAGACTTATCATCAAAATTATATGTCAAGGTTATATTATTGTCATTGTTATTAAGAGAGGTCATGAAGGTCTCAAGACTATTTACTGAACCCCGCCAGACAATCATGATGTCGTCGATGTACCGCGCCCAAAGAAGGACGCGGCACATCGACTCCGGAAGGTCAGGCGGGGGGAGGTCCCTCTCCCACAGCCCCAAGAACAGGTTGGCATACGCTGGGGCGAAGGGGGCCCCCATCGCTGTCCCTTGGAGTGTGGTGTGTAGGTTTAGCATCGCGGTCAGCTCTAGTTTCCATCACCCGAGAGCTTGTCCGTTTATTCTATGCTTCTGATGTTTCCTTGCCATTGGAAACCATAACAGCTGAGCTCCCGGGATAGTCCTCACAACTGATTCTGCCTGTCTCTGATGTTCGTTCTCTCCGTCCCCCAGGTGATATGGTAGGACGCACCCGTATGACGGGGTAGGCCTGGAGTTCTTCCGGGACCCTAGAGTCGCCCCTCTCCCACAGCTGCCTCCGTTGTCTGCTTAGGTGATTTGTGTGAGACAGCCAACCTATAATTGGCTGCCCTGCCGTGGTTTGCAGTAGTACTTAGAGTCTCTTACTTGCTCGGCGTTCCGGCCACCGACTGTTTGCGCCTCAGAAGGATGTTGCCTCGGTCTAACAGCACGACTCCTTCTGGTCCTAATTCCTCTTTACTGTATTCCCGTTGTTCACTGGTTAGTTCTGCTCTTAGGAGTCTGCCAGGATCCCATCCCTGACAGATCCTCTCACTAGCTCTTCCCAGTTACTTCTCTCCCTGTCTTCCTGTCCAACCCCCAGTTTTACCAGAGTGTGAGGAGTGGCCTACTAGATAGAACCACCCCCCCTGGTGGCCGGAGTGTGAAGTGTAGTGTGAGTGTTACCTGGTCAGAGAAACTCCTTTAGTGCAGTCAGACGTAACATCACTCCCCTTAGTGGCAGAGCGACATTACTGCAACGACCAGGACTCTGGGGCGCTGCACTCCCCCCCGGTTAAATCCAGTACTCCCGGTCTGGGAAAACAAGAACAACAATACATGTTAACAGAAAACACACATAATTTTGAAATAGCATAAACAATTAAACATAACAGTGCTTCCCTTTATGGGAGGTGAGGACTCTTGAACGTTGCAAAAGTTAGGTCATGCACAGTTTATGACTCTCAGTTCAATGGTTGAAACAGCGGGGACCCCGGGTAAACAAAGGGGTCCCCCTTTTGAAAGTTTTTGAGCAATTCACCGTCCATTACTCTATTGTCCATTTTAAAACCTGTAACAAAAGATATGCACACAAACATTTTCAACTAAATAGCAGCCCTCACTAATACCTCCAAGTTTTGTAACGGAGGGGAGTTTGGTTCTGAGTGCTGCGTGTGGACCTTCGCAGCGCAGGGGTTGCTATTGGCCTAACAGGGCCCGCTATGCTTGCTACCACTGGTGTAGTGCACTGTCTTCTAGCTACACTTCTAGTGAGTCTGGGTAGCACTGGCAGGTTGGGGCTCTCAGAGCTGCTGCTATCAACAGTGGGTACAGCAGATTCACCGATAGCAGAGGGAGGATTTGCCGGTTCAACGGTTGGCATGGCATCTTCAGGTAGGGCTTGTTGAGGTTGCCGGATGATCTGGTACCACCATTGCTTCTGGTGGGTCCGGCTGTTGAAACGTTAGAACAGGTACCACGATTGCCTGATTTATCTGAGTCCAGGACTGGGGAAAGTCACCAAGGACGGTATGGATCATCTTCTCCTTTTCCACCGGCGGGGAGATTCCTGGGACCGTGTCCCTCTCTCTCAACTTATCGGGGCAGACCTTAAGGTGATCCCTGGATACCGCTGTCGAGGTCTCCCCTCTGTCCTTGCTGATGAGACAGACCTTCGTGTTGTCGAAATCGGATGGCAGGATGGTATACGGTTCCGCTTCCCATTGGTCATCGAGCTTGTGTAGTCTCCTCTTTCGTTTAAGTACTTGCTCACCAGGTGATAGGGGAATCGCAGGAGCGTGCTGGTTGTAGTCCCTTTCTTGTTTTTGCCTAGCCTGAGCGAGACTTCTTTCCACGCACTCCTGTACTTTGCGGTACCTTCGCTGCCTTTCTGCATCCCAATCCGCATCCGGTGAGGTATCTTTGGGGACTAGGACCCCCATATCCAGATCAACAGGTAACTGGCTAGGCCTTCCCCTCATTAGGTACGCTGGAGTACAGTTGGTGGAATTTACTGGGATGTGATTGTAGATATCCACCAAATCAGGCAACTTCGTCGGCCACAGGTTCCGTTCCTCTACGGGCAAGGTCTTCAATAAGTCGATCACCACCTGGTTCATCTTTTCGCACATCCCATTGGTTTGAGGATGGTACGGCGTGGTTCGGATCTTCTTACACCCGTACAGTTGGCAGAACTCTTGGAACACTTCGGCTTCGAATGCTGGTCCCTGATCGGTCAGTACCTTCTCCGGGTAGCCATGGGGCCTACAAAAGTACTGCTGGAAGGCCTTGGCGGCAGTCCTGGCCGTTAGATCCTTGACAGGTACAACCACCAAAAATCTGGAGTAGTGATCTACGATGGTAAGAGCGTAGATATAGCCTGACCGGCTAGGCGTCAACTTCACATGATCCAGCGCGACCAGTTCGAGCGGCCGTTTGGTGATGATAGGCTGCAGGGGAGCCCGTTGGCTGCCACGGTCCTTCCTGCGTAGGCTACATGGACCGCACTCCCGGCACCACTTCTCAATGGCTCTCTTCATGCCAATCCAATAGAACCTCCCTCGGAGTAGCCTCTCTAGCTTCCTCCATCCGAAGTGTCCGGCTCCATCATGGTAGGCTCCCAGAACCATGGGCGCATCTCGCCTTGGCACCACTATCTGCCACACCAATTCATGAGTACGTGGGTCGATGCTCCTCCTGCACAGCTTGCCATCATGGATAAACAGTTTGCTTCTCCCCTTCCACAGCTGTTGGGTTTCCTGTGGATCATCTGGGCCGGGATGCAACCCTGCCTGCGTCAAGAGCTCTTTCACCCGACGGACCGCGAGGTCACCATCCTGGGTCTCCGCCCACCCATGATGGGGCAGGGGATTCAGCGTGGCATCCGGTTGGTTCCTGTGCCTGTTCTTCACATGATGAGAGTTCTGAGTGGCTTTGGGGCTATGGAACGCAGGCAGCTCCACCTCTTCAAGTGCCTCCGGGTCTTCTCCCGTTTCTGGCAAATTGGGCATTCGGGACAAGGCATCAGCATTGGCATTCTTGTGTCCTGCCCGGTACTTGATGGTGAAATCGTAGTTGGACAGCCGGGCCATCCACCGCTGTTCCAAGGCCCCGAGTTTGGCAGTATCCAGATGCGTTAGCGGATTGTTATCCGTGAAGACGGTGAATTTCGCGGAGGCCAGGTAGTGTTTGAACCTCTCTGTCACTGCCCAGACGATGGCAAGGAATTCCAGCTTAAAGGAACTGTAGTTGTCAGGGTTCCTTTCCGTGGGACGGAGTTTCCTGCTGGCGTAAGCGATCACCCTTTCTTTGCCTTTCTGGACCTGGGACAGCACGGCTCCTAATCCCACATTGCTGGCATCTGTGTACAGCACAAACGGTTGGTCATATTCGGGGTAAGCCAGTACCTCTTCTCCCGTCAGTGCCGACTTCAAACAAGTGAAGGATCCCTCCAGCTCCTCGTTCCAATCAAAGGGGGTGTTCTTCCCCTTGGTCTTCTTTGGTTGGCCTACTAACAAGTTTTGCAAGGGTGCGGCCTTCCTGGTGAAGTCCTTAATGAACCTCCGGTAATAGCCTACCAGCCCGAGGAACTGCCGGACTTCGTGGAGGTCACTGGGCTTTGGCCAGTCCTTGATCACCGTGACCTTATCGGGGTCTGGGGCCACTCCTTCAGCGCTCACCACATGGCCCAGGTATTGCACTTTAGGTTTCAGCAGAAGACACTTGGACGGTTTCACCTTTAAGCCAAAGTTGGACAGGTCTTCAAACACCTCGGCCAGGTGCCTCAGATGGTCTTCGTAGGTCTTAGAGAAGACAATTACATCATCCAAATACAGCAGCACGGTTTCGAAGTTCATGTGCCCCAGGCAGCACTCCATCATCCTCTGGAACGTCCCGGGAGCATTGCACAATCCGAATGGCATGTAATTGAATTCGCAGAGACCCATTGGCGTCGTGAAGGCCGTCTTCTCTTTGTCCGCCTCCGCTACAGGAACCTGCCAGTACCCACTGGTGAGATCTAAGGTAGAGAAGTAGTTAGCAGATTTTAAGGCAGCCAGAGACTCCTCTATCCTGGGCAGTGGGTATGCGTCCTTATGTGTAATGCGATTCAACTGCCTGTAATCAACACACATCCTCATTGTACCATCTTTCTTTTTAACAAGGACTAACGGAGCTGCCCAGGGGCTACAGCTGTCTCTCACCACCCCAGCCTCCTTCATTTCCCGCAACATGTCCTTGGCACACTGGTAATGAGCTGGGGGTACAGGGCGATATCTCTCTTTTATGGGTCGGTGATCTCCCGTGGGGATATGATGTTGGATCCCTTTCACCTGCCCAAAATCTAAGGGGTGTTTGCTGAATACCTGCTTGTACTCGTGTACCACCCTGTAGGCCCCCTGTTTTTGATGGTATGGGGTAGAGTCAGTGCCCATATGCAATTCCCGACACCAGTCTTTCGAGTGCTCTGCAGAACCGTTGTCCTCCGCCACGTTTGACGGGACCAAGGGTTCAGGTGTCTGTATCACACTATTATTAACAGTGAACAATTTGGCGAGCGTGGCATACTTGGTGAGGTGAACCTCTTCCTCCCCACAATTGAGGACACGTACGGGCACTCTCCCCTGGCGAACGTCGACCACCCCCCGGGCTGTCAGAATAGTAGGCCTATTGTCTGAATATACGGGTTCTACCAAGGCCTGGTAGTCCTTTCCCCTGAGGCCTATGGCTGCCCGACACCATATTAACATTTCATTCCTGGGGGGTATCGCGATGGGGTTTGAATCACTCACAGTGACACGACCAATCTCACCATCAGTCAGCTCTACCTGCTGTCTCTGCATCAGAGCTCTGATTTCCTTCTGCAGGGCACGTTGCTCACTGTGGCCAGCGGTTTCTGCCACCTGTTGCAACAAAACAATAACTTCTGCAAGACAATTTTCTATAACATTAGTACCAAGAGTCATCATGGGATTACATTCTCGACGATCAATATCAACAATCACAATCCCTTGGGCTTTCAATTCCACCCGCCCCACCTTGATGGTGACCTCCTTATACCCCACTTGTGGCAACGGCTGACCATTACTGGCTATTATGGTGAAATCATCGTCAGGGCCACGAGTAATATCAGTGTTCTCCCAATACCGTTTATAAAGCACGTAAGGTATAGTCGTCACCTGAGAACCGGTGTCCAGCAAAGCGTTCAAGGGGATTCCATCAACCACTACAGGGAGAACTGGTCGTCCTCCAATATACTTGGTTCTCCAATGCTGCGGGCCTGACCGTCCTACTCCTGGGGGTTGGCCCTTTGCCCCAGGGGTTGCTCGTTTAAAGGACAGTACCTTGCAAGGTGGCCCACCTGGTGACAGCGGCGGCAGATGGGTCGTCCGTCCTGATGGAAGCGATCGCTGTCCCGGCCTCTGGTCGGTGGGGTCCTCTTCTGTCGCATCCAGGGGACATCTTCTGGTCTGGAGGCCAGCTGGATCTTTTCCTTGGGGGCCTCCTGTAGGGACTGCACCGTCCGGGCTAGGGCAGCAACGCTCTTGGTCAGCTCCTGCATCTGAAGACGGAGTCCTGCAGGGGAGTCGTCCTCGAAGCTCTGGGCGTCAGCCTCCGCAGCAACTGGGGTATCCGATGCCACCTCCTGGTGGTATGTGAGAGCGGGGCGCCTGGGTGGTATTGCGCGGCTGGGCTGTCGCTCCTGCAATGCCTGGATAGCTTTATCTTTGAATTGCGCAAAAGTCAAGTCTGGATTTTGCATGGCCAGGAAGTGCAATTGGCCCCGCTGGTGACTGCACAGGAGCCCCTCAATGAACCGCTCCTTCAGGAGTTTATCCTCATCCTGCATGCTGCCGGGGTCACTCTGCTTAATGGCCCGCATCGCCTCCTGGAGATTAAGGGCATAGTCCCGTAAGCTATCCTGCGGTCTCTGTTTGCATCCATAGAAAGTCAGTTTAATTTCTGTAGCAGTGCGAGTATCGAAGGTGGCTTTAAGCTTTGCAAAAATCTGCTGTGCAGTTCCCTTATCCTCGGCGGGCCAGGACTTCAATTCTCTCAGAGCCGCCCCAAAGAGTTGGCCGGTTATCATATGAACCTTCTGAGGCTCTGTCAGGGGATAGAACTCGAGCAGGCTGCAGAGCCCTTCCTTAAAGTCAGTGAATGTATGCGACTCCCCAGAGTATCGTGGGAGCCAGGCCGCTCCGGGCAGGTACGGCATAGAGAAGGGCATTATGGCTTTTGTGTTAGCGGCAGTGTCCGAGTGGCTGAGGGGAACAGCGGGTTCTGCGGCAACCAGTGGTGGTATTAGGGCCGCGGCTTCGCCCGCTGCGGGGACCGGAGCTGCCCCTGCGTCCGCGGCTGCGGCCGCCACCTCCTCTCCTCCCGACTCGGACATGGCTGTCCCTTCCTCCCACTAACCTGCTGGAGGTCGGAGTTCCTCTTCCGGGATTGGCGCCTTACCGCGCTTTCCGTTCCGCGCTTCTTTTGGCCGGTTCCGCCCACGAAGCTAAGGCTCCTCCCTCCGTGCGCGGCAATGGCGAATTTTGGCGGTAAATGGCAATACGCAGTCCAAGCACAATAAATCACAGTTCCAAGGCACACATGACCTGATTCTTCAGGCTTAAGTAGATCCTGTTCGTGACGCCAAGTTGTAGCCCCCCCACTGCCGCAGGGCCGAGGGGTACCCGGTAACGGGCCTCTGAGTCTCTGCTCTGGGGTGGTCACGGTGGCTAGACCCGGTCCGTGACCCTGCTGAGGGGCGCACAATGATAGATGTGATGGTAATGTTGCGGTGCAGTGTAGGTCGTAGTAAATAACGAGGACACCAGGTTGCAGTCTCTTTACCTCTTTACTGAAGGTTTTAGAGTCCTCAGTCCAGAGTGCTGTCAACAGGGCTGTCAGAGACCGGCCGGTCCAAAGGCACATCAGGAGTTCCCTTTTCAGGTGGGAATCAGTGTCTACCTTCTAGCGCTGGGTGTTGTAGTTCTTCCCTGCTAAGCTCCCGGGATAGTCCTCACAACTGATTCTGCCTGTCTCTGATGTTCGTTCTCTCCGTCCCCCAGGTGATATGGTAGGACGCACCCGTATGACGGGGTAGGCCTGGAGTTCTTCCGGGACCCTAGAGTCGCCCCTCTCCCACAGCTGCCTCCGTTGTCTGCTTAGGTGATTTGTGTGAGACAGCCAACCTATAATTGGCTGCCCTGCCGTGGTTTGCAGTAGTACTTAGAGTCTCTTACTTGCTCGGCGTTCCGGCCACCGACTGTTTGCGCCTCAGAAGGATGTTGCCTCGGTCTAACAGCACGACTCCTTCTGGTCCTAATTCCTCTTTACTGTATTCCCGTTGTTCACTGGTTAGTTCTGCTCTTAGGAGTCTGTCAGGATCCCATCCCTGACAGGTCCTCTCACTAGCTCTTCCCAGTTACTTCTCTCCCTGTCTTCCTGTCCAACCCCCAGTTTTACCAGAGTGTGAGGAGTGGCCTACTAGATAGAACCACCCCCCCTGGTGGCCGGAGTGTGAAGTGTAGTGTGAGTGTTACCTGGTCAGAGAAACTCCTTTAGTGCAATCAGACGTAACATCACTCCCCTTAGTGGCAGAGCGACATTACTGCAACGACCAGGACTCTGGGGCGCTGCAAATCCGTGAGGGATCAATTCACTATAATGAGGCAGCAGAGTTACTCTGGACTCCGTCTGGCCTCTGTTCAGCCTCTTTTCAGAAGTGCACAAAACAGCAGTCGACCGCGATATTATGCAATCCTAAAAAGACAGACAACGCCGGATCACAGGTCTTACGCCGCCCACAGTTCCTCCATCTGCCTCATCATAGGGTATCTTCCGCTGGGGGTTCTGTTTGAATCACGTATTTCAGAGATTTTCATGGAAATCCCAGAGTAAGCGCTCAACGCAGAACCCAGGATAAATGTGCGCCAAGCCTTACTACGATCTTTGGGAGGCAGAATTTAAAAAAAATCAACAGCACGTGAAGAATTGGTTTTATTTATTTTTTGCGCAATTCCTCATGCGGTATAAGTGATTAGGTGACTTTATTCTTCAGGTCAGTGCGATTACAGAGAAACCAGATTTATATAGTTTTTCTATGTTTGGCTGCTATCACACACTAAAAGACAATTTTTATTGCAAAAACTAGCTTTTGAATCCCCATATTTAGACAGGTATAATTTTTCCATATGTCAGCCGACAGAGTCATGTGAGGGCTTGTTTTTTGTGGGAAGAGATGATGTTTTTATTGGTACCATTTTTGGGCACATGACATTTTTGACCACTTTCTACTCCAATTTTTTTGAAAACAGAATGAAAAAAAACCCAGCAATTTAGGAATACCTTGTTTTTTTATATTGTTGTTCTGTGGTAGAATTGAAAAACAGCTTTATTCTTGGGGTCAGTATAATTACAGTGATACCTGACTTATATCTTTTTTTTATATTTTTGCCGATTTTAAACAATAAAAATTATTTTATAGAAAAAACAATCATTATTGCATTGCTTCATTCTGAGAGCTGTAGCTTTTTATTTTTCTGTTGATGGCGCTGTATGACAGCTTGTATTTTGCAGGACAAGATGGCGTTTTGAGTGGTACCATTTTTATTTACATTTGTCTTTTTGATCGTGTTTTATTGCACTTTTTGTTTGGCAGTATGATGATAAAGCATTGTTTTTTGCCTCTTTTTTATTTATTTTTTACGGTATTCACTGAAGGGGTTAACTAGAGGGACAGTTTTATAGAGTGGGTCATTCCGGATGTGGCGATACCAAATATGTGTACTTTTTTTTTTACACAATGAAATGTTTTTATTGGATTAATATTTTTTCGGTCTTTATTTGGGGATTTAAAATATATATATATATATTTAACATATTTTAATATTTTTTTTTCATATTTTTTACATTGTCCCAGGATGGGACATCACTGTATTGTGACAGATAGCTGATCTGATACTCTGCAATGCTTCTGCACTGCAGGTCATCAAAGCAGCGTCTGACAGGCAGGGAAGGAGGCGTCTCAGCTCCTGCTCTTAGAAGGCACTGAGAAGTGACCTTCCCTGAAGGATCCCGCTGTCATGTTGTGGCCAGGGGTCACCATGGAGACCATCAGCACCAGGGGTGGATTAAGGGTAGCCAGGGCCCCGGGCTGTTCAGACACTCTGGGCCCCGTCATGTGACGGGGTCATGTGACGGGGTCATGTGACGGGGTCATGTGACGGGGTCATGTGACGGGGTCATGTGACAAAGATTTTGTAAGCCGCCACCATAACGCGGTAGACACTTTTGGCCGGGCCCTACTCTACTGTAACCTATTAAATATTTGTTAAAATATGCAATACAATTTAAGTATATTTTGATTTATTTTTCAATTTTTAAAATGACCAATAATATCACATTCAAGGAACAAATACCACCGCACCATGACCAGACCACATATTACAACTACAGTGATCGAATAATATCACATACAGGGAACAAATACCGCTACACCATGTCAAGACCACATATTACCACCACTTGGTGACCAAATAGCACATACAAGGGACAAATACCGCAACACCATTTCCAGACCACATGTTACCACCACATAGTGACTGAATACTACAATACTGATCAGTGATAAAAAAACAAAAAAAACACAATACTATCACCATAAGTGCCAGTATTCACAGGAGATCTGTACTTAGTATGCAGTGTCTGTGTAGAGGTTATACAGTGATCACCGGTGACATTATACACAGGACCTCTGTATATAGTATACAGTGTATAGTGTCAGTGTATAGATAACACTGACTCACCAGTGACGTCTCTAGGTGAAGTCCTTCACCTTTCATCCAGCACAGACCGCCATCATTTCTACCAGCCAGGGCTCGTCTCTGCAGGAAATAACACAGTTATCTAGAGCTCCGTTTGCAGAACACATTACTTAATCTTTCCCAACGTCTACATTACACCACATGAAGAAAAAAGGCGATATAGTGTCACTCTGCAAAGTAACAGGACCCCCCCCCTCATTTAAAACAATATACTCAAAATAAAATAAATACATCACTGCAGTAATAATATCCCTTAATTAGCCCCTATGGTAATAATATTCCCCATCCTGGCCCCGTGTGTCTCATTCCTGGCTCCAGCCATATCTTCTCCCATCCTGCACTCATGAGTATCCATTCTACCCAATATGATCTCCCCATCCTGCCCCATCTGTCTCCATCGCATCCATCCTGGCCCATGATCTTATCCTGCCCCATGTCTTTCATTCTGCCCCGTGTCTCCAATCATGCCCCATATCTACATTCTGCCCATGTCTCCAGTCCTGCCCCCAGTGTGTCCAGCAATCTGCCCCAGTGTGTCCAGCATATTACCCCACTGTGTCCAGCATATTACCCCCAGTGTGCCCAGCAATCTGCCCCAGTATGTCCAGCATACTGCCCCCAGTGTGTCCAGCATATTGCCCCCAGTGTGTCCAATATTGCCCCAATCTGTCCACCAATATGCCCCCAGTGTGTCCAGCATTCTGCCCCAGTGTGTCCAGCATTCTGCCCCAGTGTCTCCAATATCGCCCCCAGTGTGTTCAGCAATCTGCCCCAGTGTGTCCAGCATTCTGCCCCAGTGTCTCCAATATTGCCCCCAGTCTGTCCAGCAATCTGCTCGTGTCTCCAGCATATTGCCCCCAGTATGTCCAGAATTCTGCCCCAGTGTGTCCAGCATCCTGCCCCAGTGTGTCCAGCATTCTGCCCCAGTGTGTCCAGCATTCTGCCCTAGTGTCTACAATATTGCCCCCAGTGTGTCCAGCAATCTGCCCCAGTGTGTCCAGCAATCTGCCCCAGTGTGTCCAGCATTCTGCCCCAGTGTCTCCAATATTGCCCCCAATCTGTCCAGCAATATGCCCCCAGTGTCTCCAGCATTCTGCCCCAGTGTCTCCAGCATTCTGCCCCAGTGTCTCCAATATTGCCCCCAGTCTGTCCAGCAATCTGCTCCAGTGTCTCCAGCATATTGCCCCCAGTGTGTCCAGCATATTGCCCCCAGTGTGTCCAGCAATCTGCCCCGTGTGTCCAGCATATTGCCCCCAGTGTCCAGCAATCTGCCCCAGTGTGTCCAGCAATCTGCCCCAGTGTGTCCAGCAATCTGCCCCAGTGTGTCCAATATTGCCCCCAGTGTCTCCAGCAATCTGCCCCCAGTGTCTCCAGCAATCTGCCCCCAGTGTCTCCAGCATATTGCCCCAGTCTGTCCAGCATTCTGCCCCAGTGTCTCCAGCATATTGCCCCCAGTCTGTCCAGCATTCTGCCCCAGTCAGTGTCTCCAATATTGCCCCCAGTCTGTCCAGCAATCTGCCCCAGCGTCTCCTCTCCAGCATTGCCCCCAGTGTGACCAGCAATCTGGCCGTTCACAAAGAAAAAAAAACAAAAAACAAAGTTCTCCTCACCTGACCTGTGCGCTCCAGCGGCGAGCTCCCTCCAGCAGCTCGCACTCGCCGGCGACTGACAATGACGTCAGACGCCGGCGACGTGTGAGCTGCGGCTGCGGCAGACTTCAGCTGCCAGCCTCCAATTGGCTGGCGGCTGTTGTTAACTATTGACGTGCGGGCGCGCGCCCGCACGTCAATAGGTGAAACTGCTGCAGCGCCGGTAGGGGCCCGCTGAGCATATGAGACGGGGCCCGATGCGGCCCCCTCTCTGCCCACCGGGCCCATACGCCAGTCAGGGCAGTGATGCCCTGACTGGCGGCGGGCAATCTGAGCGGTAGCCGAGGGCCTCCCCCACACCGCTGTGCCCTGGGCTACCGCCCAGATTGACCCTATTATAATCCGCCCCTGATCAGCACAACAAAATTGCATCGCGTTGTGCTGATGGAATCACACAAAGAGACCACTCCCTGTGAGATCTACTGAATGTTGCTGTCACTATTGACAGCGGCATCAGAGGGGTAAAACGCCAACAAGCTGTGGTAGCACTGATCGTGGGCATTGCTGCAGTGTGTCAGCTCTCACACAGAGTCCCCGCGATTGTGTAGCAGTACATGTACAGCCAATCAGATGTCAGATTACCTCTAAAGAGAACCTTAAGATATTTTAACCTTAAATCATTGGTTGTTGTTTCATATCTATAGGTGTTATCTAAAGAGAACTTGTCAAATGCGGCAAGAAGTGTGTTTGGGCACCTCTCCTTTTATGGCGATGAAGCTACAGATTGTATATACTGTGTGTGAACATATACATTTTGGTTACATTTCATACATAGCTCTCTCATTTTATGTACAGTATAGCACTGTCCTTTAGCATCCTCTCGTTATCTACAGCACCATCCTTTTTATGTAGCATCCACTCCTGTTAAGCACAGTACACACCATCCCTTATTATATAGCATCTTCTCGTCATGTACATTACCATTCCTTATTACAGACCTGGGCAAAGTGCCACCCGTAGACGGAGACAGCCGTGGGACTGGAAACCAGAGGTCCACGGACCGCACCATGCCTGCCCACACGCTGTCTCCATCTGCGCTGACTGTATTGGTGGAGGAGGGGCTTCCAGCCACTTCCTCCACCAGTCAGCGTGTGAAACAGCTGACGTGATAACGTCATTTCATTGTGAGTCGCCCGCCAGGGCCTAGGGTTACTCGGTATCGGGTCTGGTTGTTGTTAAATGGGATGTCACGGTGGCGGCGACCCGGTCCATAGCCCTGGGCGGTGCCAAGTAAAAGGGGAACAGTCTTTAAAGGGGATGTGAAAATAATAAAAGTTTGTGATGCCACGTGTGGTTCTCGGTCAAGTGACCGACGCTGCTTAAAGGGGTCTTCTGGGGGTGATGGTGCTGCAGCAAAGATGGTTTCACTTCCCACAGATGAAGTGGGGTCCCCAGGGCTCCCAATTCGTTTGGCCAGAGTGGTGATGTGCCAGAATAAACGAAGGACACGGGGTTGCAATGTCTTTACCTGGTTTACTGTTGGCAGTCAGTTTCAGTCCAGCGTACTGGCAACAGGTGACGGTGGAGTCCAGGCAGCCTGGAAATGGATTGAACCCCCTTGGTCAAGTCAGATTGGGAGCCTTCCACTATGCACTGAATATTAGTACCTTGCTGCCTGTGGGTTTCTGGCAAGGTACTCTTTCTCTCCTGTCCTGGGACAGTACCTGCACGGTAGGCAACTCGAGCCGTTTCCTTGTGGTCTCTATTCACGGTGACTCCAGGCTCTGGTTGTTATTGTACCTCAGGTGTAATGTGGACAAGTCACTTTCAGTTTCCTGCCCTCCAGATCTGCCACAGGACTTGTAGTTCCACACAGCCTCTGGCTCCCAGTGCCTGGTTTCTGCGCTTTAGCCTGGAAAGAGACCAGTCACTGCTCCCTTACACCTCTTTGGTTCTCCTGTGCTCCATCTCTGTTCCTTGTATGCACCAGACTAACTAACTCCTCCTCCAGAACAGAATGTATATTATCTAGGGAAGCTCCCCTGAAAAAAAGGTTCACAGCTCCCCTTTCTGGCCTGGAGTCAGAATGTGTTGAATATACAGCTTACCTGCCAAAGGGATTCTCCTCGTTTCCAGGCATGGCATCACCCTCCCCACCCCAAGAGGAAGGAAATACCACTGTGGTACCTGAACCCCTGGGGTGCAACAATTGTGTCAGCTGTATACTGTGGAGTGTCAGCGCACCGGAGACAGGAACAGAAGCAGAGCGCCAGGAAACGGGACCGAGGTGAGTATGTGGTGTTCTTTCTTTTTTTCATATGCATGGGATGTCTGGGTGGGCATGGAGATGCTATGGGGGTATCATTATGTCAATGGGGATGCTATGGGGTGTCATGCAGTATATGGAGAGACTGTGGGGGCCTCATGCAGTATATAGCGGGGCTGTGTGGGGTTCATGCAGTATATAGAAAGGGTGTGTGGGCCTCATGCAGTATATAGCGGGGCTGTGAGGGGTTCATGCAGTATATAGAAAGGGTGTGTGGGGCTCATGCTGTATTGGGGAGGCTGTGTGGAGCTTATGCAGTACAGCTCTGGCAAAAATTAAGAGACCACTGCAAAATGTTCAGTTTGTCTGATTTTTCTCTTCATAGGCATATTTTTGAGTAAAATGTAAATTGTTCATTTATTCTATAAACTTCTGACAACATGTCTCTGAATTTCCAAGCAATACATTTTGTATTTTTTTTCTGAAAAGGATAAATGGTAAAAATTAAAAAAACAACAAAAAAACAGTGCTTTCAGACCTCAAATAATGCAAAGAAAACAAGTTCGTAATCATTTAGAAACAACAATACTAATGTTGTACCTCAGGAAAAGTTCAGAAATCAATATTTTGTGGAATAACCATGATTTTAATCACAGCTTTCATGCGTCTTGGCATGCTCTCACACTATTTCTGGGGCAAAAATGTAAGCAGTTCTTTGTTTGATGGCTTGTGACTATCCATCATCCTCTTCATTACATTCCAGATGTTTTCAATGGGGTTCAGGTCTGGAGATTGGGCTGCCCATGACAGGGTTTTGATGTGGTGGTCTCAATTTTTGCCTCAGCTGTATATAGGGAGGCTGTGTTGGGCTCATGCTCTATATGGAGAGGCTGTGTGGGGCTCATGCAGTGTATATAGGAAGGCTGGGGGGCTCTCGCAGTACATGGGGAGGTTGTTTTGGGCTCATGCAGTATTTGGAGAGGCTGTGTGAGCCTCATGCTGTATGTAGTGAGGCTGTGTAGGGCTCATGCAGTATATAGGGAGGCTGTGTGGGGCTCATGCTGTATATTGGGAGAGATCATATAAAAAAAGAGGTGTAAATAAACCAAATCACAAATTAAATGTGTTAAAAGAATATTTTTATTGAGATAATTAAGATAAATACCTAAAAAAAAAGGTAAAAATATATGTATTTACCAGAGTTGGCCACAAGATGGCGCCAACAGCAATGTTACAAGATATTTGTAGAGGGAATTGAAATGAAAAAAAACTCCTGCTAAAGTAAAGGTACCGTCACACTCAGCGACGCTGCAGCGATATAGACAACGAGCCGATCGCTGCAGCGTCGCTGTTTAGGTCGCTGGGGAGCTGTCACACAGACAGCTCTCTCCAGCGACCAACGATCAGGGGAACGACTTCGGCATCGTTGAAACTGTCTTCAACGATGCCGAAGTCCCCCTGCAGCACCCGGGTAACCAGGGTAAATATCGGGTTACTAAGTGCAGGGCCGCGCTTAGTAACCCGATATTTACCCTGGTTACCATTGTAAAAGTAAAAAAAAAAACCACTACATACTCACCTTCTGATGTCTGTCACGTCCCCCGGCGTCCACAGGGTTACGCGCTGCTGCTCAGAGCTTCCTGCGCTGAATGTGTCAGCGCCGGCAGCAGCGGTGACGTCACCGCTGTGCTCTGCTTTACTGCCGGCGCTGACACATTCAGTGCAGGAAGTTCTCTGCAGCAGCGCATAACCCTGTGGACGCCGGGGGACGTGACAGACATCAGAAGGTGAGTATGTAGTGTTTTTTTTTTTACTTTTACAATGGTAACCAGGGTAAATATCGGGTTACTAAGCGCGGCCCAGCACTTAGTAACCCGATGTTTAACCTGGTTACAAGTGAACACATCGCTGTATCGGCGTCACACACGCCGATACAGTGATGACAGCGGGTGATTAAGCGACGAAATAAAGTTCTGGACTTCTAGCTCGGACCAGCGATATCACAGCGGGATCCAGATCGCTGCTGCGTGTCAAACACAACGAGATCGCTATCCAGGACGCTGCAACGTCACGGATCGTCGTCGTTCTCGCTGCAAAGTCGCTTAGTGTGAAGGTACCTTAATGTGACTGAAATAATTACTGAAGGTGAAAAGTGTCAAAAAAGTAGCAATCAGTCAAGTGAATAGTCACAAAACAAAGACAGGGAAATGCCAGGGAAGTAAAGTAATTACCTATGACCTGCTGTGGCGCCAAACAATCCCTACATACGTTTCGGCTGAATGAGCCTACTACCTTGAGAAAGAGGGACGGTTCCCTTGAACCGCTTCGGGATTGGCCCCTACACACATCTGTCATACACGGACAGGTGACGTCACCGCTTGACCACGCCCCCCGCTCACCACGCTACTCTGACAGCGGCGCCATCGGCCGAGGCTAACCGCTGTGTATCAGCGGCGTGTTCACGGGGGATTGCAACCTTTGGGAGGACGCTCCCGCATCTGACATCAGTGGACAATGGGGAAGAAACCGCCACGCAAGTAGATCTTCCCTTTACAGGACTTTACGCTCATCTGTAAGTGCCTCTCAGTGCAACAATCTTTTTTATCATTCATTTATCGGCATTTAGGCAGTTTCACACACCACACTAGCTGGATTGCCTGCTGCTGTGTTTTCAGGCACACGTGTTTAGCGCCATTGTGATCTACTGGTTTAATATTTCATATGATGTTTTTCTTTGTATATGGGGAGGCAGTGGGGTCCTCATGCAGTATACAAGGAGGCTGTGTGGGGTTCATGCAGTATATATGGAGGCTCTGTGGGGCTCATGCAGTATTTAGGGTGGCTTTGTGGGGTTCATGTTGTGTATGGAGAGGCTGTGTGGGGTTCATGCAGTATATAGGGAGGCTGTGTGGGGCTCAAGCAATATATAGGGAGACCGTGGGGCTAATGCAGTATTTAGGGAGGCTGTGTTGGGTTCATGCTGTGTATGGAGAGGCTGTGTGGGGCTCATGCAGTATATAGGGAGGCTGTGTGGGGCTCAAGCAATATATAGGGAGACCGTGGGGCTAATGCAGTATTTAGGGAGGCTGTGTTGGGCTCATGCTGTGCATGGGGAGGCTGTGTGGGGCTCAAGCAATATATAGGGAGGCTGTGTGGGGCTCATGCAGTATACAGGACGGCTGTATGAGGCTCTTGTGTTGTGAATTTGGTTTCTGGGCTCCCCCGGTGGTCACTGGTGGTACTGAACGTGGGTTTGTCATCTCCTCTGTTCACCTGTTTCCATCAGGATGTGGGAGTTTCTATTTAGCCTTGCTCCTCAGTCATTTCTATGCCGGCCAACAATGTTACCAGAAGCATTTCTGTTGCATGTTCCTGCTCCTAGACTACTTTCAGCTAAGTTGGATTTTTGTCCTAAGTTTGTTTGCATTTTTGTTCCAGTTCTCTGTGTTTGAATATTTCTGAGACTGGAAGCTCTTGTGAACTGAAATTGCCACTCTGGTGTCATCATGAGTTGATATTAGAGTTCTAAAGTAATTTCAGGATGGAATTTTGAATAGGGTTTTCAGCTGGCCGTGAAGTCCCCTTTTCTGTCTTCCTTCTATCTAGTAAGCGGACCTCAATTTTGCTAAACCTATTTTCATACTTCGTATGTCAATTTCCTCTAATATCACCGACAATATTTGTGGGGGCTACTGTCCGCCTTTTGGGGAAAATTTCTCTAGAGGTGAGCCAGGTCTGTATTTTCCTCTGCTAGGGTCAGTCAGTTCTCCGGCTGGCGCTGGGCGTCTAGGGATAAAACGTAGGCACGCTACCCGGCCACTTTCAGTTGTTGTGATAGGTTTAGCTCACGGTCAGCTCGAGTTCCCATCTTCCAAGAGCTAGTCCTTTTTGTATGCTCAACTATGTTCTCTGTGTGTTGAGAACCATGACAGTTTGGCCGGCCAAGGGTTAAAATAATTGGCTGAAGAAAGGAGAGAATTAGAAGTCTGCAGAGAATTTTTTTTTTTTTTTTTTCCCCTGAGTTTGCTTCTCTGCTTATACTGCAGCCTTCGTCTCTCTCTCCTTCTAATCCTTGAATGGCTCTGATCTCACCTGATTAAAATGGATCCTCAGAGTTTAGCTACTGGTTTGAGTAATCTCGCTAATAAGGTTCAAAGTTTACAGGATTTTGTTATTCATGCTCCAATATCTGAACCTAGAATCCCTTTACCTGAATTTTTCTCCGGGGATAGATCTCGCTTTCAGAATTTCAAACATAATTGTAAATTGTTTTTGTCTCTGAGATCTCGCTCCGCTGGAGATCCTGCACAGCAGGTCAGGATTGTAATTTCCTTACTCCGGGGCGACCCTCAGGATTGGGCATTTGCTTTGGCACCAGGGGATCCTGCGTTGCTCAATGTGGATGCGTTTTTTCTAGCTTTGGGGTTGCTTTATGAGGAACCCCATTTAGAGATTCAGGCTGAAAAAGCCTTGATGGCCCTGTCCCAGGGTACAGATGAGGCGGAAATATACTGCCAAAAATTTCGTAAGTGGTCTGTGCTTACTCAGTGGAATGAGTGCGCCCTGGCGGCGATTTTCAGAGAGGGTCTCTCTGATGCCATTAAGGATGTTATGGTGGGGTTCCCTGTGCCTGCAGGTCTGAATGAGTCCATGACAATGGCTATTCAGATTGATCGGCGTTTGCGGGAGCGCAAACCTGTGCACCATTTGGCGGTGTCTACTGAGAAGGCGCCAGAGAATATGCAATGTGATAGAATTCTGTCTAGAAGCGAACGGCAGAACTTTAGGCGAAAAAATGGGTTATGCTTCTATTGTGGTGATGCAACTCATGTTATATCAGCATGCTCTAAACGTACAAAGAAGGTTGATAAGTCTGTTTCAATCAGCACTTTACAGTCTAAGTTTATTCTATCTGTGACCCTGATTTGCTCTTTATCGTCAATTACCGCGGACGCTTATGTCGACTCTGGCGCCGCTTTGAGTCTTATGGATTGGTCCTTTGCCAAATGCTGTGGTTATGATTTAGAGCCTTTGGAAGTTCCTATACCTCTGAAGGGTATTGACTCCACGCCATTGGCTAGTAATAAACCACAATACTGGACACAAGTGACTATGCGTATTAATCCGGATCACCAGGAGATTATTCGCTTTCTTGTATTGTATAATCTACATGATGTTTTGGTGCTTGGATTGCCATGGCTGCAATCTCATAACCCAGTCCTCGACTGGAAAGCAATGTCTGTGTTAAGGCCCCGTCTCACTTAGCGACGCTAAAGCGATCCCGACAACGATACGACCTGTCAGGGATCGTTGATGCGTCGCTATGTGGTCGCTGGTGAGATGTCAAACAGTGAGATCTTCCAACGATCGCTGCTGCGATCTCACTGTTTGACATCTCACCAGCGACCTGTAGCGACCTGTACAACGATGTCACATGGGAGCTATTATGACGATTCAGTGTCTGAGTCGTCAACGAGGTCGTTGGTAAGGTGTCAAACACAGCGATGTGTGCTACCCAGCGGGACCTCAACGATCAAAAAAAGGTCCAGGCCATTCCGACACGACCAGCGATCTCACAGCAGGGGCCTGGTCGCTGCTACGTGTCACACATAGCGAGATCGCTACTGAGGTCGCTGTTGCGTCACAAAACTTGTGACTCAGCAGCGATCTCGCTAGCGATCTCGCTTAGTGAGACGGGGGCTTTAAGCTGGGGATGTCAGGGGACTCATGGGGACGTACCTTTGGTTGCCATTTCGTCATCTGTTCCCTCTGAGATTCCGGAATTCTTATCTGATTATCGTGACGTTTTTGAGGAACCTAAACTTGGTTCACTGCCTCCGCACAGAGATTGCGATTGTACAATAGATCTGATTCCGGGCAGTAAGGGTACTGTCACACTGTGAAATTTTGATCGCTACGACGGCACGATTCGTGACGTCGCAGCGTCGTATAATCATCGCTCCAGCGTCGTAGACTGCGGTCACACGTTGCAATCACGGCGCTGGAGCGATGCCGAAGTCCCCGGGTAACCAGGGTAAACATCGGGTAACTAAGCGCAGGGCCGCGCTTAGTTACCCGATGTTTACCCTGGTTACCAGCGTAAACGTAAAAAAAACAAACAGTACATACTCACCCGTCGGTGTCCTTCAGGTCCTTTGCCGTCTGCTTCCTGCTCTGAGTGCCGCCGTACAGTGACAGCAGAGCGCAGCGGTGCTGTGATCTGCTCTCACTTTCCGGCCAGCACTCAGAGCAGGAAGCAGACGGCAAAGGACCTGAAGGACACCGACGGGTGAGTATGTACTGTTTGTTTTTTTTACGTTTACGCTGGTAACCAGGGTAAACAGCGGGTTACTAAGCGCGGCCCTGCGCTTAGTTACCCGATGTTTACCCTGGTTACAAGCAAAGACATCGCTGGATCGCTGTCACACACAACGATCCAGCGATGTCAGCGGGTGATCAAGCGACGAAAGAAAGTTCCAAACGATCTGCTACGACGTATGATTCTCAGCAGGGTGTCTGATCGCAGTAGCGTGTCAGACACAGCGATATCGTAACGATATCGCTAGAACGTCACGAATCGTAATGTCGTAGCGATGGAAATTGCACTGTGTGACGGTACCCTAAGTTTCCAAAAGGTCGTTTATTTAATCTGTCTGTGCCTGAACATGCTGCTATGCGTGAATATATTAAGGAGTCCTTGGAAAAGGGACATATTCGTCCTTCGTCATCTCCTTTAGGAGCCGGCTTTTTCTTTGTATCTAAAAAGGATGGCTCTTTGAGGCCGTGTATTGATTATCGGCTTTTGAATAAAATCACGATTAAATATCAGTACCCTTTGCCATTGCTTACTGATTTGTTTGCTCGCATAAAGGGGGCCAAGTGGTTCTCTAAGATTGATCTTCGTGGGGCGTATAATTTAGTGCGAATTAAGCAGGGGGACGAGTGGAAAACCGCATTTAATACGCCTGAGGGTCATTTTGAGTATTTAGTAATGCCTTTTGGTCTTTCAAATGCCCCTTCAGTCTTTCAGTCCTTTATGCATGACATTTTCCGTGAATATTTGGATAAATTTATGATTGTGTATTTGGATGATATTTTGATTTTTTCGGATGACTGGGACTCTCATGTCCAGCAGGTCAGGAAGGTTTTTCAGGTTTTGCACTCTAATTCCTTGTGTGTAAAGGGTTCTAAGTGCATTTTTGGGGTTCAAAAGATTTCTTTTTTGGGGTATATTTTTTCCCCCTCTTCCATTGAGATGGATCCTGTCAAGGTTCAGGCTATTTGCGATTGGACGCAACCCTCTTCTCTTAAGAGCCTTCAGAAATTCTTGGGCTTTGCTAATTTCTACCGTCGATTTATAACTGGGTTTTCTGATGTTGCTAAACCACTGACTGATTTGACTAAGAAGGGTGCTGATGTTGCTGATTGGTCCCCTGCTGCTGTGGAGGCCTTTCGGGAGCTTAAGCGCCGCTTTTCTTCCGCCCCTGTATTGCGTCAGCCTGATGTTACTCTTCCTTTTCAGGTTGAGGTCGACGCTTCAGAAATTGGAGCTGGGGCGGTTTTGTCGCAGAAAAGTTCCGACTGCTCCGTGATGAGACCTTGCGCGTTCTTTTCTCGTAAATTTTCGCCCGCGGAGCGAAATTATGATATTGGTAATCGTGAACTCTTAGCTATGAAGTGGTCTTTTGAGGAATGGCGTCATTGGCTTGAGGGGGCTAGACATCAGGTGGTGGTATTGACCGACCACAAGAATTTGATTTATCTTGAGTCTGCCAGGCGCCTGAATCCTAGACAGGCGCGCTGGTCGTTATTTTTCTCTCGGTTTAATTTTGTGGTTTCATACCTACCAGGTTCTAAAAATGTGAAGGCGGATGCCCTTTCTAGGAGTTTTGAGCCTGATTCTCCTGGTAATTCTGAACCTACGGGTATCCTTAAGGAGGGAGTGATTTTATCTGCTGTTTCCCCAGACCTGCGACGGGCCTTGCAGGAGTTTCAGGCGGATAGACCTGATCGTTGCCCGCCTGGTAGAATGTTTGTTCCTGATGATTGGACCAGTAGAGTCATCTCGGAGGTCCATTCTTCTGCGTTGGCAGGGCATCCTGGAATCTTTGGTACCAGGGAGTTGGTGGCTAGGTCCTTCTGGTGGCCTTCCCTGTCACGAGATGTGCGAGGTTTTGTGCAGTCTTGTGATGTTTGTGCTCGGGCCAAGCCTTGTTGTTCTCGGGCTAGTGGATTGTTGTTGCCCTTGCCTATTCCGAAGAGGCCTTGGACTCACATCTCGATGCATTTTATTTCTGATCTCCCTGTTTCTCAGAAGATGTCTGTCATCTGGGTGGTGTGTGACCGTTTCTCTAAGATGGTCCATTTGGTTCCCTTGCCTAAGTTGCCTTCCTCATCCGAGTTGGTTCCTCTGTTTTTTCAAAATGTGGTTCGCTTGCATGGTATTCCGGAGAATATCGTTTCTGACAGGGGGACCCAATTCGTGTCTAGATTTTGGCGAGCGTTCTGTGCTAGGATGGGCATTGATTTGTCTTTTTCGTCTGCTTTCCATCCTCAGACTAATGGCCAGACCGAGCGAACTAATCAGACCTTGGAGACTTATTTGAGGTGTTTTGTCTCTGCGGATCAGGATGATTGGGTTGCCTTCTTGCCCTTGGCGGAGTTTGCCCTCAATAATCGGGCTAGTTCTGCCACTTTGGTTTCTCCTTTCTTCTGTAATTCGGGGTTTCATCCTCGTTTCTCTTCCGGTCAGGTGGAACCTTCGGATTGTCCTGGAGTGGATGCTGTGGTGGAGAGGTTGCATCAGATTTGGGGGCAGGTGGTGGACAATTTGAAGTTGTCCCAGGAGAAGACTCAGCATTTTGCCAACCGCCGTCGTCGTGTTGGTCCTCGTCTTTGTGTTGGGGATTTGGTGTGGTTATCTTCTCGGTTTGTCCCTATGAAGGTTTCTTCTCCTAAGTTTAAGCCTCGGTTCATCGGCTCGTACAAGATATTGGAGATTCTTAACCCTGTGTCCTTTCGTTTGGACCTCCCTGCATCTTTTTCTATTCATAATGTCTTCCATCGGTCATTGTTGCGCAGGTATGAGGTACCTGTTGTGCCTTCCGTTGAGCCTCCTGCTCCGGTGTTGGTTGAGGGTGAGTTGGAGTACGTTGTGGAGAAGATCTTGGACTCCCGTGTTTCCAGACGGAGACTTCAGTATTTGGTCAAGTGGAAGGGCTACGGTCAGGAGGATAATTCTTGGGTGACGGCCTCTGATGTTCATGCCTCCGATTTGGTCCGTGCCTTTCATAGGGCTCATCCTGATCGCCCTGGTGGTTCTGGTGAGGGTTCGGTGCCCCCTCCTTGAGGGGGGGGTACTGTTGTGAATTTGGTTTCTGGGCTCCCCCGGTGGTCACTGGTGGTACTGAACGTGGGTTTGTCATCTCCTCTGTTCACCTGTTTCCATCAGGATGTGGGAGTTTCTATTTAGCCTTGCTCCTCAGTCATTTCTATGCCGGCCAACAATGTTACCAGAAGCATTTCTGTTGCATGTTCCTGCTCCTAGACTACTTTCAGCTAAGTTGGATTTTTGTCCTAAGTTTGTTTGCATTTTTGTTCCAGTTCTCTGTGTTTGAATATTTCTGAGACTGGAAGCTCTTGTGAACTGAAATTGCCACTCTGGTGTCATGAGTTGATATTAGAGTTCTAAAGTAATTTCAGGATGGAATTTTGAATAGGGTTTTCAGCTGGCCGTGAAGCCCCCTTTTCTGTCTTCCTTCTATCTAGTAAGCGGACCTCAATTTTGCTAAACCTATTTTCATACTTCGTATGTCAATTTCCTCTAATATCACCGACAATATTTGTGGGGGCTACTGTCCGCCTTTTGGGGAAAATTTCTCTAGAGGTGAGCCAGGTCTGTATTTTCCTCTGCTAGGGTCAGTCAGTTCTCCGGCTGGCGCTGGGCGTCTAGGGATAAAACGTAGGCACGCTACCCGGCCACTTTCAGTTGTTGTGATAGGTTTAGCTCACGGTCAGCTCGAGTTCCCATCTTCCAAGAGCTAGTCCTTTTTGTATGCTCAACTATGTTCTCTGTGTGTTGAGAACCATGACACTCTTGCAGTATACAAGGAGACTGTGAGGGCCTCATGCAGTATATAGGGAGGCTGTGGGGGCCTCATGCAGTGAGTCGCCCGCCAGGGCCGCGGGGTACCTGGTACTGGGTCTGGCGTTCACAGGGGGATGTCACGGTGGTGACGTGGTCCGTGGCCCTGGGCGCCCCATGTAAAAGGGGAAATTGAATAGAATTTATGTTTGTGACACCACCTGTGGTATTCGGTCAGTGGGGACCGACGCTGCTTTAAGGGGTCCTCTGGGGTGATGTAATGGCAGCTAGATGGTATAACTTCCCACAGGTGAAGTATATCCCCAGGGTTCCCTGTGTGTAGATGGTGAATAGTGCAGTAAAGAACGAGGACACAGGTTTGCAGTCTCTTTACCTGGTTTACTGTAGGCTTCAGGCAACTGCATTCCAGGGCACCAGATCACAGGGCAAACAGAGTCCGGCCAGATTGGAAGCGAATCCAGAGTCCCCTTTACCAGGTGGAGTTATAAGCCTTCCTCTAGCGCGGTGGTGTTGTAGTCCCTTATTGCCTATGGCTTCTGATAAGGTCCTCACTGTTCTTCTCTGTCCCACATATTGGATAGGACATAAACCCGTGTGGCAGGTGACTCGAGCCTTTTTACAAGGACTATCATGCCCCGGGCTCTATGCATCACTGTGCCTCCTGGGTATTGAGGCGGACAGGTAACTTGCAGTTCAGCTGTCCTGCCGGTCTCTGCTGTAAGTTGTAAAGTACCTTACTACCTCGGTATTCCAGCTACCAGTTATCTTCACTTCAGAGGCAGGCAGCTCATTCGCAGCTGGTCTCCTCTGATATAACTGTAACACCCCTTTAGGGCTACCACGGTACACTGGGTTTTATGGGGGGTCTCACCTCTCCAGGGCGCAGTGCCTCCACCCGAATCTTGATTGGAGGTGTCTCTGGGACTGCAGGAGGACTATTATCTTCTGCCAGGGGCTGACTCGGGAAGCCCCTGCCACACTCACTACACACTCACAGGGATCAGGAGTAAAACAGTTTAACAGGTTTATTGCTATGCAGCATAAATGAGATGGATTTAAAAGAATAACATGCAATACAAGTAACTGTGCTCTGTCAAAGTCATATACACATCACACTCTAATTCTACTTCAACCCTGCAAGTATAACGTAGCAGGTTTTTTTTTGTTTCTTCCGGTTTAACTCAGTCCAAACGTTGGGGCCCAGTTGCCGCGGATGTTGGCGCGCAAATTAGAACAGTTGGTGCACTTAGACGAATATTAATGGCAATAGTCTGGGCTGTAGTGTACTCACTGTAAATAGCGCTGGTAGGACCACAAGTCTCAGAAGGGCACTCACTGCGCATCTCCAACAGTCTGATGGATCTCTGGACGCCAGCTGGGGGCAGCCGGATTCAGTCCTTTATACGGTGGGAGTGCCGGCAGAACTCTCCAAGTTCTTGATGCAACTTGCTCCAGAGGGTAAAACAAAGCCGCGCTCTCTCCAGCAGCGCGGGTATATCCGAGGGGACAGCAACCCTGCAGCATGGTGCGATGCAAATCCACCGTGCTCAGTCTCTCCCAGCAAGATGCCATGCTCTTTTCTTTCTCTGAATCCTTGCTTTCACTTTCTGCCCAGCTCCTCCCTCCAAGTCCCTCCTCATCCAATCCAGGCTGTGTCATCTGACTGAAACAAGGATCCCTGGGAATTGTAGTCCAAGGGTCCTTGGGAATTGTAGTCCACTGCAGCTCAGATGAAAATCTGCTAATGTCTGTAGGTCCCCGTTTAACAGCAGCTGCAAAGCTCTTCTTAGTGTCTGTAAATCCCAGTATACCAGTAGCTGCCCTGACAGTTCCCAGTGCAGGTGTTACATTCTCCCCCTGGTGAGTCATTGAAAGTGTCCCATCACGACATAAGGACTCACCACCTGAAACATGAATGGGGGTTAAAGCATCCTGACTAACACCAAATTTACATGCACACAAACCACCTCCTGGACACATGGGAGATACTGGGAAATAAGGCCAAACAGAATTTGAATTAAAGTGTATCAGCCTGGGGACCTCAGTGGTATGTCCCAGTCTATCATAGGTCAGCATCATGGGTGGCCTAGTGTCCCATTTGGGACAAGTATGTACTGAGGGGGCCCCCTCCTCAGCCCCCGATTCTTGTCTGTCAAGAACGGGCTCCTCCAGGTGGATCTCTTCATTTAATAAATGTCCCTCTTCTGAACTCTCCCCCAATGGTGGGCAGAGCGCACTCGCCTCCTGATAAATGTCCCTTTTTTGTGCTTCCACTTCAGGAGTCTGGTTTTCAGGGCCCCCGCCTATAGGGCATGGGTCCTTAGTCCACCTGTAGCTCCATTGACCGTCGGGTCCCCATTCATCCCCGGACTCGCTATCACTTCCTCCTGAAGCAACTCAAGGCTGGGGTGGTTGTTGACACCTACGACTTCTCCTATTGCATGGAGGGGTTGTATGACCTCCTTGGGTTGGCAATGGCGGTAACGGGATGTTTTTTCCCACAGGCAACAAATGGTGTCGATGATAGGTTTTGACAGCTCCACCCCCTTTCTTGGGCTTCACTCTGTAGGCCGGGACACCAGGCAGCTTCTCCATCATCACATAAGGGTCAGGACACCACCGATCAGCAAGCTTGTGCTTCCCAGGAAGACCTAGAAGTTGGATAAGGACTCTATCTCCAGGCAGTAAAACTTGTTCCCGAACTCTACAGTCGTAGCGAGTCTTTTTGCGCTTCCCTGATCGACCAGAGGCCTGCTCTGCCAATCTGTAAGCTTTTTTCAAATCTTCTTTTAGCTGGGACACATATTTTAAGTAGATCTTCCCATTTGAACTGTCAAAGGATGTCCCAAAACTAATATCCACTGGTAGCCGGGCTTTTCTTCCAAACATGAGAAAATAAGGCGAGTATCCCGTTGACTCATTTGTGGTGCAATTGTAGGCATGAACCAACTGACTCACATGCCTGCTCCATTGTCCCTTCTTCCTGGGATCCAAAGTGCCTAACATGTTCAGAAGGGTACGGTTGAACCTCTCAGGTTGAGGGTCCCCTTGGGGGTGATACAGGGTGGTTCTGGATTTCTTGATCCCACAGATAGCGCATAGCTCCTTGATTAGTCTACTTTCGAAATCTCTTCCTTGATCGGTATGGATGCGGGCAGGCAGCCCATAATGCACGAAGAACTTCTCCCATAGTGTTTTTGCTACAGTAGTTGCCCTTTGATCTTTGGTGGGGTAGGCTTGGGCATATCGGGTGAAATGGTCAGTGACCACTAACACATTACTGACATTGCTTTCATCAGGCTCGATGGAGAGGAAATCAATGAACACTAGCTCAAGTGGGCCATCACTTTTAATGTTCACAAGGGGGGCTGTTCTCAAAGGCAAGGTTTTTCTCAACACACACCGGGAGCATGATTTGCAGTATTCTTCAATATCCGCTTCCATCCGAGGCCAGTAAAATCGGTCAGCCACAAGACTCGTGGTCTTTTCGATGCCAAGATGTCCATGGTCATCATGCAGGGACTTCACGACCATCCTCCGAAATTGGGTGGGTAACACCAGCTGTCGGCGGACTCCTCCCTTCTGGCGCTTTGCCTCCCGGTATAGTAGTCCATTTCTTATTACCAGAGACTCTAGATGCCGAGTCAGCAGGACAGATTCCTCTGTTTGTAATGCATTCTTTTCGGGCCTCCAGCCCCTCTTAACCCACCATCAGACGACCCCCACTGATTGATCCTCCTGCTGCGCCTTTTGGACTTGATTATGATTCAGTTGAGGGAGAAAGTCTGGGGTTACATTTGTCACTTGGCAGTACAACTGGAGCGCTTCACTGGATACTCCTAAGAATTCAGCACAACCCTGCATAGGGAGAGCATTTGTTTGATGTCTATGGCACAGAGTCTTCACCTCAGGGGCAGGGACCTCTATCCATCCTCCTTCTTCTTCCTCATTTAAGGGTTCCCTAGGCAGGCGAGAGAGTGTGTCGGCATCAATGTTACTGATCCCCGGTCGATACTTTAAGCTGAAATCGTACAAAGAGAGTGCGGCAAGCCACCGATACCCCGTGGCATCCAGTTTTGCCGTGGTTCTCACGTAGGATAATGGATTGTTGTCGGTATGAACCACAAAGGGTACCCCATAGAGGTAGTCATGCAGCGTGTCCACTACAGCCCATTTCAAAGCCAGAAACTCCAGTTTGTGAGCTGGGTAGTTGCGTTCACTGGGAGTCAATCCTCGACTAATGTAGTAGACGGGACGCAGACAGCCTTCATGGTCTTGATAGAGAATCCCTCCTAGTCAGTCAAGAGAAGCATCTACATGGGACACATATGGCTTACTGGGGTCTGCATAGGCCAACACTGGGGTTTGGGTCAAGCATGACTTCAGTTTCTCGAATGCCTCGTCGCATGCCGGTGTTCATCTATCCCCAAAAAGTTCATTAACTTTGAAGTAGACCCTCTTTCCTGACCTTGAGGAGTGGGCTGTCCTCCCAGAAGGGGGATACCCCTGAGTAAGGGCAGTTAACAGCTTCGCAATAAGAGAGTACTGGGGTACAAATCTTCGGTAGTATCTGCAAAATCCTAAAAAGGACCTAAGCTCCTTCAGTTTGGTGGGTTTAGGCCAGTTTACAACAGCCTCCACTTTGGCAGGGTCAGTGGAAATTCCTTCTCTGCTGACTATGTGCCCCACATATTTCACAGTCGTCTGGCAAATCCGGCACTTGTCAAGGGACAACTTCAACCCAGCCTCCTTCAACCGATCCAGCACCTTGAACAACAGCTGGTTGTGTTCTTCCAGAGTCTTCCCAAAAACAATTAAATCATCTAGATAAACCAGGACCTCATGTAAGTGCATGTCCCCCACTACTTTGTCCATACATCTCTGAAAAGTGGCCGGAGCACCTGTCAGTCCTTGAGGCAGTCTTTGAAACTCGAAGAACCCAATGGGGCAGATAAAAGCGGTCTTCTCTTGATCTTCTTTTGACATGGGTATCTGATAGTAGCCACTCCGGAGAGCTAACACAGAAAACCATTGGCTTCCTTGCAGGCAATCCAAAGCTTCATCGATTCGGGGCACAGTGTACTGGTCGGGGATCGTACGTTTATTCAAGGTATGATAATCCACACACATCCGAATAGCTCCATTTTTCTTTTGAGCTATCAAGATGGGGGAAGCATAGAGACTACTAGACTCTATGATGACTCCTGTGTCTAACATACCGCGTAGATGCTGCCTGACATCTTCGATATCCGCCGGGGCCAATCTTCAGGATCTCTCTCGAAAAGGCTTTTGATCCTTCAACCGAATGCGATGCTCCACTCCTTGGGCAAGACCCATGTCCCATTCACCTAGAGAAAAAACTGCACCTCGCATCATCAGGCCATCAATGACCAACCCCCTCTCTTCTCCTTTTAGCTCGCTTCCTTCAAAACAAGGGTCAAAGCTTTCAGGCCGTAGTTCCCTCTCCTCCTCCTCCGTTCTCACATAGGCCTGCAGGCAGACTGGGTGGATGGATAGGGTCTGCGAGTAATTTTCTCCCCCAACTTCCCGACACCACTGATCTAACGTACGGAAGATGTTGGCATTTGTTCCCACTATGACAGGTGTTGGTCTCTCATCTGCCTCGGCCTCTGGGCAGATTAGCGCTATGATGGGTATCTCTTTATCCACTCCAACAACAGTCTTTGAGAATCGTAGCATCACGGACACGTATCCTCTGTAGGGGTAGCTGTGCTCACTCAGTCCCCACACCACGAGTCCAGACAATGGTTTCAGAGGCACGTTGGATAACTATCTCTTATACCATCCTTCAAAGATGATGGATACTTGAGACCCGCTATCCAGCAATACTGTGCAAGGTTGACCATTGATATATGCGGGGACATGTGGGGATGGTCCCACTAAACCTTCAGGCAGGGTTTTCGATGATGCACTATTGGATGGGGCGGTAGAGTAGGTGTTAGTTGCTGATGGGGGCTCAGTATGGGGTTCTACTGGCCCCCCTTTCCCGTTTCCCGACTGCCTCCGAGGGTGATGGGGAAGATGTGAAGAGTTCTTTGGGCTCCACCTCTTCGGACACTGATGAGCTATATGGCCTGGACTCCCACAGACAAAGCACCCTTCTGGTTTCCTACTCTCTACTCTACCGAGGTCATCATTCTCTCTTCCTGAAACCAGGGTTTGCTTTCTGGCTACCTCCGCAGCACTTTGTAGCCGCTGTATTGTCTTGGCCTGAGCTCTTAACAGTTGTGTAATCTGCTCCCCCTGTTTCTCGATGACTTTCAACAGTTCTATCTCTCGGCAGTCGGCTGCTGGCTTCAAGGCAACAGTAGTCACCCGAGGGGATGTCTTCTCTCTTGCGGCCAAAATAACCTCCTCCTTCCTTAAGCAACTCATGAAAAGAACCAGAAATCTTCTCTCTATCACAAGACCTCATCCGCTGGGCAATTGGATCATGAGTGAGAGCTCCTCTGAGTACTAGGGTTGAGTGACTTTTGCTTTTTAGGATCGAGTTGGGTTTTGTGAAACCCGACCTTCTCGAAAGTCGGATCGCGTGAAATCGGCCGATTCTACTGTAAAGTCGGGTTCCGGACCGGAACATGAAACCCAATGCAAGTCAATGTGTATTATTTTTTACATTTACTTAATATATTCTCTCTCTCTCTCTCTCTCTCTCTCTCTCTCCCCTCCGTGCAAGCATATGTTGTGTTTTTGACTGCGGAAATCACTGCAGCCCAAACGGTAATATGACTCTATGACGCCGCAGAAACCAGGCCGGAACATATGTCATCGTGCTGCCCACACTCCTTAATTGGCCGATCCCAAGCTGGAGTCGGGTCGGGTTTCACGAAACCCGACTTTGCAAAAAGTCGGCGACTTTTGAAAATTAACGATCCGTTTCGCTCAACCCTACTGAGTACTTGTTCCAGGCGACACTGATCAACTTCTTACGGCTGATTCCACCTTTAGAAACTATTCTATGAGCCAGCTTATCTAGTTGGTATAGGTAGTCGGACATCTTCTCATCTGGCTGTTGGTAGGTGGTACGGAGTTTATAGAGTAGATCTGTAGCATCTTCAGGGGATCCAAAAGCATCTTCTAAAGCACTCATATACCGTATTTTTCGGACTACAAGACGCACTTTTTCCCCCCAAAAAAAGGGGGGAAAATGGGGGGTGAGTCTAATAGTCGAAATGCAGGCTTACCCGTGGCGGCAGAGGTGCGGTGGCAGAGGTGCGGCGGCAGAGGTGCGGCGGCAGACGTGCGGAGATGAGGAGGTGCAGTGAGCGGGGTCCCTTTCCCCGGTCAGGTGATGCAGCAGCCCGGTAAGCAGCAGAGCCGGGTGAATCCTGTTGTCATCGGTGGTGGCGGCCATCTTCCGGGGGCCGCGCGTGCGCAGATGAAGCGCTCTGCTTCCCGTGGCTTCAGGAAAATGGCCGAGGGATGCCGCGCATGCGCAGATGGGGATCGCGGAGGCCATTTTTCTGAAGTTCTTAGCTTCAGGAAAATGACCGCCGCGATCTCCATCTGCACACACGCGCGGCCTCCCGCGGCCATTTTCCTGAAGCCCCGGGAAGCAGAGCACTTCATCTGCGCACGCGCGGCCCCCGGAAGATGGCCGCCACCACCGATAACAACAGCATTCACCCGGCTCTGCTGCTTACCGGGCTGCTGCATCACCTCACCGGGGAAAGGGACCCTCTCACACCATACCTGTCACTGCGCCTCCTGATCCCAGCACCTCCTGATCCCAGCACCTCCTGATCCCAGCACCTCCTGATCCCTGCACCTCCTGATCCCAGCACCTCCTGATCACAGCACCTCCTGATCGCAGCACCTCCTGATTCCTGCACCTCCTGATCCCAGCACCTCCTGATCCCAGCACCTCCTCCTCCCAGCACCTCCTCATCCCAGCACCTCCTCATCCCAGCACCTCTGCCGGTAACCAGTGCTGCAACCCTCCCATGGACACCAGGCCGTGGCGTCACCCACCTAAGCAGGAAGGGACCCTGCTCAGGTGCACGCCGTACCGCATCACCCCACCTCTGACGACACCATGCCTCCTGTGACCCTGCTCTGCCACCGCCAGCCTTCAGGTAAGATACTGTAAATTCGGACAATAAGACGGACCCCCATCTTATAAAAAATCTTTTTTTCTGCAATTTTCACCCTAAATTTGGGGTGCGCCTTTTGGTCCGGTGCGTCTTATAGTCCGAAAAATACGGTAATCTTGATAAGTTGTCAGAGGCTTGCTCCGCCAAGCAGCCTGCACCACCTCCATAGCAGTACCCTTCAAGCTCTCTACTATCCTCTGCTTCTTTACAGCCTCAGTGCACTGCCACTCTTCTAGGCACTGTAAAGTGACATCCCTCCAAGTATCATATCCTTCTTCTCCAGTAGGGGTGGGGAGGGCACCCGAGAAAGTTCTTAGATGACGGTAGTTCCCTTCTGGCTGCATTTTGGCAAACTGACTGACTAACTTTTCCATAGCTGTCATAAGCACATCTGCAGGGGCCGCTGTCTCTTCAGGACGGAATCTAGGTGGAGTAGAGGGTGGATATATACTAGTCTTTCTAGGCTGAGTGGTTGATTCCTGTTTCTGGGTCTCAACTTCGGACTCAGTAGGCCAAGTGATCTGCCATTGTCGACCATACTCTGAAGACACGACTACCATGGATGGGAAGTATTCTTTTCTCAAGATCTGCCCGGTTGAAATCAGGGCTGTGGGTAACTGTCCCCCCTTTTCCTTCTGGCGGTCGACCACTTTAGGGAGGGCAAGTTCAGTGAGTCAGTTAACTATTTTCAGTATCTCTTCATCAGACGCATCACAGAGCTCACCACTCACTGCAAAGCTTTGTTTGGCGGGAACATCCATCTCTTCACACCACAAATACATTCTCATTCTGTTAAAGTCTCCATAGTAAATACTCCTGTGTTAGTTCTGTATCTCAGCAGTGCCTCCACTGCAACACCCCTTTAGGGCTACCACGATACACTGGGTGTTATGGGGGGTCTCACCTCTCCAGGGCACAGTGCCTCCACCCGAATCTTGATTGGAGCTCTCTCTGGGACTGCAGAAGGACTATTATCTTCTGCCAGGGGCTGACTCGGGAAGCCGCTGCCACACTCAGTACACACTCACAGGGATCAGGAGTAAAACAGTTTAACAGGTTTATTGCTCTGCAGCATAAATGAGATGTATTTAAAAGAATAACATGCAATATAAGTCACTGTGCTCTGTCAAAGTCATATACACATCACGCTCTAATTCTACTTCAACCCTGCAAGTATAACATAGCAGGGTTTTTTTGTTTCTTCCGGTTTAACTCAGTCCAAACGTTGGGGCCCAGTTGCCGCGGATGTTGGCGTGCAAATTAGAACAGTTGGTGCACTTAGACGAATATTAATGGCAATAGTCTGGGCTGTAGTGTACTCACTGTAAATAGCGCTGGTAGGACCACAAGTCTCAGAAGGGCACTCACTGCGCATCTCCAATGGTCGGATGGTTCTCTGGACGCCAGCTGGGGGCGGCCGGATTCAGTCCTTTATACGGTGGGAGTGCCGGCAGAACTCTCCAAGTTCTTGATGCAACTTGCTCCAGAGGGTAAAACAAAGCCGCGCTCTCTCCAGCAGTGCGGGTATATCCGAGGGGACAGCAACCCTGCAGCGTGGTGCGATGCAAATCCACCGTGCTCAGAGGAAAATCTGCTAATGACTGTAGGTCCCCGTTTAACAGGAGCTGCAAAGCTCTTCTTAAGGTACCATCACACTAAATGATATCGCTAGCGATCCGTGACGTTGCAGCGTCCTGGATAGCGATATCGTTGAGTTTGACACGCAGCAGCGATCAGGATCCTTCTGTGATATCGCTGGTCGTTGATTAAAGTTCAGAACTTTATTTGGTCGTCAGATCGCCGTGTATCGTTGTGTTTGACAGCAAAAGCAATGATACCAGCGATGTTTTACAATGGTAACCAGGGTAAATATTGAGTTACTAAGCGCGCCGCGCTTAGTAACCCGATGTTTACCCTGGTTACCAGTGTAAAATGTAAAAAAACAAACACTACATACTCACCTTTGCGTCCCCCGGCGTCCGCTTCCTGCACTGACTGAGCGCTGGCCGTAAAGTGAAAGCACAGCACAGCGGTGACGTCACCGCTCTGCTGTTAGGGCCGGCACTCAGTCAGTGCAGGAAGCGGACGCCGGGGGACGCGAAGGTGAGTATGTAGTGTTTGTTTTTTTACATTTTACACTGGTAACCAGGGTAAACATCGGGTTACTAAGCGCGGCCCTGCGCTTAGCAACCTGATGTTTACCCTGGTTACCCAGGGACCTCGGCATCGTTGGTCGCTGGAGAGCGGTCTGTGTGACAGCTCTCCAGCGACCAAACAGCGACGCTGCAGCGATCGGCATCGTTGTCTGTATCGCTGCAGCGTCGCTTAGTGTGATGGTACCTTTAGTGTCTGTAAATCCCATTATACCAGTAGCTGCCCTGACAGTTCCCAGTGCAGGTGTTACATAACTCTCCTGTGCTTCGCTCTCCTTCACGCTCACTGAACGATGTTCTACTTTCGGTATTATCCCTGTCCAGGAGCTGCAGCACTTTCTCGTGGCTGCACGGCTCCTCATACGTTCTTCCTGCCTCAGACTGCTCCAGTCTGCTCTCTGGCACTATCTGACTGGAACTAACTCACTTTCTCTCCAAACCACAATATATATAGGTAAGTCACCTAGGAATAGAATCAAAAGCTCCCCCTTGTGAACTGGAGTGTGAACATGTTGTGTGCATTGTGGTTACCTGATAAAGAGATATCCTTCATGGCTTCCAAGCGTAACATCACTCTCCCCGTGAGGAAAGCAATGTCACTGTGATGACCAGGACCCTGGGGCGCCACACTAATACAATCTGACCAACATGTAGGAGGGGACCCAGGTACAAGTTTTGCACTGGGGCCCATCGAATTTTAGCTATGCCACTACCACAGTCTAAGACAAAGAGCCTGCAAGTGGCACATGTTCTTTACCTGTGTAACTGGCCATTCCCGAGACCACATGCTAGCCCTGTAACCTAGGCAACTGTAAGTGGATGTCTTTTCAGCTCTTAATAGCATTTCCACTGATGGGATTTGCACATGCCACTTCTTTAGCCGGTCCTAGGGGAATCCTGGCCTTCAGCTTTCAACCCCCATACAAGACTCTGGACTTCTGCAGGCACTCTAGGTTACATCCATGGAGTGGCTGTTGTCCTATGCAGTGAGATGGAAGAATGTTCATGATGTCAGGTAAAATTCTGGAGATTATTGTTACTATTATATATTTTTGGAGCACCATTGATTCCATGGTGCTATACATGTGGAAAGGGTTTACATACAAAAAATAACTAGACATTACAATGAAGAAAATACCAATGACAGACTGGTGCAGAAGGGGCCCTTGTGGGCTTACGGTCTATAGAACTGATAGGCACAAAAACGGTAGTCAGAATAAAAGCCGCGGTCAGCAGCTAAATAGGCAGATACCAGAAGCAGTCCTAAACTAAGAAGCAGACCAGGGAAGTAGCAACTTATATTTGGCAACACTGGCAAGCTGAAGAAGGTTTAAATAGAGTGTGGCACCCCTCAACACTCACAGCATGAAGCTAATTAGCATAACAATAAAAGTACTAACCCACAGGCTCCTCAAGTCCTAGAAATCACTGAACAGAACTGCTCTTGTGCTACCTCCCATTGTCTGCAATGAAAATGCATCCCTCACTATACACAGATGCAGAGGTAGTGGGCCAGTTCAAGCAGAGATGTTACAGTACCACCTCTTTAAAGGGAATCTGTCATTAGGTTTTTGCTATGTAACCTGATAGTGGCATATTGTAGGGACAGAGAGCCTGATTCCATGAATATGTCACTTGCTCAACAGCTTGCTGTAGTTTCAATACAATCAGAGTTTTATTAGCAGCAAAAGATCACTACGTTCCAAGCATTCCAGCTAATTTGTGTAATCTTGCCACTGATTGGCAGCTAGCTGACAATGTAGCTAGCTGACAATGTACACATGAAGCTGCCAATCAGGGGTGTGGGTGGGGTTATGCACAGCTCAGCATTTTAACACTGCTACATCTACAGATCAAGACAAGTCCTTACATATAGCAATAGCCCATCAAATAGGGGCATTCAATAATAATAGACCCAGGCGCACTACTATAATCAAGGGTAATCAAGGGAGGTGCTAAAGCCAGTAGTAAAAACAATTGATGAAACCAAAAAGAAGAAAAGCACTACTGTAAGGTGTGCACACTACACCAAATAGTAACATATAATAATTTTATTGACACACAATTACAAAAAAAGCAATCATAAAACACAAGTAAAAACATGTGAGAACACCACTCACACCCCCTGCAATAAACAAATTCAGTAAATGCAGTGATTGTAACAATCTGATAACCCTGAGGCAATATAGCTTCTGATATATAGGTAATCAGAACATGTATAGATTTGGACAATCCCTGGTATGCCCTCAAAGGGACCAAATCAGAGTGAAAAACTTTGTGCTCAAAATCCAGCACAAAGTACCCCTGCAATTGGGGTTATAGTGGAAGGACCCAAACCCGGGTTATGATATAAACGCTGTGGGTTACAGATCAGTCAGATAAGACTGATAATGGTGAGCGATGGCTGATGAGTCACTAAAAGGAGTAGTCACCAAAACAATGGCCAAATATGCCAGAAAAAACACTCAAAGTTATATAGCTGGGAAACGATGAGCCAGGCAGGAACATCCAAACAGCTGGGGATGTGAATGGGGGACCCCGAAAAGACCCCACGCGTATCGCCGTAACCCAGAGGTGTATCTAGGGTTTCTGGCCCCCAGGCAAGAATTCATTTTGGCCCCCCTCCCCCTCCACGAAGGACATATGCGATTTGCACACTTAGTCATGTACCCATGAGCTTCTCTCCCTAATGCTCTCAATGTTCAGTGAAAAACTGAGAGAAGCAGAAGAGAAGCTCGTCGTCACAGGACCATAAGTGTGAAAGGCACATATGAGTGAAGTGTCCATGTGATGACTGCTGGAACCTGCAGAGTTGAATCCTGACATCGCAGGCTTCTGAATTCTCACAACTAATGCACTGCACACTTTTAGGATTCTCCCTTGCCGGTGGACAGTCATGTCAGCACAAGCATGTGGTTTGTATACTTCTGACCAGGGGTGTAACTACCGCGGTCGCAGCGGTCGCCATTGCGACCGGGCCCCGCAGGTCAGGGGCCCCGGGCCGGCAGGTCTGAGCAGGGCCAGGCTGGCCATCGGGCACTTCTGGCAAATGCCAGAAGAGCCGATGCCAGTAGTGGGCCGCTGCACTGTTCCTCCCCCGGAACCCCCCCCAGTGCCGCCGCCGCCGCCGCATTTAACTATACCGGCGTCTATGACACCGGTATAGTTCAATGCAATGATGGGAGGAGAGAGCGTCACCTGACGCTTCCTCTCCCATCATTCCCCGCTCTGCCTCTGACAGTACACTGCGGGTGCGCGATGACGTCATATCATCGCGCACCTGCAGTGTCCTGGGCAGACTTCAGCCGCCAGGAGCAGCGCGGGCAAAAGGAAAGGTGAGGAGAGTTTTTTTTTTTTTTTTCTTTTTAACCGGACTGTGGGGCCATTATCGGGGGGGGGGGATGAGATGAGATGTGGGCTGTGCTCTATATATCCCTGTGCGGGCTCTGCTGTATATACCCCTGTGGGGACTCTGCTGTATATATCCCTGTGCGGGCTCTGCTGTATATATCCCTGTGCGGGCTCTGCTGTATATACCACTGTGCGGGCTCTGCTGTATATACCACTGTGCGGGCTGTGCTGTATATACCACTGTGCGGGCTCTGCTGTATATAACACTGTGCGGGCTGTGCTCTATATACCACTGTGCGGGCTCTGCTGTATATAACACTGTGCGGGCTGTGCTGTATATACCACTGTGCGGGCTCTGCTGTATATAACACTGTGCGGGCTCTGCTGTATATAACACTGTGCGGGCTGTGCTCTATATACCACTGTGCGGGCTCTGCTGTATATAACACTGTGCGGGCTGTGCTGTATATACCACTGTGCGGGCTCTGCTGTATATAACACTGTGCGGGCTGTGCTGTATATACCACTGTGTGGCTCTGCTGTATATAACACTGTGCGGGCTGTGCTCTATATACCCCTGTGCGGGCTCTGCTGTATATACCACTGTGCGGGCTCTGCTGTATATACCACTGTGCGGGCTGTGCTGTATATACCACTGTGCGGGCTCTGCTGTATATACCACTGTGCGGGCTCTGCTGTATATAACACTGTGCGGGCTGTGCTGTATATACCACTGTGCGGGCTGTGCTCTATATACCACTGTGCAGGCTCTGCTGTATATAACACTGTGCGGGCTGTGCTCTATATACCACTGTGCGGGCTGTGCTCTATATACCACTGTGCGGGCTGTGCTCTATATACCACTGTGCAGGCTCTGCTGTATATACCACTGTGCGGGCTGTGCTCTATATACCACTGTGCGGGCTGTGCTCTATATACCACTGTGCGGGCTGTGCTCTATATACCACTGTGCGGGCTGTGCTCTATATACCACTGTGCGGGCTGTGCTGTATATACCACTGTGCGGGCTCTGCTGGATATACCACTGTGCGGGCTGTGCTCTATATATCCCTGTGCGGGCTCTGCTGTATATACCACTGTGCGGGCTGTGCTCTATATACCACTGTGCAGGCTCTGCTGTATATATCCCTGTGCGGGCTCTGCTGTATATACCACTGTGCGGGCTGTGCTCTATATACCACTGTGCGGGCTGTGCTCTATATACCACTGTGCGGGCTGTGCTGTATATACCACTGTGCGGGCTCTGCTGTATATACCACTGTGCGGGCTGTGCTGTATATACCACTGTGCGGGCTGTGCTGTATATACCACTGTGCGGGCTGTGCTGTATATACCACTGTGCGGGCTCTGCTGTATTTACCACTGTGCGGGCTGTGCTGGATATACCACTGTGAGGGCTGTGCTGTATATACCCCCTGTGCTGGCTGTGCTGTATATACCCCTGTGCGGGCTGTGCTGTATATACCCCTGTGCGGGCTGTGCTGTATATACCCCTGTGCGGGCTGTGCTGTATATACCACTGTGCGGGCTGTGCTGGATATACCACTGTGCGGTCTGTGCTGGATATACCACTGTGCGGTCTGTGCTGGATATACCACTGTGCGGTCTGTGCTGGATATACCACTGTGAGGGCTGTGCTCTATATACCCCCTGTGCTGGCTGTGCTGTATATAACCCTGTGCGGGCTGTGCTGTATATACCCCTGTGCGGGCTGTGCTGGATATACCACTGTGCGGTCTGTGCTGGATATACCACTGTGCGGTCTGTGCTGGATATACCACTGTGCGGTATGTGCTAGATATACCACTTTGCAGTCTTTGCTGGATATACCACTGTGCGGGCTGTGCTGGATATACCACTGTGCGGGCTGTGCTGGATATACCACTGTGCGGGCTGTGCTGGATATACCACTGTGTGGGCTGTGCTGGCACCCAACACCATGTTGCAGTGCAGGAGATTCCTGCAACAGTCCGAGGCGTATCTAGGGGAAGCGGGGCGGGGGAAGGTGGGGGGGTTGTGGGGGCGGGGGAAGGTGGGGGGGTAGGGGGGGGTAGGGGGTGGGGTAGGGGGCGGGGGAAGGTGGGGGGGGGTAGGGGGTTGGGGTAGGGGGGTGGGTAGGGGGGGGCCCCATTTGGAAGTTCGCACCGGGGCCCATAACTTTGTAGTTACGCCACTGCTTCTGACCATATTCCGACTAGACGTGCCCGGCCTCGCTCAGTTCATTATCATTGAGTGAGGCCACACATGTCTAGTCAGCACGTGACCGCATGTATGTAAATCGCCAGCACGAGAGAATCCTGACAGCATGCAGTGCGCACTCTGAGAAGTCAGAAGTTGTTGGATCGCCCCCAGGCGCAGGGCAGTGGGGTACTCGGTACCGGGTCCCTCTGTCTCGGTTCTGGGGATGTCAGGGTGGCCCGACCCGGTCCGTGGCCCTGCTAAGGGGCGCCCAATTAAAGGTGTAGTAGTTTGTACGGTGTTCGTGATGCCACCTGTGGTGTTCGGTCAGGGTGACCGACGCTGTGAGGGGTCCGCTGTGGTGATGGAATGGCAGCTAGATGTTATACCTTCCCACAGGTGAAGTATGTCCCCAGGGCTTCCCTTGATGAGTAGGTGGTAATGGTGGATGTTGTAAGGTGCAAGGAATAAGGAGGACACAAAGGTTGCAGTCTCTTTACCTTTTACTGAAGACTTCAGCGTCCGCAGTCCAGAGTACCGTTCACAGGGCTGGCTGAGTCCAGCCGGTCCGAAGGCACATCCTGAGTTCCCTTTGCAGGTGGAAATCAGTAGCCTTCCTACTAGCACCTGTGTGTTGTAGTACCTCCCTGCTGAGCACCACGGGATAGTCCTCACAACTGTCGTGTATGTTTCTGATGTTCTCTCTCCGTCCCCCATATGGTATGGCTAGGACGACCTGTATGACGGGGTAGGCCTGGAGCTATTTTATAGGGACCCTAGTGACGCCCCTCTCCCACAATTGCCTCCGTTGTCTTCATTAGGTATTTAGGTCGGGCAGCCAACTTGGAATTAACTGTCCTGCCGTTGTTTAGAGTACTGCGTAGAGTCAATACTCCCTCGGTGTTCCGGCCACCGGCTACGCGCCTCAGAAGGATGTTGCCGATCTTAAGGCAGGACTCCACCTGGTATTATCTCCTAGTGCTGTGATCTCGTTTCTCACTTCTCCACAATATACTTCACTTCTTGTCCTTTCTTAAGATGCTGCCGCAATGAGGTGCAGGCGCAGCTCCGTAACGTTCTATCTCTTGCTAAGTCTCTGTCAGGATCCCACCCCTGACAGGGACCTCTGTCTGCAGCTCAGATATTCCTCCTTCTCTCCCTGTCTGCCTGATAGGTCTTCTCTGGGTGTCACCCAGGCAGCTTCTCCCTCAAACTTCCTATCCAACCCCCAGTTTTACCCGAGTGTGAGGAGTGGCCTAATAGATAGAACCTTTTGTTCCCCCTGGTGGCCGGAGTGTGACGTATAGTGTGTGACTGTGATACCTGGTCAGGTGAACTCTTTTAGTACCATCAGACGTACCATCACTCCCCCTGGTGGGAGAGCGACGTTAAGAAGGATATTGCTGATCTTGAGGCACGACTCCTTCTGGTTCTATCTCCTTCATGCTGTGATCCCGTTTCTCACTTCTCCACAATATGCTTCGCTTCGTGTCCTTTCTTAGGAGTCTGCCGCTATAAGGCTCAAGCACGGCTCCGTAACGTTCTGTCTGTCCTAGGCCGCTGTCAGGATCCCACCCCTGACAGGTCCTCTCTCGAGCTCTCCCCAGCTACTTTCTCCCTAACTTCCTATCCAACCCCCAGTTTTACCCATGTGTGAGGAGTGGCCTAGTGGATTGGACCAAAATGCACAAAATAAAGAAACACACCTCCGCACTGCTGACATATGAAAACACCGAAGCAGCAAGCTTCCAACCAACACCCTTACAGTTGCGACGGCTCTGCAAATCCTCCACACCACAAAATACAGGGGTGCTGCCTCCAGGAAAAAAGGGAACAAAATCCAACAACAAAAAATAGAAAAACAGGAGCGCACTTACCCTGGTGGGATTAACATCACTTTATTAGGACATGATAAAACACGAACAGGGACCCATTGAAGTGCAGTGCAGCACGAAACGGCCGTTGTCCGCAGCTGACTTTATCCCTCCCTGCTGTTCGTGTTTTATCATGTCCTAATAAAGTGATGTTAATCCCACCAGGGTAAGTGCGCTCCTGTTTTTCTATTTTTCGCTAGTGGATAGGACCTTTTGCTCCCCCTGGCGGCCGGAGTGCGAAGTATAATGTGTGTCTGTGATACCTACAAGGTGAACTCTTTTAGTGCAATCAGACGTACCATCACTCCCCCTGGTGGAAGAGCGACGTTACTGCAACGACCAGGACTCTGGGGCGCTGCACTCCCCCCCGTTAAATCCAGTACTCCCGGACTGGGAAAAGAAGTACAACAATACATGTTAGCAAAAGACATACAACATTTTTGGAATGCTGTAAACAATTAAATATAACAGTGCTTCCCTTTATGGGAGGTGAGGATACTTGAACGTTGCAAACAAAAACATATTTACATGGTGCTTAAGATTTTAAATAACACTTATTAATTTACTAACTATAAATAACTGTTATTACCCATACTGGTATACTATCTACTAAATGCAAATACAAAACAGTACTTTTCCTTTAAGGGCGTGTACCCACTAAAGGCATGCTACAAAACTCTAAAGTATAAATCAACATTTTCTTCATTTCTCTAAGTGCAAGGTCTATCAACCATCTATCTATGGCTCAGACTCTGGAGGACTCACTAACCCTTACAGGTTCACTTTATTGAAATTCGGCTTTCAACTTTCTCTTGTCCTCAATTTCTAAAGTACGTCATTAAACATTTATTATTACTAGCTGGCTAACTACATACTACTACTATGTAAAACATTATCACTATTTAACTTTCTTAAGGCAACATTATCATGTTTTAGGCTAAGTGCAACAAATAAACATTCCCTTTAAGGGGGAACCAAGTCTCTTCTGAGTTAGTGCAAACCATCAATTTGCAAGTCAGTTTAAAGCAAGAACTTCCGCGCTGTAATCAGGAACAGTCTCTTCAAAAAGCTCTTCTTTTTGTAAAACCAGTAGGGAGCACCCTTAAGAAGGTGCAAACTATGTACAGCGACAGTTTGTGAATCATTCACAGTTCATGATTCCAATGTTCTTTTAAAAGAAATAGCAAAACTTGTGCAAACTTGAAACAATAGGGATCCCGGGTCAACAAAGGGATCCCTTTAAGAAATAACCCTAGACGGGTTTTAAAGCAGCAAGACAGGAAAAACAAACAGTTAACTATTTACAGTTTCAGGTTTCCGACGTTTATTCTCATAATAAGCTGCAAGGCATCAGTCGGTAATGAACACTTCCTGACCGGGAAAGCTTTGGCCCCGTGTTCTCGGCTGATGCGGTGTCAATATCATTGGTTCGTCTCTCAGGTGCGGTCAAGTCACTAGGAGTCTGGATTCGAATGTCAGTTTTGGTAGCAAGTTCAGTAGCGGCAATAATGCACACAGTGGTGGTAGTATTAGGGGTTGTCAATTCAGAGTTAGTCGCAGTCAGGACGGCAGGTGGCGCTACAGTAGGTTCACATCGCTTAACGTTCCATGCGCACCAACCTTGTGTACCCCGATGGCGAGTGTAGGTCACCTGGTCCCCTCGGCGTAAGATGCGGTTCCGATAACCGTTGCGGAATTGAACTTCTACGTCATAGCTGGCAACAAAGACTTCAGACGGTAGTCCCGGCTCCTGTATTAAGCCCCAACCCCTTTTCGGGTGAAAGGCTAGTACGGTTCCTTGTTTCACCGGGTTCTTATTACCACATTCGGTCTTTGGCTTTTGTACTCTCGGTGGGTCATTTCGTTCTGTCTCTTTTCTGTTTTTCCAGTGCGAAATTAGGCATTGTTTGTACTGCTCCCAGGTGAGCGCAGCAATATAGGTTCCTTCTTCTCGGGACCCGTCCGGTCTAGTCTTTGGTGTGTCCCATTGGAAGATCACCCCCTCGGAGCTCACGTCTAGTGGTTCTCCCATGGTTGTTGGTAACGGAGGCACTATCTTCTCCAGGGCATCAGGAGGTACCACGACGAGCTCAGCGGCGGGGGATCGATTACTGTCGGGCCGGGGAGTGGTCACGGGAGCAGGATCAGTCGATAGAGCAGGGGCGCTTTCCATACCTGCGTCTGATGTGGTTCCACCGATGCCGATCTGTTCCATTGATGAGGACACTGGAATCGGCTGCTGCTTGGACCGCGGTTCTCCCCATGCGGTCTTCGGGCATGGTTCCGACTTCCATTTCCTTGCTGCTGTCGGCTTCGTGTCTGGGGTTGGTGGGCTCGGCTCCTCCAGCGGCGGATCCAAGGAGTCCGGATTCTCCAGCTGCGGCGGGTTCGGGTTTCCCCCGGTCGGCTCGGGCAGTCCTGGATCACTTTGCCGTCGTTCGGGTACCCGCTGGTCGCCATCTCCGCTCCGGGATCTTCGGTGGCACACGCACGCTGCTCCTCCATTTTCTGATGGTGGAGCTCCTTCTTGTCCTGGTTCCCGCCGTTGCAAATCAGGGGGCGGTTCTCTTCTGCTTCGGGGCACGTCGTCATCTTGCAGCAGTAGTCGGAGGGGGCGGTCGTTACTTTTGGCGCCGCTTTGGTAGTCTCCTCCCATGGCACGTCCTTCTTCTTCTCCTGCGCTCCTCGTGGCGCTGTAATGGCGGCGGTTTTGGCGGGAATTTTGGCGGCAAATAGCAATACACAGTCTTTGCAATAAATCACAGTTCCAGTACAGTTCCTAGGCACACATGACCCGATTCCCGGGCTTAAGTAGATCCTGTTCGTGACCCCATAGTTGGATCGCCCCCAGGCGCAGGACAGTGGGGTACTCGGTACCGGGTCCCTCTGTCTCGGTTCTGGGGATGTCACGGTGGCCCGACCCGGTCCGTGGCCCTACTAAGGGGCGCACAATTAAAGGTGTAGTAGTTTGTACGGTGTTCGTGACGCCACCTGTGGTGTTCGGTCAGGGTGACCGACGCTGCGAGGGGTCCGCTGGGGTGAAGGAATGGCAGCTAGATGTTATACCTTCCCACAGGTGAAGTATGTCCCCAGGGCTTCCCTTGATGAGTAGGTGGTAATGGTGGATGTTGTAAGGTGCAAGGAATAACGAGGACACAAAGGTTGCAGTCTCTTTACCTTTTACTGAAGACTTCAGTGTCCGCAGTCCAGAGTACCGTTCACAGGGCTGGCTGAGACCGGCCGGTCCGAAGGCACATCCAGAGTTCCCTTTGCAGGTGGAAATCAGTAGCCTTCCTACTAGCGCCTGTGTGTTGTAGTACCTCCCTGCTGAGCACCACGAGATAGTCCTCACAACTGTCGTGTATGTTTCTGAAGTTCTCTCTCCGTCCCCCAGATGGTATGGCTAGGACGACCCGTATGACGGGGTAGGCCTGGAGCTATTTTATAGGGACCCTAGTGACGCCCCTCTCCCACAATTGCCTCCGTTGTCTTCATTAGTCAATACTCCCTCGGTGTTCCGGCCACCGGCTACGCGCCTCAGAAGGATGTTGCCGATCTTAAGGCAGGACTCCTCCTGGTATTATCTCCTAGTGCTGTGATCTCGTTTCTCACTTCTCCACAATATACTTCGCTTCTTGTCCTTTCTTAGGATGCTGCCGCAATGAGGTGCAGGCGCAGCTCCGTAACGTTTTATCTCTTGCTAAGTCTCTGTCAGGATCCCACCCCTGACAGGGACCTCTGTCTGCAGCTCAGATGTTCCTCCTTCTCTCCCTGTCTGCCTGACAGGTCTTCTCTGGGTCTCACCCAGGCAGCTTCTCCCTCCAACTTCCTATCCAACCCCCAGTTTTACCCGAGTGTGAGGAGTGGCCTAATAGATAGAACCTTTTGCTCCCCCTGGTGGCCGGAGTGTGAAGTGTAATGTGTGACTGTGATACCTGGTCAGGTGAACTCTTTTAGTACCATCAGACGTACCATCACTCCCCCTGGGGGGAGAGCGACATTACTGCAACGACCAGGACTCTGGGGCGCTGCACTTGCAGTCACAAAGAATGACTGCAGACTCATTACAAACCTGGACATTCCCTTTAATGCTCTTAACAAATAAAAACATGAGAATTAGTCAGTATCACAAATAACATTTACATCCAGGTACCTTATAGATGACGCCATCTCTGGAGTCGTTCTCCTTCTTTTCTTCATCTTGTCCAGACCCCATGATGAGTTTTCTCATCCACAGCTCATCGCTGCAGACTTCCATCATCTCCGCTCTTTTGCAGAAAATCTCCACATGATGCCCTTAAAGATAGAATGCTCCTGAATAAAAAATTGCCCCTCACCAAATTGTCCTCACAAAATATGACCCCCACATTGTCCCTGTTATGGTACATGCTCTTTACACTGACCTCTCCATTCCATACCTACCCCTCTTCACACTGTCCTCTCATACTGTGTCCCCCCTATAGGGCCCAGTATTTATACTGAACTCTGTCATCACACTCCTCCTCCTTGGTATACTGTCCCCTCCTGGCTGTGCCCTTACACTGTCCCCCCATGCTACACCCCCACTACTCAGTTTCTATTCTGTGCCCACTCAATTTTCTCCACCCATACCGTCTCCTCACAATATTCCCCTCCCTCCTCATACTGTCTCCTCTCACATCCCCCTGTTCACCATACTGTCTCCTCATACATTAACCCCCTCACTTTCTCTACTGCCTGCTCACCTGACTCCCCGTATTGTCTGTACACATATCATCACCCTCACTCCCCATACTGTGTCCACATACATTTTTCACATCGCTACTCACACTGCGTCTGCATACATTCCCCCGCTCGCTCTCAATACTGTCTGCACCCATCCCCCCAATTCCCCATACCTCCATCATTGCCTTCTCCACCACCATTATCATTGCTTTCTCCTTCACCACCCCATATCATTGCCCATTCCACCACCTCCATCATTTCCTCCTCCCCCACCATTGTCTTTTACCCCACCACTCCCATCATTACTACATTCCACCACCTCCACCATTTCCTCCTCCCTCCTCACCACCCCCATTATTGCCCTTTCCACCACCTCCATCATTGTTCTTTCCACCACCATAATTGTTCTTTCCACCACCTCCATCATTGTTTTTTCCCCCACCTCCCCATTATTGCCCTTTCCACCACCTCCATCATAGCCTTCGCCTCCACCACCCCATCATTGCCTTCTTCCCCACCATTCCCATCATTGTCTTTTCTACTACCACCATCATTGCCTTCTCCCCACCTCCATCATTTCCTCCTCCCCCACCATCCCCATCATTGCCCTTTCCACCACATCCATCATTTCCTCCTCCCCCACCATCCCCATCATTGCCCTTTCCACCACCACCATTGTCCTTTCCACCACCATCCTTGCCCATTCCACCACCTCCATCATTTTCTCCCCCTCCACCATCATCATTGTCTTTTCCACCACCACCATCCTTGCCCATTCCACCACCTCCATTATCCCCCCCACCCCCCATTATTGCCCTTTCCACCACCTCCATCATTTCCTCCTCTCCACCACCATCACTGCATTCTCCCCCACCACCATCATTGCCCATTCCACCATCTCCATCACTGCCTTCTCCTCCCACCCCATCATTGCCATTTCTACCACATCCATCATTTCCTCCTCCCCACCATCCCCATCCTTGCCCATTCCACCACCTCAATCATTTCCTCCTCTCCCACCATTGTCTTTTCCCTCACCACTCCCATCATTACCCCATTCCAGCAACTCCACCATTTCCTCCTCCCCCACCACCCCCATTATTGCCCTTTCCACCACCGCCATCATTGTTCTTTCTACTACCTCCATCATTGCTTTTTCCCCCACCACCCCATCATTGCTCTTTCCACTGCCTCCATCATTGCTTTCTCCCCTACCACCCCATCATTGCCCTCTTCATCACCCCCATCATTGCCCTTTCCACCACCTTCATCATAGCCTTCTCCTCCTCCACCCAATCATTGCCTCCTTCCCCATCATTCCCATCATTGTCTTTTCCACTACCACCATCATTGCCTTCTCCCTCACCTCCATCATTTCCTCCTCCCCCACCATCCCCATCATTGCCCTTTCCACCACATCCATCATTTCTGTTGTGAATTAGACTTTTTGGCTCCCTCTGGTGGTTACTAGTGATATGACTCTGGGATTTTCTTCCCTCAGTTTGCACCCACCTGGGTCGTTAGTCCAGGGGTGTTGCTATATAAACCTCATGGATCCTTAGTCCAGTGCCTGGCATCGTTGTAATCAGATCCTTTTTGTTTGCTCCTATCTGCTGGTCCTGGTTCGTGCAAAATTAAGCTAAGTCTTGCTTCTTTGTTTTTTCAGTTATTTGCTTGCTCTCATTTTTGTCCAGCTTGTACTAAATGTGATTCCTGACCTTGCTGGAAGCTCTAGGGGGCTGGTGTTCTCCCCCCGGGCCGTTAGACGGTTCGGGGGTTCTTGAATTTCCAGCGTGGATATTTTTGATAGGGTTTTTGCTGACCATATAAGTTATCTTACTATATTCTGCTATTAGCTAGTGGGCCTCTCTTTGCTAAATACCTAGCTCATTCTTACGTTTGTCTTTTCCTCTTACCTCACCGTTATTATTTGTTGGGGGCTTGTATCCAACTTTTGGGGTCTTTATCTCTGGAGGCAAGAAAGGTCTTTCTTTTCCCTTCTAGGGTTAGTTAGTTCTCTGGCTGGCGCGAGACGTCTAGAATCAACGTAGGCACGTTCCCCGGCTGCTGTTAGTTGTGGTGCTAGGATTAGATATATGGTCAGCCCAGTTACCACTGCCCTATGAGCTGGTTTTTGTGTTTGCAGACTTGGTAACTATTTCTGAGACCCTCTACCATTGGGGTCATAACAGTATGCCAGGCCTACATTGAATGTTTAATGCATTGCAGAAGTGGGATTATAAGAAAGGAAATTCTGAGGTTTTTTTTTTTTTTTCCTCTCTTCCTCCCCTTTACCTTTGAGTGGCTTGTGCTTGCTGCAGACATGAATGTCCAGACCTTGATTACAAGTGTAGACCAGCTTGCTGCTCGTGTGCAGGGCATACAAGATTTTGTTACCAGTAGTCCTATGTCTGAACCTAAAATACCTATTCCTGAACTGTTTTCTGGAGACCGATTTAGGTTTAGGAATTTCAGGAATAATTGTAAATTGTTTCTTTCTCTGAGACCCCGTTCATCTGGAGATTCAGCTCAGCAAGTTAAAATTGTTATCTCTTTTTTACGGGGCGACCCTCAGGATTGGGCTTTCTCGCTAGCGCCAGGAGATCCGGCATTGGCAAATATTGATGCGTTTTTTCTGGCGCTCGGATTGCTTTACGAGGAACCCAATCTTGAAGTTCAGGCAGAAAAAGCCTTGCTGGCTATTTCTCAGGGCCAGGATGAAGCTGAAGTGTATTGCCAAAAATTTCGGAAATGGTCCGTGCTTACTCAGTGGAATGAGTGTGCTCTGGCCGCAAATTTCAGAAATGGCCTTTCTGAAGCCATTAAGAATGTGATGGTGGGTTTCCCCATTCCTACAAGTCTGAATGATTCCATGGCGCTGGCTATTCAAATTGACCGGAGTTTGCGGGAGCGCAAAACTGCTAATCCTCTGGTGGTGTTGTCTGAACAAACACCTGATTTAATGCAATGTGATAGAATTCAGACTAGAAATGAGAGGAAAAATCATAGACGTCAGAATGGGTTGTGTTTTTACTGTGGTGATTCTACACATGTTATATCAGCATGCTCTAAACGCCTAACAAGGGTTGTTAGTCCTGTCGCCATTGGTAATTTGCAACCTAAATTTATTTTGTCTGTGACTTTAATTTGCTCATTGTCTTCTTACCCTGTTATGGCGTTTGTGGATTCAGGTGCTGCCCTGAGTCTTATGGATCTGTCATTTGCCAAGCGCTGTGGTTTTGTTCTTGAACCGTTGGTAAATCCTATTCCTCTTAGAGGTATTGATGCTACGCAATTGGCGGAAAATAAACCGCAGTTTTGGACGCAGGTAACCATGTGCATGACTCCTGAACATCGGGAGGTGATTCGTTTTCTTGTTCTGCATAAAATGCATGATTTGGTCGTTTTGGGTCTGCCATGGTTACAGACCCACAATCCAGCCTTGGATTGGAAGGCAATGTCTGTGTCAAGTTGGGGTTGTCAGGGAATTCATGCTCATTCCCCGCCGGTGTCTATTGCTTCCTCTACTCCTTCGGAAGTTCCTGAGTATTTGTCTGATTATCAGGATGTATTCAGCGAGTCCAGATCCAGTGCTCTGCCTCCTCATAGGGACTGTGACTGCGCCATAGATTTGATTCCAGGTAGTAAATTTCCTAAGGGTAGATTATTTAATCTGTCTGTACCTGAGCATGCCGCAATGCGTTCGTATATCAAGGAGTCTCTGGAGAAGGGGCATATCCGTCCATCCTCTTCCCCTCTTGGTGCGGGATTCTTTTTTGTGGCCAAGAAGGACGGATCTTTGAGACCTTGTATTGACTATCGTCTTCTGAATAAAATCACTGTTAAATTTCAGTATCCTTTGCCTCTGTTGTCAGACTTGTTTGCCCGGATTAAAGGTGCCAAGTGGTTCACCAAGATAGATCTACGTGGTGCGTACAATCTTGTGCGCATTAAGCAAGGAGATGAATGGAAGACTGCATTTAATACGCCCGAAGGTCATTTTGAGTACTTGGTGATGCCTTTTGGGCTCTCTAATGCCCCCTCAGTGTTTCAGTCCTTTATGCATGATATTTTCCGGAAGTATCTGGATAAATTTATGATTGTTTATCTGGATGATATTCTGGTTTTCTCTGAAGATTGGGACTCACATGTGGAGCAGGTCAGGATGGTGTTTCAGGTTTTGCGTGAGAACGCGTTGTTTGTTAAGGGCTCAAAGTGTCTCTTTGGAGTACAGAAGGTTCCCTTTTTGGGGTTTATTTTTTCCCCTTCTGCTGTGGAGATGGACCCAGTCAAGGTCCGAGCTATTCATGATTGGACTCAACCCACGTCAGTTAAGAGTCTTCAGAAGTTCTTGGGTTTTGCTAACTTCTACCGTCGTTTTATCGCTAATTTTTCTAGCGTTGTTAAACCTTTGACGGATATGACCAAGAAAGGTTCTGATGTTGCTAACTGGGCTCCTGCAGCCGTGGAGGCGTTCCAAGAGTTGAAGCGCCAGTTTACTTCAGCGCCTGTTTTGTGCCAGCCTGATGTCTCACTTCCCTTTCAGGTCGAAGTGGATGCTTCGGAGATTGGGGCAGGGGCCGGGTTGTCACAGAGAGGCCCTGGTTGCTCGGTAATGAGACCATGTGCTTTCTTCTCTAGGAAGTTTTCGCCTGCTGAGCGGAATTATGATGTTGGCAATCGGGAGTTGCTGGCCATGAAGTGGGCATTTGAGGAGTGGCGTCATTGGCTCGAAGGTGCTAAGCATCGTGTGGTGGTCTTGACTGATCACAAAAATTTGATGTATCTCGAGTCTGCTAAACGCCTGAATCCTAGACAGGCCCGCTGGTCATTGTTTTTCTCCCGTTTTGACTTTGTGGTCTCGTATTTACCAGGTTCAAAGAATGTGAAGGCTGATGCTCTTTCAAGGAGCTTTGTGCCTGACTCTCCTGGAGTCGCAGAACCTGTTGGTATTCTTAAAGAAGGAGTTATCTTGTCAGCCATTTCTCCTGATTTGCGACGCGTGTTGCAGAGATTTCAGGCTGGTAGACCTGACTCTTGTCCACCTGACAGACTGTTTGTTCCTGATAAGTGGACCAGCAGAGTCATTTCCGAGGTTCATTCCTCGGTGTTGGCAGGTCATCCGGGAATTTTTGGCACCAGAGATCTGGTGGCTAGGTCCTTTTGGTGGCCTTCCTTGTCACGGGATGTGCGGTCATTTGTGCAGTCCTGTGGGACTTGTGCTCGAGCTAAGCCTTGCTGATCTCGTGCCAGCGGGTTGCTCTTGCCCTTGCCTGTCCCGAAGAGGCCTTGGACACACATTTCCATGGATTTCATTTCTGATCTTCCGGTGTCTCAGGGCATGTCTGTCATCTGGGTGGTATGTGATCGCTTTTCTAAAATGGTCCATTTGGTGCCTTTGCCTAAGCTGCCTTCCTCTTCCGATCTGGTTCCTGTGTTCTTTCAGAATGTGGTTCGTTTACACGGCATTCCTGAGAATATTGTGTCTGACAGAGGATCCCAGTTTGTTTCCAGGTTCTGGCGATCCTTTTGTGCTAGGATGGGCATTGATTTGTCGTTCTCGTCTGCCTTTCATCCTCAGACTAATGGACAAACGGAGCGAACTAATCAGACTCTGGAGGCTTATTTGAGGTGTTTTGTTTCGGCAGATCAGGATGATTGGGTGACCTTCTTGCCGTTGGCTGAGTTTGCCCTTAATAATCGGGCTAGTTCCGCTACTTTGGTTTCGCCATTTTTCTGCAACTCTGGTTTCCATCCTCGTTTTTCCTCGGGACATGTGGAACCTTCTGTCTGTCCTGGGGTGGATTCTGTGGTGGATAGGTTGCAGCAGATCTGGAATCATGTGGTGGACAACTTGAAGTTGTCACAGGAGAAGGCTCAGCGTTTTGCCAACCGCCGCCGCGGTGTGGGTCCCCGACTTCGTGTTGGGGATTTGGTATGGCTGTCTTCTCGATTTGTTCCTATGAAGGTCTCCTCTCCTAAATTTAAGCCTCGCTTCATCGGTCCTTACAAGATATTGGAAATCCTTAATCCAGTTTCCTTTCGCTTGGATCTTCTGGTGTCGTTTGCCATTCACAACATGTTCCATAGGTCTTTGTTGCGGCGCTACGTTGTGCCTGTGGTTCCTTCTGTTGAGCCTCCTGCTCCGGTGTTGGTTGAGGGCGAGTTGGAGTACGTGGTGGAGAAGATCTTGGATTCTCGTCTCTCCAGACGGAGGCTTCAGTATCTGGTCAAGTGGAAGGGCTATGGTCAGGAGGATAATTCCTGGGTGGTTGCCTCTGATGTGCATGCGGCCGATTTAGTTCGTGCCTTTCACGCTGCTCATCCTGATCGCCCTGGTGGTCGTGGTGAGGGTTCGGTGACCCCTCCTTAAGGGGGGGTACTGTTGTGAATTAGACTTTTTGGCTCCCTCTTGTGGTTACTAGTGATATGACTCTGGGATTTTCTTCCCTCAGTTTGCACCCACCTGGGTCGTTAGTCCAGGGGTGTTGCTATATAAACCTCATGGATCCTTAGTCCAGTGCCTGGCATCGTTGTAATCAGATCCTTTTTGTTTGCTCCTATCTGCTGGTCCTGGTTCGTGCAAAATTAAGCTAAGTCTTGCTTCTTTGTTTTTTCAGTTATTTGCTTGCTCTCATTTTTGTCCAGCTTGTACTAAATGTGATTCCTGACCTTGCTGGAAGCTCTAGGGGGCTGGTGTTCTCCCCCCGGGCCGTTAGACGGTTCGGGGGTTCTTGAATTTCCAGCGTGGATATTTTTGATAGGGTTTTTGCTGACCATATAAGTTATCTTACTATATTCTGCTATTAGCTAGTGGGCCTCTCTTTGCTAAATACCTAGCTCATTCTTACGTTTGTCTTTTCCTCTTACCTCACCGTTATTATTTGTTGGGGGCTTGTATCCAACTTTTGGGGTCTTTATCTCTGGAGGCAAGAAAGGTCTTTCTTTTCCCTTCTAGGGTTAGTTAGTTCTCCGGCTGGCGCGAGACGTCTAGAATCAACGTAGGCACGTTCCCCGGCTGCTGTTAGTTGTGGTGCTAGGATTAGATATATGGTCAGCCCAGTTACCACTGCCCTATGAGCTGGTTTTTGTGTTTGCAGACTTGGTAACTATTTCTGAGACCCTCTGCCATTGGGGTCATAACACATTTCCTCCTCCCCACCATCCCCATCATTGCCCTTTCCACCACATCCATCATTTCCTCCTCCCCCACCATCCCCATCATTGCCCTCTCCTCCCCCACACACAACATCATTTACCTCTCTGCACATTCCACCACCATCCTTGCCCATTCCACCTCCATAATTTTCTCCCCCTCCACCCCCATTATTGCCCTTACCACCACCTCCATCATTTCCTCCTCCCCCACCGCCATCATTGCATTCTCCCCAACCACCATCATTGCCCATTCCACCACCTCCATCACTGCCTTCTCCTCCCACCCCATCATTGCCCTTTCCACCACATCCATCATTTCCTCCTCCCCCACCAACCTCATCCTTGCCCATTCCACCACTTCCATAATTTCCTCCTCCCCCACCATTCCCATCATTGCCCTCTCCTCCCCTACACACAACATCATTTACCTCTCTGCACATTCCCCCGCAGCGCTACGCATGCACACACACAGCACCTCTCACCTGTCTGCACGCTCTCCCGTGACATCATCCAGCGGCACCGTTATCTGTGTGAGAGAGAGGAAGTACGGGCAGGAAGCAGGACAGATCGCTGCACATGCGGTATGTCCACCCATGTCCCTGGGAGTTGGCGCACTGCAGCTTCTCTGTGCTGGCTGTTAGCTTGACAGTCGGCACAGAGAACAGCCGACTCTCATTCCGGGGGGCGGCAGAAAGCAGCCGCAGGGGGAGACACTGCGGACCGCCGCATTAGGCAGTACATGTCCCGGCTGCCGCCCCCCACCCCTTAGATAGGCCCTGCCGAAACTCGAACGGCTTTGTCAGGGGAAGGAGGTCTCTAGGTCCTCCTGTCAGCAGCACTCTCTAGATCATTGTAACATTCATGTACAGTTTATTCCTTGTTAGGATATTATGCCATTGGATTATTTGCCTCACCTATCTTGAAGCTCTCTTTGTTTATTTGGGCTGTCTTGTGATTTGGCGCTTGCATGCCTTATTGGTACATTTATGCCTTATTTATTTGCACAGCTTTATTTTATATTATCAATTATAGATAGAAAGGGCATTCATTTATGTCATCTGCAGTAGTGCTTGCTTTTCTTTCTTTTTTGGCATTTCTAAAATAAAAAAACTTGTTTTGTCCAGTATTAGCCTGAAAATAAGCAACAGCACCATCTTGTGGTCAATTGATAAATTAAGGTGATACTAATTTCTGATGCTTTTTTGCACATACTGTATTTGATTTGATTTTTGGCACCAAGCACTTTATTCTGTTGCTGTTTACAACATTATATATTTCTATGGAAATCTTACTAAGATATATTGTTATCAATCGGGGACAATATTTAATGTTTTTCTTTTTGACATATAAATAATATGATGGGGATATTTGAGATTAGCCTCAATTTTTCCAGTTACCTTTGTTCCTGAATTTTAACTCTTTTGAATGAATTAATACAAATTTCAATGTTTTATATGAATATTTTTGGTCACTTCAATTCAGTTTTTGCATCCAAGGGAAATATCTGATGGGATATGCAAAAAAAAAAGGTGATTTTTCTACAGCTGCAGAAAAAAACTGTGCCAAACAGTTCAGTAAGTGACACATCGCTGGAATGAGGCTCTCTGTTCCTACAGCATCCTGCTCACAAATTCCATTGCAAAAACCTGCTGACAGATTGCCTTTAACAGGGCCTATAGGATCAGGTTCATAAGGAAAGAACTGATGGAATTTTTTTACCAGGCTGTTGGCAAAAAACATCTCTTCATTGGCCCATAACCTTTTCAATGTACAAGATACTTGTAAAAATCTCACTACCTGGGAATTTAGGAAGGGAAAATGAGATGCAGCACCAGCTAACCGATGTGTTGGTGCAAAGCTTCTCACGCAAAGCCCGATCTTATAGATATGTAAAAAGTAAGGAAATAGCAGCACTTCAATTCCCCAAAAAATGACGGTATTTATTTGCCCAACACGGCAACATGTTGGTTTATGTGTGAACCTTTCTCAAGGAAAGTATAAGGGCATATCATCAGATATGTATAGGTTCATCAATTAATTGGATAATCATTAACAATATGCCAAAATGCAAAGATATAAACGGATTTGTGTATTACATATAATTTCATATTTGCATAAACAGTATTCCCTTATTACAGTGTCATGGTCCAAAGCACATGCCATATTTAACAGTTATTAAAGTGTGATGCAAACATAACTACTCAAAATAGGACACATGTAGAATTAAACACAATCCAGACTCACCCCATCAGTAATGCATGTTATGTAATGCAATTATCACTGTCGTCGGCATCTAACAAACTTTACTGTGCCTGCCCATGACATAAGCGCTGTGCAAGAAACACCACGCATGCTCTTGGCCGCACGGCACCATATTGGTAAAGTGCATACTAGTGCGCATGTCCACGCCAGTGCACGGCTCTCTCAGTGCAACTTTATGTGGAAACCTTTTCCTATGTGATAAAAACAACCCCCGCATGCGTTTTGGCTCCGTAGAACCCTAAATCTTCAAAATATGAAAAAGGCTACTATTGCAGGTGTTAGAGTCACCAGCAATCATCTGACCTCGTCTTCCCTGTGACATCAACGTAGACCAGTATTTCCCAAACTCCAGTCCTCACGGACCCCAACAGGTCATGTTTTCAGGATTTCCATAGTGCTGCACAAGTGAGAGAACTCCTGATACTTCCATCACCTGTGCAATACTAAGGAAATCCTGAAAACATGACCTGTTGGGGTCCGTGAGGACTGGAGTTTGGGAAACAAGACTAAAAGCATGCTCCTAACTAGAGTCCTATAGGCCTCAGGACAAACTTTGGATATGGCCCCCACACTCACATGTTTCTTGGATGAGCCCCAGTGGCGCCGCAGTGCACAGACAGTGCTATTCAAACGTTTTAGGCAGGTACGTAAAAATCCTGCAAAGTAAGAATGTTTCCACAAATAGAAGTCTTAATGACAAATCTGTGTCCCTCGTGATACAGCCATGATGTCTTGGTTGCTGTCCTGTAGAGAGTCTCTGGTTCTTTGGATCTCTGGATCTCTTGCCGGTCTCTGTCTCTCTGCATATCTAGGAGGTATCTCTCCTTCTTTTTATAGTTAACAAAAGTCCTTAAAACCAGCATTCTCAGGTCAAGAGGAAGAATGTGATCTATGTGCATAGTTTTTTCTATGCTGTTTTGCAAGTCAACAAATTAGCTGGCCTGTACAATGTGTAATTAGCATATCAGCAAACATCATTGTTCAGTGAACTTCAGAATAATAACGCTACTTTAAATACTGTATATCAAATATAAATTGAAATAACTTCATAATTATACATAATAATCTTTATTACAAAAATCACATGGTGAGAGAAAAACCGTACAAACAAGCCCCTAAAAACCCTGATAAATAGGTAGGGCAGTGTGGTTCAGACAAGATATAACTGGCATGTACAAATATGCTATAAATTATTACATCCAATATATCTAATAGACAAATACATAACCAAGTAATTACAAGGCAATGGAATAGGTAACAAGAGCAAAAAATATATAATTATGCTGCTAGGTATAACTTACCTGTACTAAGGCAGTAACAAAAGACCCCTGTGAGGCAGCAAGAGTATGTTACCAGATATAGCTCAGAGATACAGACCATGTGCCAATATAGTAAGTGGAACCACAGTGCCCAGCACCCCAAGGCACATTTCCCGTGTAGCTTTGTCAAGGGGTACAGAGGCAATGTTCCATTGGGTATATATAGGTGTTCTCCCTATCAAATCACCTGTAATTAATTGACAAATGCTGCCCCTTGTCCATCCAGATCCCCCCGGCTGGTGCCAACTGGAGGAGCCATGCATACAACGATGGGACCGGGGAAGCCATGCATACAACAGGGGGAGCCACACATACCAGGACAGAACGGGGAGCTGTGCATAGCAGGACAGGGATGAGGGGACAATGCATACCCGGCTTACACTTGAGTCAATAAGCTTACCTAATTTTCCGTGGCAAAATTAGGTGCCTCGGCTTATACTCGGGTCAGCTTATACTCTAGCATATATCTATTTAATAGGTCTTAGGCTATGTGCACACAGTGTGTTTTTGCTGCGTTTTTGCTGCATTTTATCAGTGCGGAAATGGGCCAAAAACTCTATGGAATCCTCATGTAAGCTAATTCAATTACAATACTGGAGTGTTGTGCATTTGATCAGTAATTTTCCTTTAGTATTTGCAGTGCTTTTTTTCTGCAGAATGTCAATCTTCTGTGCATTTATGCAGCGTTTTTCACCCATTGACTTCAACTGAGTCTGTAAAATCCGCAGCAAAAATGCAGGTATAAAAATGTTTGCGGATTTGCTGAGTTTTTGTTTTGCATTTTACCATCTTCCTATAGTGTTTCCCATGCAGTCATCTGCGTGACTACGTGGGAAACACCGCTGCAGTAGTTCTTATTGGCGGTAACGCTAGAAAGCTCACCACAAGTCAGCAGGCTTGTTCTGATGAGACTACTGCTCCCATCGGGCTACGTCTGCTGTTACTGATAACAGTGACAGCAGGAGCCGCTGATGGGAGACATAGTCGCATCTGCAGGTGCCTGTGCTCACAGTTAAAAAAAATGTAAACTTACATACATATTCAAATAAAAATGAAAAACCCATTATTCTCACCTAATACCAAATCCCTGATGCCCTTATCTCCTAGAAATAATGTAAAATAATAAACCAACATATACTCTCCTGTCCGCCAAAGTCCACATAATCCCGAGTGTCTCACAGCGATCTCACGTGTAGAACAGTCACATCGGGAGATGTGATGGCTCTACCCAGCTGCTGGCGATACACTGACAGGAGGTAATCGCTCCTGCAGTGTATCACTGAGATGCCGTGAGAGAGTTCACCAGAGTTCATCCGCTGATCAGCTCCGATGCTCTCACGGCACAACTGTGCGAGAACTTTCTCACGGCAGCTCAATGATACACTGCGGGAGTGATTACCTCCTGTAAGTGTATCACCGGCTGTCTTTGAGAGCAGTCACATTAATGACTACTCTCAAAGAAAGTGAACAGCATTGCTGTGGGACATTATGGATTATCTTCTCTGCAGACAGGTGAAGAATATTGTGGTTTAATATTTTATTTTTGTTGCAGGAGACGTTGGCTTCGGTGGATTAGGTGTTCGGGTAGTATGGTTTAATTAAGATTATTTGAAATGACACAGACTCCTTTAATTAAGGACTTTATTCTGAGTGTCTGTGTTTTTATACAGTATCACTATGGGTTTCCATTTTTCCCATTTTCTATAGCAGTAATGCATCTTCAATGTTCTAGAGTAATCATTCTTGGTAAATCATGGTGCAACCTTTATCGTTTTTTAACTTATATGCTTTTTTTGGTTGGTGCCTGTTCACACGACCTTGGATGTGCTGGTATTTTTCTCTATTTGTCTTTGAGAGCAGTCACACCAGTGTACTGGAGTCTCTAGGCAATGGGGAGCCAGTGAAGGGATTGACAGAGGGGAGAGGCCGGGGAATAGCGGGGGGACAGGTGGATTAGTCGGGCAGCAGAGTTTAGAATAGATTGGAGGAGTGCGAGAGTGTTCGAGGGGAGGCCACAGAGCAGGAGGTTGCAGTAGTCAAGGCGAGAGATGATGAGGGCATGGACTAGGGTTTTTGCAGATTCTTGGTTTAGGAATGTACGGATCCGTGAAATATTTTGAGTTGAAGGCGGCAGGAGGTGGAGAGGGCTTGGATATGCGGTTTGAAGGCGAGATCAGTGTCAAGGATTACCCCGAGGCAGCGAGCTTGTGGGACTGGGGAGAGTGGGCAGCCGTTTACTGTAATGGATAGGTCCGTTGGGGGGGTCGCGTGAGATGGGGAAAAGATGATGAATTCTGTTTTGTCCATATTAAGTTTTAGAAATCTAGTGGAGAAGAAGGAAAAAGTAGCAGACAAACATTGAGGGATTCTGGTTATTAGGGAGGTGATATCTGGTCCAGAGATGTAGATCTGTGTGTCATTAGCATAGAGATGATACTGAAAGCCGTGAGATTCTATGAGCTGTCCCAGGCCAAAGGTGTAAATGGAGAAGAGCAGGGGCCCTAGGACTGAACCTTGCGGGACTCCGACAGATCGGAGGCGAGGTGAGGAGGTGGTGTGTGTGTGGGAGACGCTGAATGTCTGGTCTGTTAGGTATGACGAGATCCAGGATAGGGCCAAGTCTGTGATGCCAAGGGATAAGAGGGTCTGTAGTAATAGGGAATGGTCCACTGTGTCAAAGGCAGAGGAGAGGTCCAGGAGGAGGAGGACAGAGTAGTGTGACTTGCTCTTGGCAGTTAATAGGTCATTGGTGACCTTAGTTAGGGCAGTTTCAGTGGAGTGGTGTGACCGGAAGCCAGATTGTAAGCGGTCGAAGAGGGAGCAGGAAGAGAGATGGGAAGACAGTTCAAGATGGACGTGTTGTTCCAGTAGTTTTGAGGCATAGGGAAGAAGTGATATAAGGCGATAGCTAGATACAGAGGATGGGTCAAGAGAGGGCCTTTTGAGGATAGGTGTGATTGAGGCATGTTTAAAGCTTGAGGGGAAAACACCAGTTGTTAGTGATAGGTTGAAGAGATGGGTTAGGGTTGGGATGAAGAATGTGGCGAGGTTTGGGATGAAGTGGGATGGGATCAAGTGCACAGGTGGTGAGATGCGATCTTGAGAGTAGAGAGTCGATCTTCTGTAATGATGGAGAAGATGGTTTATATATCAGCCCTCAGCTATCTGTATAGCCTTTGCTGGCTAGATTTTATAGGGTAACCTTATGTAAAAAAATTTCTGGGGTCCCCCTGTAAATTAGCCAGTACAGGCTAAGCAAACAGCTGTGAGCTGATATTAATAGCCTGGGAACCTTTATTGCTATTGGCTCCTTCCCAGAATATTAACATCAGCCCTCAGCCATTGGTTTTCCCTCTGCTGGTTATAAAAATTACGAGGAGTCCACGCAATTTTTTTTTTTTTTTAATTAACAGTTGCTGTCTGGTTACAGCCTATGTACTTTCGTTCTGTTAAGGCTCCTACACAGGCTGATACAATGTGTGTTTGTACAGTATGTGTTTGTTTGTGTGTGCTTGTGTTTATTTATCGGCTTAGTAATGAGGGTGTTGGGCTGACACCTTTTCATTACTAAAGGTACCGTCACACTGAGCAACTTTCCAATGAGAACGACAGCGATCCGTGACGTTGCAGCGTCCTGGATAGCGATCTCGTTGTGTTTGACACGCAGCAGCGATCAGGATCCTGCTGTGACATCGCTGGTAGCAGCTAGAAGTCCAGAACTTTATTTTTTCGCTGGATCACCCGCTGTTATCGCTGGATCGGTGTGTGTCACACCAATCCAGCGATGTGTTCGCTTGTAACCAGGGTAAACATCGGGTTACTAAGCGCAGGGCCGCGCTTAGTAACCCGATGTTTACCCTGGTTACCATTGTAAATGTAAAAAAAAAAAACAGTACATACTTACATTCCTGTGTCTGTCACATCCCTCGCCGTCAGCTTCCCGCACTGACTGAGCGCCGGCCGTAAAGTGAAAGCACAGCGGTGACGTCACCGCTGTGCTCTGCTTTACGGCCGGCGCTCACAGTCAGTGCGGGAAGCTGACGGCGAGGGACTTGACAGACACCGGATCGTAAGTATGTACTGTTTTTTTTTTTTTACATTTACAATGGTAACCAGGGTAAACATCGGGTTACTAAGCGCGGCCCTGCGCTTAGTAACCCAATGTTTACCCTGGTTACCCGGGGACTTTGGCATCGCTGGTCGCTGGAGAGCTGTCTGTGTGACAGCTCTCCAGCGACCACACAACGACTTACCAACGATCACGGCCAGTGTCATGATTCCCAATGGCAGGGACATGGGCAAAAACAGGACTAGCTCTAGGAAGATGGAATCTAAGCTGACCGCGATGCTGAACCTAACGCACAACTACCAGTGGCCGGGGAATGTACCTGCGTTTTATCCCTAGACGTCTCGCACCAGCCGGAGATCTAGCTACCCCTGATAGAGGAAACACAGACCTGGCTTGCCTCCAGAGAAAACCCCAAAGTAATAGTAGCCCCCAACATATAATGACGGTTAGTTAAGAAGAAAACACATACGCAGTATGAATACAGGTTCAGCAAAGAGAGGCCCACTAACTAGATAGCAGAAAATACAAAAGTGGACTTCGCGGTCAACTCAAAACCCTACAAAATACCATCCTGAAATGACTTTAAACTCCGGTATCAACTCATGACACCGGAGTGGTCATTTCAGTTCACTAGAGCTTCCAGCAGCAAGATTCATATAAATGCACGCTGGACAAAAGGTACAAATGATCAAACTTATCTGACTCAGCAGACTTGGAGCAGGTAGCAAGTAACAGAGGAGCTCTGGTAACATTGATAGCCGGCAAGTAAATGAGTGAGAAGCCAGACTATATAGGAAACCCCCATTTCCTGATGGGAACAGGTGCACTGGAGATAGAAGACAGAAGTCAACCAGTACCACCAGTAGTCACCAGAGGGAGCCCACAAACAGAATTCACAACAGTACCCCCCCCCCTTGAGGAGGGGGCACCGAACCCTCATGAGAACCACCAGGGCGATCTGGACGAGCCCTATGAAAGGCGCGAACCAAATCAGAGGCATGAACATCAGAGGCAGTCACCCAAGAATTATCCTCCTGACCGTATCCCTTCCATTTGACCAAATATTGAAGTCTCCGTCTGGAAATGCGAGAGTCCAAAATCTTCTCCACGACATACTCCAATTCACCCTGCACCAGCACAGGAGCAGGAGGCTCAACAGAAGGAACAACCGGTATCTCGTACCTCCGGAACAAAGACCGATGGAAGACATTATGAATAGTGAAAGATGCAGGTAGGTCCAAATGAAACGATACAGGGTTAAGAATCTCCAAAATCTTATAAGGACCTATGAACCGAGGTTTAAACTTAGGAGAAGAGACCTTCATAGGGACAAAACGAGAAGATAACCACACCAAGTCCCCAACGCGAAGACGATTACCAGCACGACGATGACGATTAGCAAACTGCTGAGTCTTCTCCTGGGACAACTTCAAGTTGTCCACCACATGACTCCAAATTTGGTGCAATCTATCCACCACAGTGTCCACTCTAGGACAATCCAAAGATTCCACCTGACCAGATGAAAAACAAGGGTGAAACCCTGAATTGCAGAAGAAAGGAGAAACCAGAGTGGCAGAACTAGCCCGATTATTAAGGGCAAACTCCGCCAACGGCAAAAAGGCGATCCAGTCATCCTGATCAGCAGACACAAAACACCTCAAATAAGTCTCCAAGGTCTGATTAGTTCGCTCTGTCTGGCCATTCGTCTGAGGATGGAAAGCAGACGAAAAAGACAAATCAATGCCCATCCTGGCACAGAACGCCCGCCAAAATCTAGACACAAATTGGGATCCCCTGTCAGAAACGATGTTTTCCGGGATACCATGCAGACGGACCACATTCTGAAAAAACAGAGGAACCAACTCCGATGAAGAAGGCAACTTGGGCAAGGGTACCAAATGAACCATTTTAGAAAAACGGTCACACACCACCCAGATGACGGTCATTTTCTGAGAAACCGGGAGATCCGAAATAAAGTCCATAGAGATGTGCGTCTAAGGCCTCTTCGGAATAGGCAAGGGCAACAACAATCCACTAGCCCGAGAACAACAAGGCTTGGCCCGAGCACAAACATCACAAGACTGTACAAAAGTACGCACATCCCGAGACAGGGAAGGCCACCAGAAGGACCTGGCCACCAAATCTCTGGTACCAAAGATTCCAGGGTGGCCTGCCAACACAGAAGAATGAACTTCCAAGATGACTCTACTGGTCCACTCATCTGGAACAAACAGTCTCCCAGGCGGACAACGATCAGGCCTATCCACTTGAAACTCCTGCAAAGCACGTCGCAAGTCTGGAGAGACAGCAGACAATATCACCCCATCCTTAAGGATACCCGTAGGCTCAGAATCACCAGGGGAGTCAGGCTCAAAACTCCTAGAAAGGGCATCTGCCTTCACATTTTTTGAACCTGGTAGATATGAGACCACAAAATTAAACCGGGAGAAAAACAACGACCAGTGCGCCTGTCTAGGATTCAGACGCCTGGCTGACTCAAGGTAAATCAGATTCTTGTGATCAGTCAAGACCACCACCTGATGCCTAGCACCCTCAAGCCAATGACGCCACTCCTCAAAGGCCCACTTCATAGCCAAGAGTTCCCGATTACCAACATCATAATTTCGCTCGGCGGGCGAAAATTTTCGAGAAAAGAACGCACATGGTCTCATCACCGAGCAATCGGAACTTCTCTGCGACAAAACCGCCCCCGCTCCGATCTCTGAAGCATCAACTTCAACCTGAAAAGGAAGTGAAACATCAGGTTGGCGCAACACAGGAGCAGAAGAAAAGCGGTGCTTAAGCTCCCGAAAGGCCTCCACAGCCGCCGAGGACCAATTGGAAACATCAGCACCCTTCTTAGTCTAATCCGTTAGAGGCTTAACGACACTTGAAAAACCAGTTATAAATCGACGATAGAAATTAGCAAAGCCCAAGAACTTCTGAAGGCTCTTAAGGGAAGTCGGTTGCGACCAATCACAAATAGCCCGAACCTTGACAGGATCCATCTCAATAGAAGAAGGGGAAAAAATATACCCCAAAAAAGAGATCTTCTGAACCCCAAAAATACACTTTGAACCCTTTACAAACAAAGAATTGGCCCGCAAAACCTGAAAAACCTTCCTGACCTGTTGAACATGCGACTCCCAGTCATCGGAAAAAATCAAAATATCATCCAGATACACAATCATAAATTTATCCAGATATTCACGGAAAATATTGTGCATAAAGGACTGAAAGACTGAAGGGGCATTAGAAAGACCAAAAGGCATTACCAGATACTCAAAATGGCCCTCGGGCATATTAAATGCAGTTTTCCACTCATCTCCCTGCTTAATCCGCACCAAATTATACGCTCCCCGAAGGTCAATCTTAGAGAACCACCTTGCCCCCTTAATACGAGCAAACAAATCAGTCAACAGTGGCAAAGGATACTGATATTTGACTGTAATCTTATTCAACAGCCGATAACACAGGTCAACAAAAAAAAATTTTTTTTCTGGTGTCCAAAATATTTTAATGAATTTGGGGTATTTTTGGGGTGCTGATTCTGAATATGCTATCAGTTTTGCCAGATTGGCTCAAGTTTTTGACATTTTTGGTATCTTATTTATAGCACTTGTTGGTAAATGCGACGCATCATCTCATTAATTTCTTTGGATTAGTACTTGAACTGAGCAGTTCTCAATATAGTTTTGTGTTAATTAGTGTTCTAAAAGTTTGTTCATAGCTTGATTTTTGCACTAACTTTATGTTGTTGTCTGTTTTCCAGTGAAAAGCATGAACTCATCAAGAAGAAGTTGTCTTAACGATCCAGACTCATTCTGTTACATTTGTGGTGAATACACACTGCCAAAACATAGAAGAAACATAACAGACTTCGTAAAAAAAAGTGTATTTTGCCTATTTTGGGGTTATGCTTGGGGACCAAGACAAGTTTTGGGCACCACACATAGTGTGCAAAGCATGTATCGAATTATTACGAAAATGGAGCAAAGGACAAAGAAAAAGCTTCAAATTTGGTGTTCCAATGGTGTGGAGAGAGCCAAAAAATCATCATGATGACTGTTATTTCTGTGCAGTGCAAGTGCAAGGATTCAATAAGCATAAGAAACGAAAATGGGAGTAACATGGAATCTGCAAGAAGGCCTGTCCCTCATTGTGAAGATGTGCCTGTACCTGTGTTTACCATAAATAACAGTCATCATGATGATTTTTTGGCTCTCTCCACACCATTGGAACACCAAATTTGAAGCTTTTTCTTTGTCCTTTGCTCCATTTTCGTAATAATTCGATACATGCTTTGCACACTATGTGTGGTGCCCAAAACTTGTGTTGGTCCCCAAGCATAACCCCAAAATAGGCAAAATACACTTTTTTTATGAAGTCTGTTATGTTTCTTCTATGTTTTGGCAGTGTGTATTCACCACAAATGTAACAGAATGAGTCTGGATCGTTAAGACAACTTCTTCTTGATGAGTTCATGCTTTTCACTGGAAAACAGACAACAACATAAAGTTAGTGCAAAAATCAAGCTATGAACAAACTTTTAGAACACTAATTAACACAAAACTATATTGAGAACTGCTCAGTTCAAGTACTAATCCAAAGAAATTAATGAGATGATGCGTTGCATTTACCAACAAGTGCTATAAATAAGATACCAAAAATCTCAAAAACTTGAGCCAATCTGGCAAAACTGATGACATATTCAGAATCAGCACCCCAAAAATACCCTAAATTCGATGAAATATCTTTGGCACCAAAAATGCTGTTGACCAGTGTAATCAATACAAGGCCTCAGGGAACCATCTTTTTTACCCACGAAAAAAAAACCTGCTCCTAAAGGGGATGAGGATGGACGAATATGTCCCTTTTCCAAGGACTCCTTAATATACTCTCGCATAGCAGCATGCTCTGGCACAGACAGATTGAACAAACGACCTTTAGGAAATTTGCTGCCAGGAATCAAATCTATAGCACAATCGCAATCCCTGTGAGGAGGGAGCGAACTAAGTTTAGGCTCCTCAAAAACATCACAATAGTCAGACAAAAATGCCGGAACCTCAGAGGGAGTAGATGAAGCAATGGAAACCAAAGGTACTTCCCCATGAACCCCCTGACATCCCCAGCTTAATACGGACATTGTTTTCCAGTCAAGAACTGGGTTGTGAGTTTGTAACCATGGCAATCCAAGCACTAAGACATCATGCAAATTATGCAACACAAGGAATCGAATCACCTCCTGATGGTCTGGAGTCATACACATAGTCACTTGTGTCCAGTATTGAGGTTTATTCCTAGCCAATGGTGTGGAGTCGATACCCTTCAAAGGAATAGGGACTTCCAGAGACTCTAGACTAAACCCACAACGCCTGGCAAAGGACCAATCCATAAGACTCAGGGCGGCGCCAGAGTCCACATAGGCATTCACATTAATAGATGATAACGAACAAATCAAAGTTACAGACAAAAGAAACTTAGACTGCAAGTTGCCAACTGCAAAAGACTTATCAACCCTTTTAGTGCGTTTAGAGCATGCTGATATAACATGAGCAGAATCGCCACAATAGAAACACAACCCATTTTTACGCCTATAATTCTGCCGATCACTTCTGGACAGAATTCTATCACATTGCATATTCTCCGGTGCCTGCTCAGAAGACACCGCCAAATGGTGCACAGGTTTGCGCTCCCGCAAACGCCGGTCAATCTGAATAGCCATTGTCATGGACTCATTCAGACCTGTGGGCGTAGGAAACCCCACCATGACATCTTTAACGGTGTCAGAGAGACCCTCTCTGAAATTCGCCGCCAGGGCGCACTCATTCCACTGAGTAAGCACAGACCATTTACGAAACTTTTGACAATATATTTCAGCTTCATCATGCCCTTGAGAGAGGGCTATCAAGGCCTTTTCAGCTTGAATGTCCAAATTCGGTTCCTCATAGAGCAACCCCAGCGCCAGAAAAAACGCATCCACATTGAACAGCGCAGGATCCCCTGGCGCCAATGCAAATGCCCAATTCTGGGGGTCACCCCGCAGCAAGGAAATAACAATCTTAACCTGCTGAGCAGGGTTTCCAGCGGAGTGAGGTCTCAGAGAAAGATACAATTTACAATTGTGCTTAAAATTCAAAAAACGAGATCTATCTCCAGAAAAAAACTCTGGTATAGGAATTTTAGGTTCAGACATAGGAGCATGTATGACGAAATCTTGTATATTTTGAACCTTAGAAGCAAGATTATTCAGATTTGAAGCTAAACTCTGGATATCCATTTCTCAGCAGCTGAGATCTGAGCCATTCAGGGATTAAGAGGAGGGGAAAGAAGCAGACTGCAATTATGGCTAAACAGACTTCAGAGTAAAAAAAAAAAAAAAAAAGGTGTCAGAGACTTCTTTTTCTCTCCTTCTTCAGCCAATACTTAACACATTTGGCCGGCTATACAGTCATGATTCCCAATGGCAGGGACATGGGCAAAAACAGGACTAGCTCTAGGAAGATGGAATCTAAGCTGACCGCGATGCTGAACCTAACGCACAACTACCAGTGGCCGGGGAACGTACCTGCGTTTTATCCCTAGACGTCTCGCACCAGCCGGAGATCTAGCTACCCCTGATAGAGGAAACACAGACCTGGCTTGCCTCCAGAGAAAACCCCAAAGTAATAGTAGCCCCCAACATATAATGACGGTTAGTTAAGAAGAAAACACATACGCAGTATGAATACAGGTTCAGCAAAGAGAGGCCCACTAACTAGATAGCAGAAAATACAAAAGTGGACTTCGCGGTCAACTCAAAACCCTACAAAATACCATCCTGAAATGACTTTAAACTCCGGTATCAACTCATGACACCGGAGTGGTCATTTCAGTTCACTAGAGCTTCCAGCAGCAAGATTCATATAAATGCACGCTGGACAAAAGGTACAAATGATCAAACTTATCTGACTCAGCAGACTTGGAGCAGGTAGCAAGTAACAGAGGAGCTCTGGTAACATTGATAGCCGGCAAGTAAATGAGTGAGAAGCCAGACTATATAGGAAACTCCCATTTCCTGATGTGAACAGGTGCACTGGAGATAGAAGACAGAAGTCAACCAGTACCACCAGTAGCCACCAGAGGGAGCCCACAAACAGAATTCACAACAGGCCAGGTCGTATCGCTGGTCGTGATCGTTGGTAAATCGTTTAGTGTAACGGTACTTTAAGCCTAGAGCTAGGTGTCAATGACAGCTACTGACACCAAGCTCTAATCCCATTACCCTGATGCCACTGCATCAGCATGAAAAAGGTATCTTAACCCCTTAACGACCGCCGATACGCCTTTTAACGGCGGCAGTTAAGGGTACTTAAACCACAGCGCCGTTAATTAACGGCGCTGTGGAAAAAGTGAATAGCGCCCCCCAGAGTCGGATTTTCTCTGGGGTCTCAATTGTAGGGGGTAGCCGAGACCCCAGAGAACATGATTCGGGGTTTTTTTTACCGACCCCCGAGTTGTGATCGCCGGTAATTAACCGTTTACCGGCGATCGCAAAAAAAAACCCCGCGATCTCCCTTTTAATTTCTCTGTCCTCTGATGTGATCGCACACCAGAGGACAGAGAAATGGGGTCCCCGATAGCCCCCTGATACTTACCTATCTTCCCCGGTGCTCCTCGTGGCTCCCGATGGGCACCGCCATCTTCTTCCGGCAAAAAAAATGGCGGGCGCATGCGCAGTGCGCCCGCCGGCCGGCACTCGGAGGATCTTTGGGGTCTCGCCTGCCGGGGTTAGCCGAGATCCCAAACAACATGATCGGGGTCGGTTCTTACCGACCCCTGTTTTGTGATCACCGGTAATTAACTGTTTACCGGCGGTCGCAAAAAAAAAGCGATCTGTCATTCTCTGTCCTCTGATGTGATCGCACATCAGAGGACAGAGAAATAGGGGGATTCGGGGACCCTGCTATACTTACCGGTGTCCCTGGGTCCTCCTGCATCCCCTCCTGCCTGCCGGCTTCTTCCTATGGAAAGAAAATGGCAGGCGCATGCGCAGTGCGCCCGCTCTCTGCTGCCATCTGCCGGCCGGCAGGAGAGAGGAGTTGGGGCTAAAATTAGGGTTAGGGTTGGGGCTAAATTTAGGGTTAGGGTTGGGGCTAAATTTAGGGTTAGGGCTAGGGTTAGGCTTCTTTCACACTTGCGTCGGTACGGGGCCGTCGCAATGCGTCGGCCCGACGTACCGACGCACGTTGTGAAAATTGTGCACAACGTGGGCAGCGGATGCAGTTTTTCAACGCATCTGCTGCCCAGTCAATGTCCTGGGGAGGAGGGGGCAGAGTTACGGCCACGCATGAGCGGAAATGGCGGACGCGACGTACAAAAAAAAGGTTACATTGAACTTTTTTTTGTGACGACGGTCCGCCAAAACAGAACGGATCCAGTGCATGACGGACGCGACGTGTGGCCATCCGTCGGCAATACAAGTCTATGGGCAAAAAAGGCATCCTGCGGGCACATTTGCAGGATCCGTTTTTTGTCCAAAACGACGGATTGCGACAGATGCCACATGACGCAAGTGTGAAAGTAGCCTTAGGGCTAGGGTTGGGGCTAAATCTAGGGTTAGGGTTAAATTTAGGGTTAGGCTTGGGGCTAAATTTAGGGTTAGGGCTAAAGTTAGGGTTAGGGCTAGGGTTGGGGCTAAAGTTAGGGTTAGGGCTAGGGTTAGGGCTAGGGTTGGGGCTAAAGTTAGGGCTAGGGTTGAGGCTAAAGTTAGGGTTAGAGTTGGGATTAGGGTTTGGATTAGGATTGGTATTAGGGTTACGTTTGGGATTAGGGTTAAGGTTAGGGTTGGGATTAGGGTTAGGGGTGTATTGGGTGTTATGACCCCAATGGCGAGGGTCTCAGAGGAACGTGGTAGTCTGCAGAGTACAAAAATCCAGCTCATAGGGCAGTGGTAACTGGGTTGACCATATATCTACTCCTAACGCCAACACTAGAAGTAGCCGGGGATCATTCCTACGTTGATTCTAGATGACACGCGCCAGCCGGAGAATCTAGCTACCCCTAGTAGAGGAAAACAAAGACCTTTCTTGCCTCCAGAGAAGGGGACCCCAAAGCTGGATAGAAGCCCCCCACAAATAATGACGGTTAGGTAAGAGGAAATGACAAACACAGAAATGAACCAGGTTTAGCACAGAGAGGCCCGCTTACTGATAGCAGAATAAAGAAAGGTAACTTATATGGTCAACAAAAACCCTATCAAAATCCACACTGGAAATTCAAGAACCCCCGAACCGTCTAACGGTCCGGGGGGAGAACACCAGCCCCCCTAGAGCTTCCAGCAAAGGTCAGGATATAGATTTGGAACAAGCTGGACAAAAATACAAAACCAAAACAAATAGCAAAAAGCAAAAGGCAGACTTAGCTGATATAACTGGAACCAGGATCAGTAGACAAGAGCACAGCAGACTAGCTCTGATAACTACGTTGCCAGGCATTGAACTGAAGGTCCAGGGAGCTTATATAGCAACACCCCTAACTAACGACCCAGGTGCGGATAAAAGGAATGACAGAAAAACCAGAGTCAAAAAACTAGCAACCACTAGAGGGAGCAAAAAGCAAATTCACAACAGTACCCCCCCCTTAGTGAGGGGTCACCGAACCCTCACCACGACCACCAGGGCGATCAGGATGAGCGGCATGAAAGGCACGAACTAAATCGGCCGCATGAACATCAGAGGCGACCACCCAGGAATTATCCTCCTGACCATAGCCCTTCCACTTGACCAGGTACTGAAGCCTCCGCCTGGAGAGGCGAGAATCCAAGATCTTCTCCACCACGTACTCCAACTCGCCCTCAACCAACACCGGAGCAGGAGGCTCAACAGAAGGAACTACAGGCACAATGTACCGCCGCAACAAGGACCTATGAAATACATTGTGAATAGCAAACGACACAGGAAGATCCAGACGAAAAGATACAGGATTAAGGATTTCCAATATCTTGTAAGGCCCAATAAAACGAGGTTTAAATTTGGGAGAGGAGACCTTCATAGGAACAAAGCGGGAAGAAAGCCATACCAAATCCCCAACGCGTAGTCGGGGACCCACACCGCGGCGGCGGTTGGCAAAGCGCTGAGCCTTCTCCTGTGACAACTTCAAGTTGTCCACCACATGATTCCAGATCTGCTGCAACCTATCCACCACAGAATCCACCCCAGGACAGTCAGAAGGCTCCACATGACCCGAAGAAAAGCGAGGATGGAAACCAGAGTTGCAGAAAAAAGGCGAAACCAAGGTGGCGGAACTAGCCCGATTATTAAGGGCAAACTCAGCCAACGGCAAGAATGTCACCCAATCGTCCTGATCAGCAGAGACAAAACACCTCAAATAAGCCTCCAAAGTCTGATTGGTTCGCTCCGTCTGTCCATTAGTCTGAGGATGGAAAGCAGACGAAAACGACAAATCAATGCCCATCCTACTACAAAAGGATCGCCAGAACCTGGAAACGAACTGGGATCCTCTGTCTGACACAATATTCTCAGGGATGCCGTGCAAACGAACCACGTTCTGGAAAAACACAGGAACCAGATCGGAAGAGGAAGGCAGCTTAGGCAAAGGAACCAAATGGACCATCTTGGAGAAGCGATCACATATCACCCAGATAACGGACATGCCCTGAGATAGCGGAAGATCAGAAATGAAATCCATGGAGATATGTGTCCAAGGTCTCTTCGGGACAGGCAAGGGCAAGAGCAAACCGCTGGCACGAGAACAGCAAGGCTTAGCTCGAGCACAAGTCCCACAGGACTGCACAAATGACCGCACATCCCTTGACAAGGAAGGCCACCAAAAGGACCTGGCCACCAGATCTCTGGTGCCAAAAATTCCCGGGTGACCTGCCAACACCGAGGAATGAACCTCGGAAATGACTCTGCTGGTCCACTTATCCGGGACAAACAGTCTGTCAGGTGGACAAGACTCAGGCCTATCAGCCTGAAATCTCTGCAACACACGTCGCAGATCCGGAGAAATAGCTGACAAGATAACTCCATCTTTAAGAATACCAACAGGATCAGCGACTCCAGGAGCATCAGGCACAAAGCTCCTAGAAAGAGCATCGGCCTTCACATTCTTTGAACCTGGTAAATACGAGACAACAAAATCAAAGCGGGAGAAAAACAATGACCAGCGGGCCTGTCTCGGATTAAGGCGTTTAGCAGACTCGAGATACATCAGATTTTTGTGATCAGTCAAGACCACCACACGATGCTTAGCACCCTCGAGCCAATGACGCCACTCCTCAAATGCCCATTTCATGGCCAACAACTCCCGATTGCCCACATCATAATTTCGCTCGGCAGGCGAAAACTTCCTAGAGAAAAAGGCACAAGGTTTCATAACAGAGCAACCAGGGCCTCTCTGCGACAAAACGGCCCCTGCCCCAATCTCCGAAGCATCCACCTCAACCTGAAAGGGAAGTGAGACGTCAGGCTGGCACAAAACAGGCGCCGAAGTAAACTGGCGTTTCAACTCCTGGAAAGCCTCCACGGCAGCAGGAGCCCAGTTAGCTACATCGGAGCCCTTCTTGGTCATATCCGTCAAAGGTTTCACAATGCTAGAAAAATTAGCGATAAAACGACGGTAGAAGTTAGCGAAGCCCAAGAACTTCTGAAGACTCTTAACTGACGAGGGCTGAGTCCAATCAAGAATAGCTCGGACCTTGACTGGGTCCATCTCCACAGCAGAAGGGGAAAAAATAAACCCCAAAAAGGGAACCTTCTGTACACCAAAGAGACACTTTGAGCCCTTGACAAACAAAGAATTTTCACGCAAAATTTTAAAGACCAACCTGACCTGCTCCACATGCGAATCCCAATTATCAGAAAAAACCAAAATATCATCCAGATAAACAATCAAAAATTTATCCAGATACTTCCGGAAAATGTCATGCATAAAGGACTGAAAAACTGAAGGCGCATTGGAGAGCCCAAAAGGCATCACCAAGTACTCAAAATGACCTTCGGGCGTATTGAATGCGGTTTTCCATTCATCACCTTGCTTAATGCGCACAAGGTTGTACGCACCACGAAGGTCTATCTTGGTGAACCACTTGGCACCCTTAATCCGGGCAAACAAGTCAGACAACAGCGGTAAAGGATACTGAAATTTGACAGTGATCTTATTTAAAAGCTGATAATCAATACAAGGTCTCAAAGATCCGTCCTTTTTTGCCACAAAAAAGAATCCCGCACCAAGAGGGGAAGAAGACGGACGAATATGTCCTTTCTCCAGAGACTCCTTGATATATGAACGCATAGCGGTATGTTCAGGTACCGACAGATTAAACAGTCTTCCCTTAGGAAATTTACTGCCTGGGATCAAATCTATAGCACAGTCACAGTCCCTATGAGGAGGCAGTGCACTGGACTCAGACTCACTGAAGACATCCTGATAATCAGACAAATACTCCGGAACTTCCGAAGGCGTAGAAGAAGCAATAGACACAGGCAGGGAATCCCCATGAATACCACGACAGCCCCAACTTGAGACTGACATAGCCTTCCAGTCCAGGACTGGATTATGGGTCTGTAACCATGGCAGCCCTAAAACAACCAAATCATGCATTTTATGTAAAACCAGGAAACGTATCACCTCGCGGTGTTCAGGAGTCATGCACATGGTAACCTGTGTCCAATACTGCGGTTTATTTGCTGCCAATGGTGTAGCATCAATACCCCTAAGAGGAATAGGATTTTCTAATGGTTCAAGAGTAAAACCACAGCGCTTAGCAAATGAGAGATCCATGAGACTCAGGGCAGCACCTGAAATTACAAACGCCATGACAGGATAAGATGACAGTGAGCAAATCAAAGTTACAGACAGAATAAATTTAGGTTGCAAATTACCAACGGTGACAGGACTAACAACCTTAGCTATACGTTTAGAGCATGCTGAGATAACATGTGTAGAATCACCACAGTAGTAGCACAAGCCATTCCGGCGTCTATGAATTTTCCGCTCATTTCTAGTCAGGATTCTATCACATTGCATTAAATCAGGTGTCTGTTCAGACAACACCATGAGGGAATTTGCGGTTTTTCTATCACATTGCACCGAATTAGGTGTCTGTTCAGACAACACCATGAGGGAATTTGCGGTTTTGCGCTCCCGCAACCGCCGGTCAATTTGAATAGCCAGTGCCATAGTATCATTCAGACCTGTGGGAATGGGAAAACCCACCATAACATTCTTAATGGCTTCAGAAAGGCCATTTCTAAAATTAGCGGCCAGTGCACACTCGTTCCAATGTGTCAGCACGGACCATTTCCGAAATTTTTGGCAATACACTTCAGCCTCGTCCTGCCCCTGAGACATAGCCAGCAAGGCTTTTTCTGCCTGAATCTCAAGATTGGGTTCCTCATAAAGTAAACCGAGCGCCAGAAAAAACGCATCAAGATCAGCCAATGCCGGATCTCCTGGCGCCAGCGAAAAAGCCCAATCCTGAGGGTCGCCCCGTAAGAACGAAATAACAATTTTTACTTGCTGAGCAGAATCTCCAGATGAACAGGGTCTCAGGGACAAAAACAATTTACAATTATTCACGAAATTCCTAAACTTAAACCTGTCTCCGGAAAACAGTTCAGGAATCGGTATTTTAGGTTCTGACCTAGGATTTCTGATAACATAGTCTTGTATGCCCTGCACACGAGTAGCCAGCTGGTCCACACTTGTAATCAAGGTCTGGACATTCATGTCTGCAGCAAGCATAGCCACTCTGAGGTAAAGGGGAAGAAGAAAAAAAAAACTCAGAATCTTCTTTCTTATAATCCCTCTTCTGCAATGCATTAAACATTTAATACTGGCCTGGCAAACTGTTATGACCCCAATGGCGAGGGTCTCAGAGGAACGTGGTAGTCTGCAGAGTACAAAAATCCAGCTCATAGGGCAGTGGTAACTGGGTTGACCATATATCTACTCCTAACGCCAACACTAGAAGTAGCCGGGGATCATTCCTACGTTGATTCTAGATGACACGCGCCAGCCGGAGAATCTAGCTACCCCTAGTAGAGGAAAACAAAGACCTTTCTTGCCTCCAGAGAAGGGGACCCCAAAGCTGGATAGAAGCCCCCCACAAATAATGACGGTTAGGTAAGAGGAAATGACAAACACAGAAATGAACCAGGTTTAGCACAGAGAGGCCCGCTTACTGATAGAGAATAAAGAAAGGTAACTTATATGGTCAACAAAAACCCTATCAAAATCCACACTGGAAATTCAAGAACCCCCGAACCGTCTAACGGTCCGGGGGGAGAACACCAGCCCCCCTAGAGCTTCCAGCAAAGGTCAGGATATAGATTTGGAACAAGCTGGACAAAAATACAAAACCAAAACAAATAGCAAAAAGCAAAAGGCAGACTTAGCTGATATAACTGGAACCAGGATCAGTAGACAAGAGCACAGCAGACTAGCTCTGATAACTACGTTGCCAGGCATTGAACTGAAGGTCCAGGGAGCTTATATAGCAACACCCCTAACTAACGACCCAGGTGCGGATAAAAGGAATGACAGAAAAACCAGAGTCAAAAAACTAGCAACCACTAGAGGGAGCAAAAAGCAAATTCACAACAATTGGGATTAGGGTTAGGTTTGAGGTTAGGGTTGTGATTATCGTTAGGGTTGTGATTAGGATTATGGATCGGGTTGGGATTAGGGTTAGGGGTGTGTTGGGGTTAGGGTTGGAGTTAGAATTGGTGGGTTTCCACTGTTTAGGTACATCAGGGGGTCTCCAAACACAACAGCCAATTTTGCGCTCAAAAAGTCAAATGGTGCTCCCTCCCTTCTGAGCTCTGCCGTGGTTTCCCCCCACATATGGGGCATCAGCGTATTCGGGATAAATTGGACAACAACTTTTGGGGTCCAATTTCTCTTGTTACCCTTGTGAAAATAAAAACTTGGGGGCTAAAAAATCTTTTTTGTGGAAAAAAATATATTTTTTATTTTCACGACTCTGCATTATAAACTTCTGTGAAGCACTTGGGCATTCAAAGTTCTCACCACATATCTAGATAAGTTCCTTGGGGGGTCTAGTTTCCAAAATGGTGTCACTTGTGGGGGGTTTCTACTGTTTAGGCACATCAGGGGCTCTCCAAACGCGACATGGCGTCCGATCTCAATTCCAGCCAATTCTACATTGAAAAAGTAAAACGGCACTCCTTCTCTTCCAAGCTCTGCGGTGCGCCCAAACAGTGGTTTACCCCCACATATGGGGTATCGACGTACTCAGAAGAAATTGCCCAACAACTTTTGTGGTCTAATTTCTCCTGTTACCCTTGTGAAAATAAAAATTTGGGGACAAAAATATCATTTTTTGTATAAAAAATGGGATTTTTTATTTTCACGGCTCTACGTTATAAACTTCTGTGAAACACCTGGGGGTTTAAAGTGCTCACCACACATCTAGATAAGTTCCTTAAGGGGTCTAGTTTCCAAAATGGTGTCACTTGTGGGGGGTTTCCACTGTTTAGGCACATCAGGGGCTCTCTAAACGTGACATGGCATCCAATCTCAATTCCAGCCAATTCTGCATTGAAAAAGTCAAACGGCGCTCCTTCACTTCCAAGCTCTGCGGTGCGCCCAAACAGTGGTTTACCCCCACATATGGGGTATCGGCGTATTCAGGAGAAATTGCACAACAAAATTTATGGTTAAATTTCTGTTTTTACACTTGTGAAAATAAAAAAAAAATGTTTCTGAAGTAAAATGTTTGCAAAAATAAGTTAAATGTTCATTTTTTCCTTCCACATTGTTTCAGTTCCTGTGAAGCACGTAAAGGGTTAATAAACTTCTTGAATGTGGTTTTGAGCACCTTGAGGGGTGCAGTTTTTAGAATGGTGTCACACTTGGTTATTTTCTATCATATAGACCCCTCAAAATGACTTCAAATGTGATGTGGTCCCTAAAAAAAAATGGTGTTGTAAAAATGAGAAATTGCTGGTCAACTTTTAACCCTTATAACTCCCGAACAAAAAAAAAAATTGTTTCCAAAATTGTGCTGATGTAAAGTAGACATGTGGGAAATGTTATTTATTAACTATTTTTCGTGACATATCTCTGTGATTTAAGGGCATAAAAATACAAATTTAGAAAATTGCAAAATTTTTAAACTTTTCGTCATATTTCCATTTTTTCATAAATAATCGCAAGTAATATCGAAGATATGTTACCACTAACATGAAGTACAATATGTCATGAAAAAACAATTTCAGAATCAGCGGGATTCGTTAAAGCGTTCCAGAGTTAACCTCATAAAATGACAGTGGTCAGAATTGTAAAAATTGGCTCGGTCATTAAGTACCAAATTGGCTCTGTCACTACGGGGTTAATATCTTTATTCAGCTAAAAAATCCTTCATTGCTGTAAAAAAAAGAAATCGCATGCAAAAATGCATACAAAAAACGCACCAAAAACGCGCTTTTTAGCCGCAGCGTTTTTCCTGCCAAGAGATGCAAAAAACTCAATACTCAACATGCGCATGTAGCCTTATATAGATTTATGGGCTTTCCATTTCTATTTACTATTTCTCTAACTGTATTGCGCAATAGCAGCATTGCATCTAGATATCTAAATGTTTAACTCCATTTATTGAAATGCAGCCTCAAACTGGCAAGAAACCTCCAGTATACTTCATTGCTAGGTACACACACTCATTGTACCACTCTCCAGACCTCCGACAAACACACTACCTTCTGTTGCAGCCAAATATTTCACATTGTGACTTACAATTCCACAATGCCTGCTATTATTTTTCTGCACCCCAGTTCATGAGTTTTTGTTTTCAGTTGAGCCACTTGACTTACTACCAGGTCAAATGTTTGTTTGGGTAGCATTTCTTCCATGAAGACAACTTCTGGCCAGACTTAAGGTATGTTCCCACGATCAGTAAATGCTGCGGGTTGGGCGCTGCGTACATCCGCAGCATCCAAATGTTAGAGCATAGTGGATGGGATTTCAAGAAATCCCATGCCCACTATGCGTGCATCAGCACCCTTGGCTTCCATGCGGAGACAGACATGTGGCGCGTCTTTCCAGACCGTAGCATGTCTATTTATCTTGCGGAAACGCTAGTCTCTGCAAGATAAATTTCACCCATACAATGTACTGGTCGTGGTGATTCCGCACGGTTCAATGAACATATGCGGAATCACCTGCGTTTAAAAGCCGGCAGCGCTTTGGATGCAGCGGACATGTGCTGCGTCCAAAGCACTCGCTAATGCTGAACGTCTGCACATACCCTAAGAACAGTAATTGGGTGTAGCTGGGTCCCACTATTTGCAGCCATTTCTGAGCTGATGACACTGATGGACATCTTATTTTAAAGGGAAATAAGCATCATGTTTCTTTCATCTGCTGATCTAAGTTTCCTTGGCTGATCATTGTGTCTATGATTTTCAACTTTCCCCATTTTTTTATGTCTTCACCGCAGAAAAATACAGTCATGGCCAAAAGTTTTGAGACTGACACAAATTTTGGTTTCCAAAAACTTTGTTACATTTTTAGTAGTTGTTTTTAGATATACAGTATTGGTCAGATGTTTCTATTATATACTGAAATACAAGTATAATCATTTCTTAACTTTTTAACGTTTGAGTTTATGGAAGGACTTCATATTTATAGCGTTAATCTTTAATTTTCAAGTCTTTTGAAATTCGTTCTGCCATTCTCGATACCAGCTTCTGGATGAAATACTTACTGATAGCTATCCATTATTGCCCAACCAGAGCTTGGATATTAGCACAATCTGCGATTTTTTTGTTAGTCCACTTGCTTTATGAGGCTTGATCACAGATTATGGATGGAATAGAGAACTGAGGAATTTCCTGGACATGGACTCAAAATGTTAGTGTTTTGGTTACGACCTCCTTATTTATCACTTTTGCTTTGTGACATGGTACTGGTTCTACTGTATTCGTTGCTTGGATAGTGACAGAGTTCCAACTGGAGGGAATTAAGCCCAGCTTGTGTAAACCCAAGACCATCCACAAGCTCATCACAGTCAAGGACATGTTGTAGTCTAGTCCAGGGTTCTCAGCTGATAAAGACTGTATGGTCTAATTTGTCTTCTGGTAGATTGATTAACAGGCATACAGACTTGTAGTGGATAGCCACTGCCCATCAGCTCATTCATGCATGTCCACTCAAATCTCTGTACCGATCAAGGAGCCCCTTCATGGAGAAAACAACTCTTTGCACATCTTTTTGGAATGCTATCTTACTCAGGGCCTTTCGGAAGCCCTGGAACATAAACTCAAAGACTATGTAACCAAGAGGAGTCTTTTGTATCACTTGGCACTTTACAAACTATTCCCCAAAGATTCACAATGTGGTAGCCATATAGGAGACCTGGTACCTTATTAACTGTTTTAAGGACATTGTGTGGCTTGCTAAGGATTGTCTAATTTCATATTTTCCCGATCCAAAGACCCCTCAGAAACTATTCCATTTTGGACAGCCCAGATGTCGATGAAGAAGAGGACTAAACCTTTTGTCTTCCTCCTATTTCCCTCTTGTTATCATTGTCTCTGAATAAAGCTTCTGGCATGTAATTTCCCTTGCCTATCTCCTTTCCTCTATTAGAACTTGTAATGTTTTGTGGGTGAGGGACTGTCCCGCTTTGAGGGCGCAGTCCCGACATGTCAGAGCTTTGTCACTGCTTCTACTCACCACACTCCGATGTCTTCATCGCTCCGTAGGTCCTCATGCTGGGTGGGCGGGATTGGTTCTCTCTACTCAGTGCATAAATTAAATTATAATATTCACTGCTTCTTGTCCTGTGATTGGCTCGCCCAGAACTCAAATTCACATCTCAATGTTCATAGGCAGCAGCTTAACCAGTGAGCTACAGCTCATAATGATGAGCACAGGAGAATTTTTATGATCTTAACTTGTATTGCAGGCATTGAACACAGAAGCAGATTACGTATGTACATAGAGATACAGTCTTTATTTCAATGTATTTTTATGTTCCCGGTATACTGAGGTGAAAAAAAAGTCAGATTTTTTTTTGTTTCTGCAAAACTGCTAAAAATAATAAAAAGCAATTCCAAAAAAACTAAAACATTTTTCTGTGAATCTCACCTGTTATCAAACCCACAACCTTCAACATTACAGGCAGGAGCCAAAGCTACGGTGGGACAAGTTCTGATGATGTAACAGGGAAAATTTTGATCTGTATTGCAGGCTCTGACTCCACAGGCAGATTGTACTGATACATTGTACACTCTAGAGTATTACTATGTTTCTGTATTCTGGTATTCTTATAAAATAAATTGAAAAACACTTAAATATTGTCATTTTAATGAGCTTTTAAAAAACAACAATGAACATCAGAAGTCAGCAAATAACAGACATATGTGGTGTCTGTAATTGTAACAACCCGCACATCACAGCAATTAGATTATTTTTGGGGATAGGTAAATGACATAAAATAATGCTGTAATTGATATTTTCTGCTCTATTAAACCCATAAAGCAACTGTAAGAAAATGTTATGTAATGCTGAGGCCATGCTCACATGTAGCCTAAATGCTGCACTGTTTCTACTGCAAGTGTCCTTACCCCATAACGCAATAGCAATCTTTTCTGATTATTGCATGTTTGCTGCATTTCTTTCATTTATTATCCCCCTTATTTGATGCAATTTTGATACATGTGTTTTTAATGCTTTTTAATACTGCAGAAAAGCTTTGATTCTGTGCTTAAAAATGAGGCAGACTTTTTTTCGAAGAAGCCTACAGAGAAAAAAGTGCCAAAACCAAAGAGTTCAGCAGCATCTTTAGACACCTTTAGGCTGTGTGCACATGTTCCAGGATTATTCGTGGATTTTTTGCTTTTTTTGCGTGTTTTTTTCGCAATCAAAACGCTTAAAAAACACATACATATGCATCCCATCATTTGTAATGGTTTCCGCAATTTTTGTGCACATGTTGCAGATTTTTCCGCGAAAAAAACGCATGCGGAAAAATACGCAACATGTTCATTAATTTTGCGGATTTTAAGCGGATTTCCCACTATATTATTGCATTGGGAACCTCTGGATAAAAACGAGAAAAATCCGCAACAAAAATGCGCAAAATGCGCGATAAAAACGCGACAAAAACGCGTGCAGAATTCCTGAGGAAAACCTCAGGATTTTCTCAGGAAATTTATGCATACTTTCCGGACGTGTGCATATACCCTGAGGGTATGTTTCCACCTTCAGGATGGCCGGCGGTTTGGAAGGAGCGGCAAAACCGCTCCGCCCTAAGCCCCGCCCCCTTCTGTGACGCGATGATGCCGGATGTGTTTATTGCACACATCCCGGCATCATCGCACCCCACACATAGGGCCCTGTGATATACCTTGCGGCGGCGCCGCAAGATACACGGACATGCTGCGATCTTAAAAGACACGCAGCATGTCCGGAATTGCAGGGCCGCCGGGTGCGTGTTACCACGCATAGTGGAGATGAGATTTGATAAAATCCCCTCCACTATGCTGTAACATCTGGACGCTGCGTGTTTGACGCTGCGGCTCTACGCAGCGTCAAACACGCAGTGTTTCCTGAACGTGGAAACATACCCTTAGAGCGTAGATTTCATGAAATCACATCCACTTTGTTTAGACATTAATATCGTGTTCACATGTAGCATAAATGCTGCTTTCTGCACAGAAATTCGTCCGTTTAACTGTCCAAGTAAAGGGGAATGTGATTTCATGAAAGCTGAGCCCCCTGTGTGTCTAAAGACACTTCTGAACTGTGCGGTTTTGGTGCTTTTGTCTCTTGAGGCCACACGTTGCAGATTTAGGGGCAGAATTTTCTGCACAAAATCTGCATCTCCTAGCAGAAAACGCAGGTGCAGATTTGATGCGTTTTTTTTGCGGATTTTGTGCGGATTTCATGCATTTTTAACCCCTGTGGATTTCTATAATGCATACCTCCCAACTTTTGAAGATGGGAAAGAGGGACAAAGTTTGTGGCGCGCAATGCGCGCCGTGGCAAATTTTAGGCCACGCCTCTGACCACACCCATTCATACTTAGTCACACCCATATCCACATCCCAACCACACCCATTTAACACTGCCGATCACTGTTTCATATACAATAATTAAACAAAAAAATATGGCCACACAGTGCTCCATACCGTATAATGGCCACACATGATGCTCAATATTGTATAATGGCCACACATGATGCTCAATACTGTATAATGGCCACACAGTGCTCTATACTGTATAATGACTGCACATGATGCTCCATACTGTATAATGGCCGCACATGATGCTCCATATTGTATAATGACCGCACATGGTGCTCCATACTGTATAATGGCCGCACATGATGCTCCATACTGTATAATGACCGCACATGATGCTCCATACTGTATAATGACTGCACATGATGCTCCATATTGTATAATGACCACACATGATGCTCCATACTGTATAATGACCACACATGATGCTCCATACTGTATAATGACCACACATGATGCTCCATACTGTATAATGGCCACACACGATGCTCCATACTGTATAATGACCGCACATGATGCTCCATACTGTATAATGACCGCACATGATGCTCCATACTGTAGAATGACCGCACATGATGCTCCATACTGTAGAATGACTGCACATGATGCTCCATATTGTATAATGACCGCACATGATTCTCCATATTGCATAATGACCACACATGATGCTCCATACTGTATAATGGCCACACATGATGCTCCATACTGTATAATGACCGCACATGATGCTCCATACTGTATAATGGCCACACATGATGCTCCATACTGTATAATGATCCCACATGATGCTCAATACTGTATAATGACCCCCACTCCTGTATGCATGGCTCATCTCCCTCCCATCCCATATACATGGCTCATATCACCCCCTTCTGTATGCATGGCTCATATTCCCCCCTCCCTGTATGCATGGCTCATATTCCCCCCCTGTATGCATGGCTCATATTCCCACTCCTGTATGCATGGCTCATATTCCCCCCCCGTATGCATGGCTCATATTCCCCCCCCGTATGCATGGCTCATATCCCCCCCCTGTATGCATGGCTCATATCTCCCCCCTGAATGCATGGCTCATATTCCCCCCCCTGACTGCATGGCTCATAGTTCCCCCCCCCGAATGTATGGCTCATATTCCCCCCTGAATGCATGGCTTATCTCCCCGCCCCCATCTTGCATGGTGCGCCGGCTTATGTCCTCCTTCATCCCCCCGTCCCCCCGTCCCATACTCACCTGTGCCACACTGCACAGCCGCGCCGACATCCCTCTCGCTCTGTCCCAACTCCCGGCGTAGCACCTTCTTCCTGCGTGAGCGGTCACGTGATACCGCTCATTAAGGTCATGAGTATGTGCATATTCATGACCTTAATTAGAGGTACCACGTGACCGCTCATTCAGGACGAGCTGTGTATGCCAAGACCAGGCATCGCTGGAGCAAGGTGAGTATCGTCTTCAAGTAGGGTGGATGGGAGGGAGGCAGGCGGGCGGGCGGCCGGGGGGGCGCAGGGGGGGTTGGTCAGTTGGGAGGTGACCCAGGACTTGGCTTAACACAGGGGCGTGGCTTAACACAAGGGGGCATGTCGGTTTGCTTTTCCTACTGTCTGCGGGATCAGAGCGTCCCGTGCGGGACTGCGGGGCAAAGCATCAAATCCGGGACAGTCCCGCGCAATGAGGGACAGTTGGGAGCTATGATAATGGGGGGGTGCAGAAACGCTGCAGATCCGCACAAAAGAAGTGACATGCTCCTTCTTTCAATCCGCTGCGTTTTTCATGCGGAATTTTCCACACCATTAGCACAGCATTTTTTTTTCCTATTGATTTACACTGTACTGTAAATCACTTTGCAGATCTGCAGCGTTTCTGCGTGGAAAAAACGCTGCGGATCCGCAGTAAATCCACAACGTGTGTACATAGCCTTAAGTGGAGCCTTAAATAAACGCATGTACAAAAGTGACTGCAGTTTTTTTGCATAAGTGCATGAATAAAAGCTTTTTTGTACTATAAAAACCACATTAAAAATGCGGTTTCTCATCTGCACAAAAAATGCAATAATCAGAGAAAATTGTTATTGTGTAGTTTGATGCGAATCCTGCAGAAAACAAAAAAAAAAACACAGTATTTATGCTACGTATGAACACGCCCTGCAGACACCAAAAAGCCATATGTCATATAGTGAATCTACAAAAATATGAGAAAGTTCTGACGGCTCTGACTGTGAATGAAGAAACAATAACTAAATCCATGGGTCCCAACTAGAGATGAGCAGGACGCACAGATGACGTAGCCCCACTGACCTGGACGCGAGACCAGAGACCCATGAAACGATCTGCCCATCTCTAGTCCCAGTGTCCTGAATACAGTGGACAGTCCTGGATTTGGGCCTACGCCCTGCAGTCTTGGGAGTCTTCTCAATAGCCCTCACTACCACCGCTCCTTTGACAACTCCTCCTTCCAAGGTAGAAAAAATTGTAAATGGGCTTGGATTGGGGTGTGGCCAGGGGCATGATCAAAATTCTCTGCAGAGCGCCATGTAATTTGTCCCTCTTTCTGATTTTCCAAAGTTGGCAGGTATGATGGTGGTGCAGTGTTTGAGGTAACCTTTGCTAAGCTCTCTCTTCTTAGCACGTGCTGCGTCGCAGTACATTGTATGTTTGAGTTTGAAGACTTTGACAAAGACATAAAATATCTGTAAATCAGAGGTCCCCAACGTTTCTGACCTTGACAGCCACATTCAGCCTTGAGAGAGGGTCGCGAGCAGGGGCGGATTATCAGAGGGTCAATATGGGCAGTAGCCCAGGGCCCAGTGGTGTGGGGCGGCCCTGGGCTACCACAAAGATTGACTCTCTGATAATCCGCCGGAGTGTGACTGTGAATGCCCGCCGGGCGCTGGCATTTATGTGCTCCTGGACCCGTTGGGCAGAGAGAGGGGGCCCGCATCGGGTCCCTTCTCATCTGCTCACCGGGCCCCTACCGGCGCTGCAGCGGTTTCCTATTGACGTGCGGGCGCGCGCCCGCACGTCAATAGTTAACAACAGCCGCCAGCCAATTGGAGGCTGGCAGCTGAAGTCGGCCGCAGCGCACACGTCGCCGGCGTCTGACGTCATTGTTAGTCGCCGGCGAGTGTGCACTGCTGGAGAGAGCTCGCCGCCTGGAGCGCTGGTCAGGTGAGGAGACTTTGTTTTATTTTTTTTTTTGATAAGCTAACGGTGGACACACTGGGGGCAATGCTGGATGACACACTGGGGCAATGCTGGACACACTGGGGCAATGCTGGTGGTGACACTGGGGCAGATTGCTGGACACACTGGGGCAATGCTGGAGACACTGGGGAAGATTGCTGGAGACACTGGGGCAATGCTGGAGACACTGGGGCAGATTGCTGGAGACACTGGGGCAATGCTGGAGACACTGGAGCAGATTGCTGGACACACTGGGGGCAATGCTGGAGACACTGGGGCAATGCTGGAGACACTGGGGCAGATTGCTGGACACACTGGGGGCAATGCTGGAGACACTGGGGCAATGCTGGACACACTGGGGCAGATTGCTGGAGACACTGGGGCAATGCTGGAGACACTGGGGCAGATTGCTGGAGACACTGGGGCAGAATGCTGGAGACACTGGGCAATGCTGGAGACACTGGGGCAATGCTGGAGACACTGGGGCAGATTGCTGGAGACACTGGGGCAGATTGCTGGACACACTGGGGCAATGCTGGAGGACACACTGGGGCAGATTGCTGGACACACTGGGGCAATGCTGGAGGACACACTGGGGCAGATTGCTGGACACACTGGGGCAATGCTGGAGGACACACTGGGACAGATTAATGGAGACACTGGGGCAATGCTGGAGGACACACTGGGGCAGATTGCTGGAGACACTGGGGCAATACTGGAGGACACACTGGGGCAGATTGCTGGAGACACTGGGGCAATACTGGAGACACTGGGGCAATGCTGGAGACGCTGGGGCAGATTGCTGGAGACACTGGGGCAGATTGCTGGAGACACTGGGGCAATGCTGGAGACACTGGGGCAATGCTGGAGACACTGGGGCAATGCTGGAGACGCTGGGGCAGATTGCTGGAGACACTGGGGCAGATTGCTGGAGACACTGGGGCAATGCTGGAGGACACACTGGGGCAGATTGCTGGAGACACTGGGGCAATGCTGGAGGACACACTGGGGCAGATTGCTGGACACTGGGGGCAATGCTGGAGGACACACTGGGGCAGATGATTGCTGGAGACACTGGGGCAATGCTGGAGACACTGGGGCAATGCTGGAGACGCTGGGGCAGATTGCTGGAGACACTGGGGCAGATTGCTGGAGACACTGGGGCAATGCTGGAGACACTGGGGCAATGCTGGAGACGCTGGGGCAGATTGCTGGAGACACTGGGGCAGATTGCTGGAGACACTGGGGTAAAGCTGGAGACACTGGGGCAATGCTGGAGACACTGGGGCAATGCTGGAGAGTGGACACACTGGGGCAATGCTGGAGGACACACTGGGGCAATGCTGGAGGACACACTGGGGCAGATTGCTGGACACACTGGGGCAATGCTGGAGGACACACTGGGGCAGATTGCTGGACACACTGGGGCAATGCTGGAGGACACACTGGGGCAGATTGCTGGAGACACTGGGGCAATGCTGGAGGACACACTGGGGCAGATTGCTGGAGACACTGGGGCAATGCTGGAGGACACACTGGGGCAGATTGCTGGAGACACTGAGGCAATGCTGGAGACACTGGGGCAGATTGCTGGACACACTGGGGGCAATGCTGGAGGACACACTGGGGCAGATGATTGCTGGAGACACTGGGGCAATGATGGAGACACTGGGGCAATGCTGTAGACGCTGGGGCAGATTGCTGGAGACACTGGGGCAATGCTGGAGACACTGGGGCAATGCTGGAGACACTGGGGCAATGCTGGAGAGTGGACACACTGGGGCAATGCTGGAGGACACACTGGGGCAATGCTGGAGGACACACTGGGGCAATGCTGGAGGACACACTGGGGCAGATTGCTGGAGACACTGGGGCAATGCTGGAGACACTGGGGCAATGCTGGAGACACTGGGGCAGATTGCTGGACACACTGGGGGCAATGCTGGAAGACACACTGGGGCAGATGATTGCTGGAGACACTGGGGCAATGCTGGAGACACTGGGGCAATGCTGGAGACGCTGGGGCAGATTGCTGGAGACACTGGGGCAATGCTGGAGACACTGGGGCAATGCTGGAGACACTGGGGCAATGCTGGAGAGTGGACACACTGGGGCAATGCTGGAGAGTGGACACACTGGGGCAATGCTGGAGGACACACTGGGGCAATGCTGGAGGACTGTTGTGAATTAGACTTTTTGGCTCCCTCTTGTGGTCACTAGTGATATGACTCTGGGATTGTCTTTCTTCACTTTGGCACTCACCTGGGCCGTTAGTCCAGGGGTGTTGCTATATTAACTTCCTGGATCCTTAGTCCAGTGCCTGGCATCGTTGTAATCATAGTTACATAGTTACATAGTTACATAGTTATTGAGGTTGAAGGAAGACTTTAAGTCCATCTAGTTCAACCCATAGCCTAACCTAACATGCCCTAACATGTTGATCCAGAGGAAGGCAAAAAAACCCCATGTGGCAAAGAGTAACTCCACCATGGGGAAAAAAATTCCTTCCCGACTCCACATACGGCAATCAGACTAGTTCCCTGGATCAACGCCTTATCAAGGAATCTAGTGTATATACCCTGTAATATTATACTTTTCCAGAAAGGTATCCAGTCCCCTCTTAAATTTAATTAATGAATCACTCATTACAACATCATACGGCAGAGAGTTCCATAGTCTCACTGCTCTTACAGTAAAGAATCCGCGTCTGTTATTATGCTTAAACCTTCTTTCCTCCAGACGTAGAGGATGCCCCCTTGTCCCTGTCTCAGGTCTATGATTAAAAAGATCATCAGAAAGGTCTTTGTACTGTCCCCTCATATATTTATACATTAAAATAAGATCACCCCTTAGTCTTCGTTTTTCCAAACTAAATAGCCCCAAGTATAATAACCTATCTTGGTATTGCAGACCCCCAAGTCCTCTAATAACCTTGGTCGCTCTTCTCTGCACCCGCTCTAGTTCAGCTATGTCTTTCTTATACACCGGAGACCAGAACTGTGCACAGTATTCTAAGTGTGGTCGAACTAGTGACTTGTATAGAGGTAAAATTATGTTCTCCTCATGAGCATCTATGCCTCTTTTAATACATCCCATTATTTTATTTGCCTTTGTAGCAGCTGCCTGACACTGGCCACTGAATATGAGTCTGTCATCCACCCATACACCCAGGTCTTTTTCATTGATGGTTTTGCCCAGAGTTTTAGAATTAAGCACATAGTTATACATCTTATTACTTCTACCCAAGTGCATGACCTTACATTTATCCCCATTAAAGCTCATTTGCCATTTATCAGCCCAAGCTTCTAGTTTACATAAATCATCCTGTAATATAAAATTGTCCTCCCCTGTATTGATTACCCTACAGAGTTTAGTGTCATCTGCAAATATTGAAATTCTACTCTGAATGCCCCCTACAAGGTCATTAATAAATATGTTAAAAAGAAGAGGGCCCAATACTGACCCCTGTGGTACCCCACTGCTAACCGCGACCCAGTCCGAGTGTGCTCCATTAATAACCACCCTTTGTTTCCTATCCCTGAGCCAGCTCTCAACCCACTTACACATATTTTCCCCTATCCCCATCACTCTCATTTTATGTATCAACCTTTTGTGTGGCACCGTATCAAAAGCTTTGGAAAAGTCCATATACACTACGTCCACTGGGTTCCCTTGGTCCAGTCCGGAACTTACCTCTTCATAGAAGCTGATCAAATTAGTCTGACATGAGCGGTCCCTAGTAAACCCGTGCTGATACTGGGTCATGAGGTTATTCCTCTTCAGATACTCCAGTATAGCATCCCTTAGAATGCCCTCCAGGATTTTACCCACAGTAGAGGTTAAACTTACTGGCCTATAATTACCGAGTTCAGTTTTTGCCCCTTTTTTGAATATTGGCACCACATTTGCTATACGCCAGTCCTGTGGTACAGACCCTGTTATTATGGACTCTTTAAAGATTAAAAATAATGGTCTATCAATGACTGTACTTAGTTCCTGCAGTACTCGGGGGTGTATCCCATCCGGGCCCGGAGATTTGTCAATTTTAGTGATTTTTAGACGCCGCTGTACTTCCTGCTGGGTTAAGCAGGTGACATTTAATGGGGAATTTTTATCACTAGTCATATTGGCTGCCATGGGATTTTCTTTTGTAAATACTGATGAAAAAAAGTCATTTAGCAGATTGGCTTTTTCCTCATCCTCATCCACCATTTCACCCAGACTATTTTTAAGGGGGCCAACACTGTCATTTTTTAGTTTCTTACTATTTATGTAGTTAAAGAATATTTTGGGGTTATTTTTGCTCTCTCTAGCAATGAGTCTCTCTGTCTCAATCTTTGCTGCCTTGATTTGCTTTTTACAGAATTTATTTAATTTTCTGTATTTATTTAATGCCTCATCACTACCTACTTCCTTTAATTCTCTAAATGCTTTCTTTTTGTTCCTTATTGCGCCCCTAACAGCTCTATTTAGCCATATTGGTTTCCTCCTATTTCTAGTATGTTTATTCCCATACGGTATATACTGTGCACAGGTCCTATCCAGGATGCTAATAAACGTCTCCCATTTTCTTTGTGTATTTTTGTGTCTCAGGATATCGTCCCAGTTAATTGCACCAAGATCCTCTCTCATCCGTTGGAAATTTGCCCTCCTGAAGTTTAGTGTCCTTGTCACCCCCCTACTACCCATCTTATTAAAGGTTACATGAAAACTTATTATTTTATGATCACTATTCCCCAAGTGACCCCCAACCCTTATATTTGATATGCGGTCTGGCCTGTTGGTTAATATTAGATCTAGCAGTGCCCCCCTCCTTGTTGGGTCCTGAACCAGCTGTGAAAGGTAATTGTCTCTCATAGTTGTCAAAAACCGATTACCTTTGCTGGAACTGCAGGTTTCTGTTCCCCAATCTATTTCAGGGTAGTTGAAGTCCCCCATAATAATGACTTCTCCTTGAGTCGCAGCTTCATCTATTTGCTTTACGAGGATATTCTCCATTGCTTCCATTATTTTTGGAGATTTATAACAAACCCCTATCAGTAATTTATTATTTTTTCCCCCTCCCCTTATCTCCACCCACAGGGACTCCACATTTTCATTAAATTCACCTATATTATCACGCAGGATGGGTTTTAAGGAAGATTTTACATATAGACACACCCCTCCCCCTCGCTTATCTGTACGGTCATTTCTGAACAGGCTATAGCCCTGCAAGTTAACAGCCCAGTCATGGCTCTCATCCAGCCACGTCTCAGATATCCCCACCATGTCATAATTATGCTCCAACAACATTAGTTCTAATTCGTCCATTTTGTTGGCGAGGCTTCTGGCATTAGTATACATGCACTTGATGTTACTCTCTGTACCTCTATTCTTTCTTAAATTAATAACTGTTCTAACCCCACCCCCCATGCCACCGCCACCCCCAACTTCCTTATTTGTGCCCAGCTCTCTATCTGCACTATCTTCCCCTCCTATAAAATGAATACCCTCCCCCCCAATCCCTAGTTTAAACACTCCTCCAACCTTCTAACCATTTTCTCCCCCAGCACAGCTGCCCCTTCCCCATTGAGGTGCAGCCCGTCCCTAGCGTAGAGCCTGTAGCCCACTGAGAAGTCGGCCCAGTTCTGCAGGAACCCAAACCCCTCCTTCCTACACCAATTCTTGAGCCACTTATTAACCTCCCTAATCTCCCGTTGCCTCTCTGGCGTGGCACGTGGTACAGGCAGTATTTCGGAAAATACCACGTTGGAGGTCCTTGCTTTCAGCTTGCAGCCTAATTCCCTGAAATCATCTTTAAGGACCTTCCACCTACCTCTAACTTTGTCATTTGTGCCAATGTGCACCATGACTGCTGGGTCCTCACCAGCCCCTCCCAGTAATCTGTCCACCCGATCAGCGATGTGTCGGACTCGAGCGCCAGGTAGGCAGCACACCGTCCGACGATCCCTGTCTTTGTGACAGATTGCCCTATCTGTTCCCCTAATAATTGAGTCCCCCACTACCAGCACCTGTCTGGCCTGCCCTGCTCTCCTATTTCCCTCCTTACTGGAGCAGTCACTCCTCCGGCTTTCAGAGGACATGCCTGGCTGCAGCAGTGCTACCCCTGTACTGGCACCCCCCTCATCTGCCAACTTAGCAAACTTATTGGGGTGTGCCAGATCAGGACTAGCCTCCCTGGCACTCTTCCCTCTACCCCGCCTTCTATCTGTCACCCAGCTAACTGCCACACTGTCCTGCTGCTCCATCCTACCATCCCCCTCCTCATCTATCCCATTGAGCGTCTGCTCTGTGAGCAGAAGACTCCTCTCCATATTGTCTATGGATCTCAGTGTTGCCAGCTGCACATTTAGATCCAAAATCTGGGCTTCCAAATGCACAATGTGCTCACATCTCGCACAGCAGTATGCACCCTCGACCAGCTGGTCAAGGACTGCATACATGTGGCAAGATGTGCACTGGATGGCATTAACAATTGTGGAGCACATTTCCTAATGGGGATTGCACCACACAGAAACTTTAATTAAAAATAAATACAAAGTATTAATTAAAAAAAAAAAAACAGAAGCAATTCCTCCCTTGGAAACTCCCTGATTCCAAAGTCACTGAATCACAAGTCACACACTTACCGCCGTTCACACTTACGCTCAGGTCACACTCGCTGTGCTGAAGATTTATAGATTTTTTTTTTCTCTCTATCTCCCCTCAACAGCAATCCACCTTGCTGTTCAGATGCACTTCCAAAAAGGGCTTGAGCCCCAAACAGCTGCCCCTTATAAACCCTTGATTATGACCGCCCACCCTAAGTTAACACCTTGTGAATATAGCTACTCCCAATTCAGCAATTCACACAAATTCACACAGGTATTTGTTAAAGGCCTTCCAAATACCTCTTCACTGAATCACAAGTCACACACTTACCGCCGTTCACACTTACGCTCAGGTCACACTCAGCTCGCTCACACTCGCTGTGCTGAAGATTTATAGATTTTTTTTTTTTTTCTCTCTATCTCCCCTCAACAGCAATCCACCTTGCTGTTCAGATGCACTTCCAAAAATCAGATCCTTCTGTTTGCTCCTGTCCGCTGGTCCTGGTTTTTGCAAGATCAAGCTAAGTCCTGCTTTTTGGTTATTTGGTTTATTTGCTTTGCTTCTATTTTTTTCCAGCTTGTACTAAATGTGATTTCTGACCTTGCTGGAAGCTCTAGGGCTGCTGGTGTTCTCCCCCCGGCCGTTAGACGGTTCGGGGGTTCTTGAATATCCAGCGTGGATATTTTAATAGGGTTTTTGCTGACCATATAAGTCATCTTACTATATTCTGCTATTAGCTAGTGGGCCTCTCTTTGCTAAATACCTAGTTCATTCTTATGTTTGTCTTTTCCTCTTACCTCACCGTTATTATTTGTTGGGGGCTTGTATCCAACTTTTTGGGGTCTTATCTCTGGAGGCAAGAAAGGTCTTTCTTTTCCCTTCTAGGGTTAGTTAGTTCTCCGGCTGGCGCGAGACGTCTAGAACCAACGTAGGCACGTTCCCCGGCTACTTCTATTTGTGGTGCTAGGATTAGATATATGGTCAGCCCAGTTACCACTGCCCTATGAGCTGGTTTTTGTGTTTGCAGACTTGGTTATTATTTCTGAGACCCTCTGCCATTGGGGTCATAACAGTATGCCAGGCCAACATTGAATGTTTAATGCATTGCAGAAGTGGGATTATAAGAAAGGAAATTCTGAGTTTTGTTTTTTTTTTGTTTTGTTTTTTTTTCCTCTCTTCCTCCCCTTTACCTCAGAGTGGCTTGTGCTTGCTGCAGACATGAATGTCCAGACCTTGATTACAAGTGTGGACCAGCTTGCTGCTCGTGTGCAAGGCATACAAGATTTTGTTACCAGGAGTCCTTTGTCTGAACCTAAAATACCTATTCCTGAACTGTTTTCTGGAGATCGATTTAAGTTTAGGAATTTCAGGAATAATTGTAAATTGTTTCTATCTCTGAGACCCCGTTCATCTGGAGACTCAGCTCAGCAAGTTAAAATTGTTATCTCTTTTTTACGGGGCGACCCTCAGGATTGGGCCTTCTCGCTAGCGCCAGGAGATCCGGCATTGGCAAATATTGATGCGTTTTTTCTGGCGCTTGGATTGCTTTACGAGGAACCCAATCTTGAGGTTCAGGCAGAAAAAGCCTTGCTGGCTATTTCTCAGGGCCAGGATGAAGCTGAAGTGTATTGCCAAAAATTTCGGAAATGGTCCGTGCTTACTCAGTGGAATGAGTGCGCTCTGGCCGCTAATTTCAGAAATGGCCTTTCTGAAGCCATTAAGAATGTGATGGTGGGTTTCCCCATTCCTACTAGTCTGAATGATTCCATGGCGCTGGCTATTCAAATTGACCGGCGTTTGCGGGAGCGCAAAACCGCTAATCCTCTGGTGGTGTTGTCTGAACAAGCACCTGATTTGATGCAATGTGATAGAATTCAGACCAGAAATGAGCGGAAAAATCATAGACGTCAGAATGGGTTGTGTTTTTACTGTGGTGATTCCACACATGTTATATCAGCATGCTCTAAACGCCTAACAAGGGTTGTTAGTCCTGTCGCCATTGGTAATTTGCAACCTAAATTTATTTTGTCTGTAACTTTAATTTGCTCATTGTCTTCTTACCCTGTTATGGCGTTTGTGGATTCAGGTGCTGCCCTGAGTCTTATGGATCTGTCATTCGCCAAGCGCTGTGGTTTTGTTCTTGAGCCGTTGGTAAATCCTATCCCTCTGAGGGGGATTGATGCTACGCCATTGGCGGAAAATAAACCGCAGTTTTGGACACAGGTAACCATGTGCATGACTCCTGAACATCGGGAGGTGATTCGTTTTCTTGTTCTGCATAAAATGCATGATTTGGTCGTTTTGGGTTTGCCATGGTTACAGACTCATAATCCAGTCTTGGATTGGAAGGCAATGTCTGTGTCAAGTTGGGGCTGTCAGGGTATTCATGGTGATTCCCCGCCGGTGTCTATTGCTTCCTCTACTCCTTCGGAAGTTCCTGAGTATTTGTCTGATTATCAGGATGTGTTCAGCGAGTCCAGGTCCAGTGCTCTGCCTCCTCATAGGGACTGTGACTGTGCCATAGATTTGATTCCAGGTAGCAAATTTCCTAAGGGTAGACTATTTAATCTGTCTGTACCTGATTATACCGCAATGCGTTCGTATATCAAGGAATCTCTGGAGAAGGGGCATATCCGTCCATCCTCTTCCCCTCTTGGTGCGGGATTCTTTTTTGTGGCCAAGAAGGACGGATCTTTGAGACCTTGTATTGACTATCGGCTTTTGAATAAAATCACTGTTAAATTTCAGTATCCTTTGCCTCTGTTGTCAGACTTGTTTGCCCGAATTAAAGGTGCCAAGTGGTTCACCAAGATAGATCTTCGTGGTGCGTACAACCTTGTGCGCATTAAGCGAGGAGATGAATGGAAAACCGCGTTTAATACGCCCGAAGGTCATTTTGAGTACTTGGTGATGCCTTTTGGGCTCTCTAATGCTCCTTCAGTGTTTCAGTCCTTTATGCATGATATTTTCCGGAAGTATCTGGATAAATTTATGATCGTTTATCTGGATGATATTCTGGTTTTTTCTGATGGCTGGGACTCGCATGTGGAGCAGGTCAGGATGGTGTTTCAGGTCTTGCGCGAGAATGCGTTGTTTGTTAAGGGCTCAAAGTGTCTCTTTGGAGTACAGAAGGTTCCCTTTTTGGGGTTCATTTTTTCCCCTTCTGCGGTGGAGATGGACCCAGTCAAGGTCCGAGCTATTCATGATTGGACTCAGCCCACGTCAGTTAAGAGTCTTCAGAAGTTCTTGGGTTTTGCTAACTTCTACCGTCGTTTTATTGCTAATTTTTCTAGCATTGTTAAACCTTTGACGGATATGACCAAAAAAGGTTCTGATGTTGCTAACTGGGCTCCTGCAGCCGTGGAGGCTTTCCAGGAGTTGAAGCGCCGGTTTACTTCGGCGCCTGTTTTGTGCCAGCCTGATGTCTCACTTCCCTTTCAGGTTGAAGTGGATGCTTCTGAGATTGGGGCAGGGGCCGTTTTGTCGCAGAGAGGCCCTGGTTGCTCTGTGATGAGACCTTGTGCCTTTTTCTCTAGGAAGTTTTCGCCTGCTGAGCGGAATTATGATGTTGGCAATCGGGAGTTGTTGGCCATGAAGTGGGCATTTGAGGAGTGGCGTCATTGGCTCGAGGGTGCTAAGCATCGTGTGGTGGTCTTGACTGATCACAAAAATTTGATGTATCTCGAGTCTGCTAAACGCCTGAATCCTAGACAGGCCCGCTGGTCATTGTTTTTCTCCCGTTTTGACTTTGTGGTCTCGTATTTACCAGGTTCAAAGAATGTGAAGGCTGATGCTCTTTCAAGGAGCTTTGTGCCTGACTCTCCGGGAGTCGCAGAACCAGTTGGTATTCTTAAAGAGGGAGTTATCTTGTCAGCCATTTCTCCGGATTTGCGACGTGTGTTGCAGAGATTTCAGGCTGGGAGACCTGATTCTTGTCCACCTGACAAACTGTTTGTTCCTGATAAGTGGACCAGCAGAGTCATTTCCGAGGTTCATTCCTCGGTGTTGGCAGGGCATCCGGGAATTTTTGGCACCAGAGATCTGGTGGCTAGGTCCTTTTGGTGGCCTTCCTTGTCTCGGGATGTGCGGTCGTTTGTGCAGTCCTGTGGGACTTGTGCTCGGGCTAAACCTTGCTGTTCTCGTGCCAGCGGGTTGCTCTTGCCCTTGCCTGTCCCGAAGAGGCCTTGGACACACATTTCCATGGATTTCATTTCACATCTTCCGGTTTCTCAGGGCATGTCTGTCATCTGGGTGGTATGTGATTGCTTTTCTAAGATGGTCCATTTGGTACCTTTGCCTAAGCTGCCTTCCTCTTCCGATCTGGTTCCTGTGTTCTTTCAGAATGTGGTTCGTTTACACGGCATTCCTGAGAATATTGTGTCTGACAGAGGATCCCAGTTTGTTTGCAGGTTCTGGCGATCCTTTTGTGCTAGGATGGGCATTGATTTGTCGTTTTCGTCTGCCTTTTATCCTCAGACTAATGGACAGACGGAGCGAACTAATCAGACTCTGGAGGCTTATTTGAGGTGTTTTGTTTCTGCGGATCAGGATGATTGGGTGACCTTTTTGCCGTTGGCTGAGTTTGCCCTTAATAATCGGGCTAGTTCCGCTACATTGGTTTCGCCTTTTTTCTGCAACTCTGGTTTCCATCCTCGTTTTTCCTCGGGACATGTGGAGCCTTCTGACTGTCCTGGGGTGGATTCTGTGGTGGATAGGTTGCAGCAGATCTGGAATCATGTGGTGGACAACTTGAAGTTGTCACAGGAGAAGGCTCAGCGTTTTGCCAACCGCCGCCGCGGTGTGGGTCCCCGTCTTCTCGATTTGTTCCTATGAAGGTCTCCTCTCCTAAATTTAAGCCTCGCTTCATCGGTCCTTACAAGATATTGGAAATCCTTAATCCGGTGTCCTTTCGCTTGGATCTTCCGGTGTCGTTTGCCATTCACAACGTGTTCCATAGGTCTTTGTTGCGGCGGTACGTTGTGCCTGTGGTTCCTTCTGTTGAGCCTCCTGCTCCGGTGTTGGTTGAGGGCGAGTTGGAGTACGTGGTGGAGAAGATCTTGGATTCTCGTCTCTCCAGGCGGAGGCTTCAGTATCTGGTCAAGTGGAAGGGCTATGGTCAGGAGGATAATTCCTGGGTGGTTGCCTCTGATGTGCATGCGGCCGATTTAGTTCGTGCCTTTCACGCTGCTCATCCTGATCGTCCTGGTGGTCTTGGTGAGGGTTCGGTGACCCCTCCTTAAGGGGGGGTACTGTTGTGAATTAGACCTTTTGGCTCCCTCTTGTGGTCACTAGTGATATGACTCTGGGATTGTCTTTCTTCACTTTGGCACTCACCTGGGCCGTTAGTCCAGGGGTGTTGCTATATTAACTTCCTGGATCCTTAGTCCAGTGCCTGGCATCGTTGTAATCAGATCCTTCTGTTTGCTCCTGTCCGCTGGTCCTGGTTTTTGCAAGATCAAGCTAAGTCCTGCTTTTTGGTTATTTGGGTTATTTGCTTTGCTTCTATTTTTGTCCAGCTTGTACTAAATGTGATTTCTGACCTTGCTGGAAGCTCTAGGGGTGCTGGTGTTCTCCCCCCGGCCGTTAGACGGTTCGGGGGTTCTTGAATATCCAGCGTGGATATTTTAATAGGGTTTTTGCTGACCATATAAGTCATCTTGCTATATTCTGCTATTAGCTAGTGGGCCTCTCTTTGCTAAATACCTAGTTCATTCTTATGTTTGTCTTTTCCTCTTACCTCACCGTTATTATTTGTTGGGGGCTTGTATCCAACTTTTTGGGGTCTTATCTCTGGAGGCAAGAAAGGTCTTTCTTTTCCCTTCTAGGGTTAGTTAGTTCTCCGGCTGGCGCGAGACGTCTAGAACCAACGTAGGCACGTTCCCCGGCTACTTCTATTTGTGGTGCTAGGATTAGATATATGGTCAGCCCAGTTACCACTGCCCTATGAGCTGGTTTTTGTGTTTGCAGACTTGGTTATTATTTCTGAGACCCTCTGCCATTGGGGTCATAACAGAGGACACACTGGGGCAAATTGCTGGAGACACTGGGGCAATTGTTGTGAACTCTGTGTTCAGGCTCCCTCTTGTGGTCACTGGTGGTATGGTGTGTCTTTTGCTTTGGGCTCCCCCTGGTGGCTTTGCCTGTTATCCTGCTGGTCTCTGGCTATCAGCTGGTTCGTTATCCTCTGGGAGGTTCCTATATAGCTCTGTTTTACTTCCACTTGTTGCCGGCTGTCGATGTAATCAGTGCTACTCAGATTCCTTCTGACTACCTTGCTCCCAGTCCATCCAGGATAAGCTAAGTTTTGTTTGCTTATTTTTTGATCAGCAGTGTTTATCATGTTTTCTGTTCCAGCTTGCTAAAATGTAATTCCCTCGCTTGCTGGTTGCTCTAGTGGGCTGAGTTTCTCCCCACACACCGTTAGTTGCTGTGTGGGTTCTTGAAATCTCAGGATGGATATTTTGTAAGGGTTTTTTATTGATCGCATAGACCCCTGCTCTATTTTCTGCTTTCTAGTACTAGTGGGCCTCTTTTGCTGAATCTGATTTCATCCCTATGTATGTGCCTTTTTCTTACTTCAGCGTTAATATTTGTTGGGGGCTTCTTTATCTTTGGGGATTATTTCTCTGGAGGCAAGCGAGGTCTTTCTTTCTCTTTAGGGGTAGCTAGTTCCTCAGGCTGGCTCGAGACGTCTAGGAATTTTTTAGGCACGTTCACCGGCTACCTCTAGTTGTTTTGGATAGGTTCAGATTTGCGATCAGTCCAGTTACCATCTCCCTAGAGCTCGTCCTTAGTTTAATCACTTGCTGATCTATTTGTAATCCTCAGCCACTAGGGATCATAACAGTACAGCCGGCCTGCAAAGTGTTAATTGCATGGCAGAAGCAGGAGAAAAGAAGCCTTGAGAATTTTTTATTTTTTTTTTCTTGTTGTTGCCGTGTGTCTAGCTGCTGTGCTAGCTTCTCTCCTCCTCTTAATCTTGGTGCGGGATTGGGGTTGTCAGGGAATTCATGGTGACGCTCCTGTGGTGTCAATTGCTTCGTCCACTCCTTGTGAAGTCCCTACGTTTTTGTCAGACTACCAGGATGTATTTGAGGAGCCCAAACTCAATTCTCTACCTCCTCATAGGGACTGTGATTGTGCTATAAATTTGATTCCTGGTAGTAAGTTTCCTAAGGGACGACTTTTCAATTTATCTGTGCCGGAGCATGCTGCCATGCGGAGTTATATAAAGGAGTCTTTGGAGAAGGGACATATTCGCCCGTCCTCTTCCCCTCTTGGTGCGGGATTCTTTTTTGTGGCTAAGAAGGATGGTTCCCTGAGACCTTGTATTGATTATCGCCTTTTGAATAAAATCATGGTCAAATTTCAGTATCCTTTGCCATTGTTAACTGATTTGTTTGCTCGCATTAGGGGGTCTAGTTGGTTCACCAAGATAGATCTTCGTGGTGCGTATAACCTTGTGCGTATAAAATAGGGTGATGAATGGAAAACTGCATTTAATACGCCTGAAGGCCATTTTGAGTACCTGGTGATGCCTTTTGGACTTTCTAATGCTCCTTCAGTCTTTCAGTCCTTTATGCACGACATCTTCCGTGAATATCTGGATAAGTTTATGATTGTGTATCTGGATGATATTCTGGTTTTTTCGGATGATTGGGAGTCTCAAGTTAAGCAGGTCAGGATGGTCTTTCAGGTCCTGCGTGACAATGCTTTAATTTGTGAAGGGCTCAAAATGTATTTTTGGAGTCCAGAAGATTTCTTTTTTGGGTTTCATTTTTTCTCCTTCTACTATTGAGATGGACCCAGTCAAGGTTCAGGCTATTCATGACTGGACACAGCCTACATCGGTTAAGAGTCTTCAGAAGTTCTTGGGTTTTGCTAATTTTTACCGTCGCTTCATAGCTAATTTTTCTGGTGTTGTTAAGCCTTTGACGGATTTGACCAAGAAAGGTTCTGATGTGACTAATTGGTCCTCTGCGGCTGTGGAGGCCTTTCGGGAGCTGAAGCGCCGGTTTTCTTTGGCTCAGGTCTTATGTCAGCCAGATGTCTCACTTCCCTTCCAGGTAGAGGTTGATGCTTCCGAGATTGGAGCGGGGGCTGTTTTGTCGCAGAGAAGCTCCGATGACTCTGTGATGAAGCCATGTGCTTTCTTTTCAAGAAAGTTTTCGCCTGCCGAGCGGAATTATGATGTCGGTAATCGGGAGTTGTTGGCTATGAAGTGGGCATTTGAGGAGTGGCGACATTGGCTCGAGGGAGCTAAGCATCGTGTGGTGGTCTTGACTGATCACAAGAATTTGATTTATCTCGAGTCGGCCAAGCGGCTGAATCCCAGACAGGCTCGTTGGTCGTTGTTTTTCTCTCGTTTTGATTTCGTGGTTTCGTACCTGCCTGGTTCGAAGAATGTGAAGGCTGATGCTCTTTCTAGGAGTTTTGTGCCTGACTCTCCTGGAGATTCAGAGCCGGCTGGTATTCTTAGAGAAGGGGTGATTTTGTCTGCCATCTCCCCAGATTTGCGACGTGTGCTGCAAGAGTTTTAGGTGGATAGACCTGATCGCTGTCCACTGGAGAGACTGTTTGTCCCGGATAGATGGACCAACAGAGTCATCTCCGAGGTTCATTCTTCGGTGTTGGCGGGCAATCCTGGAATATTTGGTACCAGAGACTTGGTGGCCAGGTCTTTTTGGTGGCCTTCCTTGTCGCGGGATGTGCGTTCCTTTGTGCAGTCTTGTGGAATTTGTGCTCGGGCTAAGCCTTGCTGTTCTCGAGCCAGTGGTTTGCTGTTACCTTTGCCTGTCCCGAAGAGGCCTTGGACGCACATTTCCATGGATTTTATTTCAGATCTCCCTGTCTCTCAGAGAATATCTGTCATCTGGGTGGTGTGTGATCGTTTTTCTAAGATGGTCCATTTGGTGCCCTTGCCTAAGTTGCCTTCCTCCTCCGAGTTGGTTCCACTGTTTTTTCAAAATGTGGTTCGTTTGCACGGGATTCCTGAGAACATTGTTTCTGACAGAGGATCCCAGTTTGTGTCTAGATTTTGGCGAACCTTTTGTGCTAAATTGGGCATTGATTTGTCTTTTTCGTCGGCCTTCCATCCTCAGACGAATGGCCAAACCGAGCGAACTAATCAGACCTTGGAGACTTATTTAAGATGTTTTGTTTCTGCTGATCAGGACGACTGGGTTACTTTTTTGCCGTTGGCCGAGTTTGCCCTTAATAATCGGGCTAGTTCTGCTACTTTGGTTTCTCCTTTCTTTTGTAATTCGGGGTTTCATCCTCGTTTTTCCTCGGGTCAGGTGGAGCCTTCTGACTGTCCTGGAGTGGATGTTGTGGTTGATAGGTTGTATCAGATTTGGAATCATGTGGTGGACAATTTGAAGCTGTCTCAAGAGAAGGCTCAGCTCTTTGCCAACCGCCGTCGCTGTGTGGGTCCCCGACTTTGCGTTGGGGACTTGGTGTGGTTGTCTTCTTGCTTCGTTCCTATGAAGGTCTCCTCTCCTAAGTTCAAGCCTCGGTTTATCGGTCCTTATAAGATTCTGGAAGTCCTTGGCCCTGTGTCATTTCGTCTGGACCTCCCAGCATCATTTGCTATTCATAATGTGTTCCATCGCTCGTTGTTGCGGAGGTATGTGGTGCCTGTGGTTCCTCCGGTTGAGCCTCCTGCCCCGGTGCTGGTTGAGGGAGAATTGGAATACGTGGTGGAGAAGATCTTGGATTCTCGTATTTCTAGACGGAGGCTCCAGTATTTGGTTAAATGGAAGGGCTATGGTCAGGAGGATAATTCTTGGGTTGTCGCCTCTGATGTTCATGCAGCCGATTTGGTTCGTGCCTTCCATGTGGCTCATCCTGATCGCCCTGGTGGTTTTCATGAGGGTTCGGTGACCCCTCCTCAAGGGGGGGGTACTGTTGTGAACTCTGTGTTCAGGCTCCCTCTTGTGGTCACTGGTGGTATGGTGTGACTTTTGCTTTGGGCTCCCCCTGGTGGCTTTGCCTGTTATCCTGCTGGTCTCTGGCTATCAGCTGGTTCGTTATCCTCTGGGAGGTTCCTATATAGCTCTGTTTTACTTCCACTTGTTGCCGGCTGTCGATGTAATCAGTGCTACTCAGATTCCTTCTGACTACCTTGCTCCCAGTCCATCCAGGATAAGCTAAGTTTTGTTTGCTTATTTTTTGATCAGCAGTGTTTATCATGTTTTCTGTTCCAGCTTGCTAAAATGTAATTCCCTCGCTTGCTGGTTGCTCTAGTGGGCTGAGTTTCTCCCCACACACCGTTAGTTGCTGTGTGGGTTCTTGAAATCTCAGGATGGATATTTTGTAAGGGTTTTTTATTGATCGCATAGACCCCTGCTCTATTTTCTGCTTTCTAGTACTAGTGGGCCTCTTTTGCTGAATCTGATTTCATCCCTATGTATGTGCCTTTTTCTTACTTCACCGTTAATATTTGTTGGGGGCTTCTATATCTTTGGGGATTATTTCTCTGGAGGCAAGCGAGGTCTTTCTTTCTCTTTAGGGGTAGCTAGTTCCTCAGGCTGGCTCGAGACGTCTAGGAATTTTTTAGGCACGTTCACCGGCTACCTCTAGTTGTTTTGGATAGGTTCAGATTTGCGATCAGTCCAGTTACCATCTCCCTAGAGCTCGTCCTTAGTTTAATCACTTGCTGATCTATTTGTGATCCTCAGCCACTAGGGATCATAACAGGCAATGCTGGAGACACTGGGGCAATGCTGGAGACACTGGGGCAGATTGCTGGACACACTGGGGGCAATGCTGGAGGACACACTGGGGCAGATGATTGCTGGAGACACTGGGGCAATGCTGGAGACACTGGGGCAATGCTGGAGACGCTGGGGCAGATTGCTGGAGACACTGGGGCAGATTGCTGGAGACACTGGGGCAATGCTGGAGACACTGGGGCAATGCTGGAGACACTGGGGCAATGCTGGAGAGTGGACACACTGGGGCAATGCTGGAGAGTGGACACACTGGGGCAATGCTGGAGGACACACTGGGGCAGATTGCTGGAGACACTGGGGCAATGCTGGAGACACTGGGGCAATGCTGGAGACACTGGGGCAGACTGCTGGACACACTGGGGCAATGCTGGAGGACACACTGGGGGCAGAATGCTGGACACACTGGGGCAGATGATTGCTGGAGACACTGGGGCAATGCTGGAGACACTGGAGCAATGCTGGAGACACTGGGGCAGATTGCTGGACACACTGACAGCAATGCTGGACATACTGGGGCAGATTGCTGGACACACTGGGGGTAATATGCTGGAGACACTGGGGCAGATTGCTGGATACACTGGGGGCAATGCTGGATACTCTGGGGCAATATGCTGGACATACTTGGGCAGATTGTTGAACACACTGTCTGGGGGCAATGCTGGAGACACTGGGGCAATGCTGGACACACTGTGGGCAATGCTGGACAATTGGACATACTGGGGCAGATTGCTGGACACACTGGTGGTAATATGCTGGACACACTGGGGCAATGCTGGACATACTAGGGCAGATTGCTGGACACACTGGTGGTAATATGCTGGACACACTGGGGCAGATTGCTGGACACACTGGGGCAGATTGCTGGACACACTGTCTGGGGGCAATATGCTTGAGTCAGACACTGGGGCAGATTGCTGGAGACACTGTCTGGGGGCAATGCTGGACACACTGGGGCAGATTGCTGGACACTGGGACAATATGCTGGACTGTTGTGAATTCCGTTCTGGAGCTCCCTCCTGTGGTTGCTAATGGTATTTTTGTGAGTTCTGCCCTTGGGCTCCCTCTGGTGGTTTCGAGTGGAACTGCTGCTCCTTTAGGTAGCTGTAGCAGCTGCCTTCACTGATCGCCTTGCCTGGGTTTGTTATTTAAACCTGCTCTGGGCTTTAGTTCATGCCAGCTGTCAATGTTCTTGGTTGGATTTGGTTCTCTCCTTGGATTTCTCACATGGCCTGTCCTTGTCAGCAAAAGATAAGTTTTTGCTAGTTCTTGTTTGTCCATTTGTTTTGGACTCTATTGCTCTGCAAATTTGTCTCTTTTTGTCCAGCTTGTCACTATGTCATATTCAGGCTAGCTGGAAGCTCTGGGGTTGCAGATTTGCCCCTCCACACCGTGAGTCGGTGTGGAGTTCATTTTTGTAAACTCTGTGTGGATTTTGTAGTTTTTAATACTGACCGCACAGTATCCTTTTCTCTCTGTCTATCAAGTTTAGTATTGGCCTCCTTTGCTGAAATCTGATTTCATTTCTGTGTACGTCATTTCCCTCTCCACTCACAGTCAATATTTGTGGGGGCTGTCTTTCCTTTTGGGGTTTTCTCTGAGGCAAGATAGCTTTCTATTTCCTACTTTAGGGGTAGTTAGTTCTTAGGCTGTGAAGAGGTGTCTAGGGAGAGTCAGGAACATCCCACGGCTATTACTAGTGTTGTTGTTAGGATTAGGGACTGCGGTCAGTAGAGATACCACCTCCTCAGAGCTCGTCCCATGTTGCGTTTTAGCCACCAGGTCATATCAGTGTGGCCTCTTAACCACCAGGTCATAACACTGGACATACTGGGGCAGATTGCTGGACACACTGGGGGTAGTATGCTGGACACACTGGGGCAGATTGCTGGACACACTGGGGGCAGGACTGGAGGCATGGGCAGGACTGGAGGCATGGGCAGAATGTAGACATGGGACATGATTGGAGACACGGGGCAGAATGAAAGACATGGGGCAGGATTGGATTATGGGGCAGGAGAATACGATGGAGACAGATGGGGCAGGATGGGGAGATCATATGGGGTAGAATGGATACTCATGAGTGCAGGATGGGAGAACATATGGCTGGAGCCAGGAATGAGACACACAGGGCCAGGGTGGGGAATATTATTACCATAGGGGCTAATTAAGGGATATTATTACTGCAGTGATGTATTTATGTTATTTTTTGAGTATACTGTTTTAAATGGGGGGGGGGGCGGTCCTGTTACTGTGCAAAGTGACACTATATCGCCTTTTTTTCTCCATGTGGTGTAATGTAGAAGTTGTGAAAAATTAAGTAATGTGTTCTGCAAGCGGAGCTCGAGATAACTGTGTTATTTCCTGCAGAAATGAGTCCTGGCTGGAAGAAATGATGGCGGTCTGTGCTGGATGAAAGATGAAGGACTTCACCTAGAGACGTCACTGGTGAGTCAGTGTTACCTATACACTGACACTATACTATATACAGAGGTCCTGTGTACAATGTCACCGGTGATCACTGTATTACCTATACATTATATACAGAGCTCCTGTGTATAATGTCACCAGTGATCTCTGTATTACCTCTACACAGACACTGCATACTAAGTACAGATCTCCTGTGAATACTGGCACTTATGGTGATAGTATTGTGTTTTGTTTTTAATTACTGATCAGTATTGTAGTATTCAGTCACTATGTGGTGGTAATATGTGGTCTGGAAATGGTGTTGTGGTATTTGTCCCTTGAATGTGCTATTTGGTCACCAAGTGTTGGTAATATGTGGTCTTGACATGGTGCAGTGGTATTTGTTCCTTGTATGTGATATTATTCGATCACTGTGTTTGTAATTTGTGGTCTGGTCATGGCGCGGTGGTATTTGTTCCTTGTATGTGATATTATTGGTCAAAATATACCTAAATTGTATTGCAGATTTTAACAAATATTTAATAGGTTACAGTAGAGTAGGGCCCGGCCATTTTTCTGGAATAATCTGGTTCGGGCGTCACATGACCCCCCCGTCACATGACCCCCGTCACATGACCGGGGGGGCCCACAGTGTCTGAACAGCCCGGGGCCCTGGCTACCCTTAATCCACCCCTGGTCACGAGCCACATTCAGCGCCCGCTCCCCTCACAGTAGTGGCAACCAAAGCCCTCATTGAAGGAATAATGGTAACCAAAGCTTTTCCACAAAAATCAATCACCCAAAAGCAGTATACTAAGATCCAGGGGTTCCCACAATACCCCCACTCAGTATTCTCCTATAAAGCACTCCTAAGACACTGTCACATCCAGCTTCCAACACCTCCTCTGAGAGGTAGCATCATCTTGTCTCCAGCGTACCATAATGAAATCATCCCTAAGACCAGGATACGTGCATCCACATCTGCTCTTCTGTGCAGGGCTGCTCACAAAAGTCACCATTTTCAGATGTGCTCTTCATACCTGTTTGCTAGAACTGGAGCTAATGCAGCAAGCTGACAGACAGCCACGAGCCACCACTCATGGGACTGCGAGCCACATGTGGCTCCCACCTCACCGAGCTACAGATTGGGGACCCCTGCTGTAAAGGAAGGTTTCTGGTTTGGCTGTAATCCCTAAAGTATGTGGCAAAACCCTTGAAAGGGTTGTTACAGACTTTAGGCTCGCTCCTTCCCATAGGTGGCAGCAGAGTTCCTGTGTGTTTGCATCCAGTACAGTCAGCACACCCTGCCTGCAGTCACATGGTGCACCAGAAGTCACTGTGCACAGAACTACGCCTCCCATGCTGCCTTGCAGCCAGTGTTTCCAGCAGTGAGGCAGCTTCAGAGCTCGGGATGGCCAGAACCCGCTGGAGAGCCACAGGGGGCGCCCTGCTCTCTGTGCTGCTCCTTGCGGTGGGCTTATTGGTGGCTGCGCTTCTCCTGAGGACATACACACTGCCGAGCAGACTGGTCACCTGGCAGGGACCCGGGGCGGCAGAAGTGGCGTTTACACCTGAGGAGAGGCAGCAGCTGAAGAGAGCCATAGTAGGTGAGTGAGCTGCGTATATGGAGAGTGTACAGGAGTGTAGCCCAGGAGTTATAGACCAGGAGTTATAGACCAGGAGTTATAGACCAGGAGTTATAGACCAGGAGTTATAGACCAGGAGTTATAGACCAGGAGAGGAGAGTTGCCAACGTGACTTTTTATTTTGTACGGACATATTGGAAAACCATAATAAATCATTAGGACTATTAGTGCTAGATGTCTACAGCCCATAATTCTGATATGGAGACATCACTGTAAAATTACAATTACACTCAATATTATCTCTATAAGATTCTTCAGCCTCCAATCACGGACCAGCACAGAAAAGTGGAGCAAAAACATCCATAACATCATAGTTAAAATACGTATATGAAGTTTATTTAATAATTATAACAATACAAAATATCCACACCGTAAGTAGGTGCTGTATGCATCATGCACACAAAGGAGGGCAATAAAGAGAGGACATAACAGTTACCAGGCTAACAGCAGGGAAACACAGTATATATTCCATCAATTACATAGATTTGTAAGCAAATGATCGCTATAGAACATGGTCCAACCGGTATCCAAACGTCTAATTAGTGTCAGCAACGTGCACTAAATGTGCCATAATGTAGATCAAGCTTACCCATTACTGTTTGTTCAGAAAAGAGTGTCCCCAACTGGCCTGGTGCCCCTGGACGCGCGTTTCGCGTAATCGCTTCCTCAACAGGGTTCAATTCCAATCACGGACGCCTGAAATGATTTTGTCCTGCCCATAAAAACTGGCATCATTTTTACAACCTGTCGTGGATTTTCTGACTACCTTGGCAGAGAGCCGTGCACGATGGGTGTATGCATGAGTATATCATGTGCTGTATCTACAGTATTGTGACATGATGACATTTTGTAACAGCAGTACAAGTAGTCAGATTATCAAACCTCTGTCAAAATGTATATAGAGACTGCTGAAAATTTTTAACCCCTTATAAGACCCAGAGGCCATTTTCCGTTTTTGCGTTTTCGTTTCCCCCCCCCCCCCCCCCTTCTACCCAAAGCCATAACTTTTTTTTTTTATTTTTCAGTCAAAATGGCCATGTGAGGGCTTATTTTTTTGTGGGACAAGTTGTACTTTTGAATGACACCATTGGTTTTACCATATAGTGTACTGGAAAACAGGAACAAAATTCCAAGTGCTGTGTTTTTTTGTGTTTTTTTTATCATGTCCACTAAATGCTAAAACTGACCTGCCATTATGATTCTCAAGTCATTACGAGTTCATAGACAACAAATATGTCAAGGTTTTATTTTGTTTAAGTTGTGAAAAAAAATCCAAACATTGGTAAAAAAAAAATAGTGCCATATTCCGAGAAATGTAGCGTCTTTATTTTTCGTGATCTCTGGTTGGGTGAGGGCTTATTTCTTTCTCGCTTCATTGGGGGACACAGGTAACCATGGGTGTATGCTGCTGTCACTAGGAGACACTATGCAAATAAAGACGAAATAACTCCTCCCCGGCAGTATACACCCTTCGAGAGGCACCAGGCAACCCAGTTTTTGCTTAGTGTCTGTAGGAGGCGGACCTGGATTTAACACCAGATCGCATTTGTTTTTTTCTTTCAGGTTTTGTGTGTGTTTATTAACCCCTTTCTGACATCGGACGTACTATCCCGTCGAGGTGGGGTGGGCCCGTATGACCACCGACGGGATAGTACATCCAGCACGATCGGCCGCGCTCACGGGGGGAGCGCGGCCGATCGCGGCCGGGTGTCAGCTGACTATCGCAGCTAATATCCAGCACTATGTGCCAGGAGTAGTGTTGAGCGATACCTTCCGATATCGGAAAGTATCGGTATCGGAAAGTATCGGCCGATACCGTCAAAATATCGGATCTAATCCGATACCGATACCCGATCCCAATGCAAGTCAATGGGACGAAAATATCGGAATTAAAATAAACCCTTTCTTAACTTGTAGGTTCATTCTACATGAAGGAAAACAACTAAGAATAATGTAGGATGTATTGGGGGACGTGGCGGAGACATTAAAGGCACAGAGGTTTAGCCCAATCTAATAGAATAGCAGGATTTTGTTTTGTTTTTTATGACGTTCGGCGTTAGAAAGATTTTGACTATGTTAATTTTTTTTTTATTTTGTCAGATATTGATGTTGCACTACTTCCACGCCCTTCACCTTCTTTTTTACTTCTCCCACACTTTCTTCTTCATTATCCTCATCATGAGCTTCTTTGACATCAACTTCTTCACCTTATTCATCTTCTTCTTCATCTTCTACCTATTATTTTTTTGGTTACATTGTTCATATTCTTTTTATTTTACTATTATCTTCATCATATTCTACTTCTTCATCATATTCTTATTTGTGACAGGCATTCCCGTAGTTGTTATCTATAAAAGTTTGAAGACTACACCTTCCGTTCTGCCTGTCACAAAACAGTTACATTTGTCCGCGTTCAGTTTGGCCTGCAGCATCAGGCTTTATCCAGGGGCACCACGAGGAGGAACGGACTCACCCCCATACACTGCTTAGTCTTCTTCTGCTTATAATTTAGATAATATTTTTTGCTCTGATATTTAGTGTTATGCTTAATGTTCTTCTGCTCTTTGTTCTGCAGCCTCTTGTTCTTCTGCTTCTCGGTCTTCCAGGTCGTCGTCGTCTCCAGGGTCGTCGTCTCCGGGGTCGTCGTCATCGGGGTGGTCTTCAGGGTCGTCGTCATCGGGGTGGTCTTCAGGGTCATCGTCTCCAGGGTCGTCGTCATCACGGTGGTTGTCGTCTCTGGTGTCGTCGTCATCTTAGGGGTGGTCTTCCGGGTCATCGTGTTTAGTCTCTTGAACTTGGAAATGTAGCAGAAGGTACAAGAAGGCTGAGAAAATGCCGAGAACCAGCTGATGGAACTGGAACTCGGATGGCTACCCAAAGGTCCAAGAGCCAATGGAACTACCGAGGACCAGCTGACGTTACTGGAACCCGGTTACTAAGCAGGAGGTACCCGTGCCTGAAAGCACTACCAAGGACCACCTGACGTTGGTGGAACTTGGATACCCAGAGGGAGGCACCTAAGCCAAAGGCTCTGCCCGGAACCAGCTGACGGTACTGGAACCAGGATGGGGAGCAGAAGGTACAAGAGCAAGTGTCTGCGTGGCTTTTGCAGGACACGATGCCGGCTGCACAGCAGGGGAACAGCTGGCGGTGCTGAACCCCACTGACACATTGGCTGGTGTTTTTCTCTGTGCAGCTAGCAGTACCGGGCCCCAGCTAGCAGTACCGGGCCCCAACTGGCGGTGTTAGAGCCCGGGGTCAGCAGGAGGAGGAGATGGAGCAGAGTGTAGGCCGAAGCCTGCACTGGCGGCAGCTTTGGGTCTGTTGTGCCTGCGTGGCAGTTGCAGGACACGTTGCCGGCTGCACAGCAGGGGAACAGCTGGCGGTGCTGAACCCCACTGACACATTGGCTGGTGTTTTTCTCTGTGCAGCTAGCAGTACGGGCCCCCACTGGCGGTGTTGGAGCCCGGGCTCTGCAGGGGGAGCAGAGTGTAGGCCGAAGCCTAATTGAACCAATTTCAAAGGTAACCTTTAACCCCCCCTCAGGTGTTACAAAGTAGAAGAGCCACAGCTTATGCAGCAGTAGTGCTGCACAAGTCAAAGGTTGCTCTTTTAATTTTGCTCCTTGCACACGCTGAATGAAACACGTATAACATTTAGCCCTTTATACAGTCAAACTGTGTTGGAGGCGCGAGTTCCCTTTGTAATGAGACGCAGCACAGATGTCAAGAATCCCACCTTGGTGCTGGGTGCAGCCTCCTGAGCGTTGTTATTTGCTGTACAGGAGTCTGCGCTGTCGTGTTATCCCCTGGCCTAGCGCTGTTAGCGCTGCCCATCTTCTGACATCATTTAATGTCGGCCGGTGCGGTTCGCGATGACCATGAATCCCAGCCCCACAGTGTCTTAACATTGTTAAAACACTGCGGGGCTGGGATTCATGGCCTGGCGCAGCACATATGTTCGCCTCTCACACTCGGGTCCTTACACCCGCTTCAGACTGTGCGGCGTCAGCTGATCCCTTATCGCATGCCACGGCCATGAAGCCGCACAGTCTGAAGAAGGCGGAAGGAGATGAGGGACAGGCGAACTGATGCACTGATCATGTCCATCAATCACACCCTCGCAGTCCCAATAAATAAGACACCGAGGGGCGTTGTGTGGGTCAGGGCGGCCGCAGAGGCGCAGGCAGCCAAACAATGATGCCAGAAGACGGGCAGCGCTACCAAGGGGGTTGCAGCGTGTCATTACAAAGGAAAGTCACACCACCGGGACGGTTAAATGGTCACACAGAGGACACATTTTAGACGTGTTTTCAGTTCCACATGTGCGAGGAGAATACGTTTATGAGCCACCTTGCACACATGCAGCATTACCGCTGTACAAGGTGGCTGTAAAACGTACAAACGCCTGGGGGAGGGGGGACAGGTTCCCTTCAGTTTCAGTTCTTGTGTCTGCGTGGCTTTTGCAGGACACGATGCCGGCTGCACAGCAGGGGAACAGCTGGCGGTGCTGAACCCCACTGACACATTGGCTGGTGTTTTTCTCTGTGCAGCTAGCACATCTGGGCCAAAACTGGCGGTGTTAGAGCCCAGGGTCAGCAGGAGGAGCAGGGGGAGCGGAGTGTAGGCCGAAGCCTGCACTGGAGCAAGTTGAAAGGAAACCTTTAACCCCCCCCCCCAGGCGTTTGTAGCTGAAAGAGCCATTGTGTACAGCACTAATGCTGGAAAAGGTAAACTTAGCTCTTTTAATTATGGTCCTTGCACATGCTGAACCTAACACTTATGAAATGTGTCCCCTCACAGCGTTAAACCGTCCGGTAGGTGGAACTTTCCTTTGTCGTGTGACGCAGCACAGCCATCATTTTTACCCCCGTGGCGCCGTGCGCTGCCTCCTCAGCGTTGTTTGAATCTGTCCCGGAGCCTGCGCTGTTAGGTTAGCCCTTGGCCATGCACACGTTGCGCTGCCCGTCTTCTGACATCATTTGTGTCAGGCTGGCTGCGCCTGTGCGGGTGCGCTGGCCGAGATCCCGCCTCGCAGTGTCGTCTAATGTAATCCCACCGCGGGCCTGGGATCCGTGGCCATGCGCAGTGCATATCCTCGCCTCTCACTCCCCTCCCTACGGCTTCTTCAGACTGTGCGGTGTCACGGCCGTGGCATGCTATTAGGGATCAGCTGACACCGCACAGTCTGAAGAAGCCGTAGGGAGGGGAGTGAGAGGCGAGGATATGCACTGCGCATGGCCACGGATCCCAGGCCCGCGGTGGGATTACATTAGACGACACTGCGAGGCGGGATCTCGGCCAGCGCACCCGCACAGGCGCAGCCAGCCTGACACCAAATGATGTCAGAAGACGGGCAGCGCAACATGTGTGCATGGCCAAGGGCTAACCTAACAGCGCAGGCTCCGGGACAGATTCAAACAACGCTGAGGAGGCGGCGCACGGCGCCACGGGGGTAAAAATGATGGCTGTGCTGCGTCACACGACAAAGGAAAGTTCCACCTACCGGACGGTTTAACGGTGTGAGGGGACACATTTCATAAGTGTTAGGTTCAGCATGTGCAAGGAGCACCACGAAAAGAGGCACTTTTTCCCTTTGCATCATTACTGCTGCACAAGGTGGCTCCTTCAGTAACAAACGCCTGGGGGGGGGGGACAGGTTCCCTTAAATTTAACTTGTTGTGCCTGCGTGGCGGTCGCAGTACACGTTGCCGTATACACAGCAGGGGAACAGCTGGCGGTGCTGAACCCCACTAACACATTGGCGAGGTGTTTGGCTCTGTGCGTACAGCACTTCTGGACGGCAACTAGCGGTGTTGTAGCCCAGGGACAGGTGGAGGAGGAGGAGGAGGTGGAGGAGGTAGGAGGGATTGCCACACACACAGCTGGGGAACAGCAGACGTTACTGAACCCCAATAACAGAGGAGGGACTGTTGGGACTGTGCGGACAGCACTTCTGGACGGCAACTAGCGGTGTTGGAGCCCAGGGACAGGTGGAGGAGGAGGTAGGAGGAGGTAGGAGGAGGTAGGAGGGATTGCCACACACACAGCTGGGGAACAGCAGACGTTACTGAACCCCAATAACAGAGGAGGGACTGTTGGGACTGTGCGGACAGCACTTCTGGACGGCAACTAGCGGTGTTGGAGCCCAGGGACAGGTGGAGGAGGTAGGAGGGATTGCCACACACACAGCTGGGGAACAGCAGACGTTACTGAACCCCAATAACAGAGGAGGGACTGTTGGGACTGTGCGGACAGCACTTCTGGACGGCAACTAGCGGTGTTGGAGCCCAGGGACAGGTGGAGGAGGAGGAGGTAGGAGGAGGTAGGAGGGATTGCCACACACACAGCTGGGGAACAGCAGACGTTACTGAACCCCAATAACAGAGGAGGGACTGTTGGGACTGTGCGGACAGCACTTCTGGATGGCAACTAGCGGTGTTGGAGCCCAGGGACAGGTGGAGGAGGTAGGAGGAGGTAGGAGGGATTGCCACACACACAGCAGGGGAACAGCTGACGTTACTGAACCCCAATAACAGAGGAGCGACTGTTGACTGTGCGGACAGCACTTCTGGACGGCAACTAGCGGTGTTGGAGCCCAGGGACAGGTGGAGGAGGAGGAGGTAGGAGGGATTGCCACACACACAGCTGGGGAACAGCAGACGTTACTGAACCCCAATAACAGAGGAGGGACTGTTGGGACTGTGCGGACAGCACTTCTGGACGGCAACTAGCGGTGTTAGAGCCCAGGGACAGGTGGAGGAGGAGGAGGTGGAGGAGGTAGGAGGAGGTAGGAGGGATTGCCACACACACAGCAGGGGAACAGCTGACGTTACTGAACCCCAATAACAGAGGAGCGACTGTTGACTGTGCGGACAGCACTTCTGGACGGCAACTAGCGGTGTTGGAGCCCAGGGACAGGTGGAGGAGGAGGAGGTAGGAGGGATTGCCACACACACAGCTGGGGAACAGCAGACGTTACTGAACCCCAATAACAGAGGAGGGACTGTTGGGACTGTGCGGACAGCACTTCTGGACGGCAACTAGCGGTGTTGGAGCCCAGGGACAGGTGGAGGAGGAGGTAGGAGGGATTGCCACACACACAGCAGGGGAACAGCTGACGTTACTGAACCCCAATAACAGAGGAGCGACTGTTGACTGTGCGGACAGCACTTCTGGACGGCAACTAGCGGTGTTGGAGCCCAGGGACAGGTGGAGGAGGAGGAGGTAGGAGGAGGTAGGAGGGATTGCCACACACACAGCTGGGGAACAGCAGACGTTACTGAACCCCAATAACAGAGGAGGGACTGTTGGGACTGTGCGGACAGCACTTCTGGACGGCAACTAGCGGTGTTGGAGCCCAGGGACAGGTGGAGGAGGAGGAGGTAGGAGGAGGTAGGAGGGATTGCCACACACACAGCTGGGGAACAGCAGACGTTACTGAACCCCAATAACAGAGGAGGGACTGTGCGTACAGCACTTCTGGACGGCAACTAGCGGTGTTGGAGCCCAGGGACAGGTGGAAAAGCAGAGGAACACAATGTAGGCCGAAGCCTGATTGGAGAAAGTCGAAAGGGAACCTTTAACCCCCCCCAAGGCGTTTGTAGCTGAAAGAGCCAGCTTGTGCAGCACAAAAGATGCAAAAGGAAAAGGTGGCTTTTTCATCATGCTCCTTGCAAACACAGAACTAAACACTTATAAAATGTGTCCCCTGAAACCGTGAAACCGTCCCGGAGGTGGGACTTTCCTTCGTAATATGACGCAGCAAAAACGTCATTCCTACCCCCCCGGCGCCGTGCCACGGCTCCTCAGCGTTGTTTGATTCCGTCCCAGAGCCTGCGCTGTTATGTTATCCCGTGGCCAGGCACACTTAGCGCTGCCCATCTTCTGACATCATTTGGTGTCAGGCTGGCTGCGCCTGTGCGGCCGCGCTGGCCGAGAGCCCGCCTCGCAGTGTCTTCTGATTTAATCCCACTGGGGGCCTGGGATCCATGGCCATGCGCAGTGCATATCCTCGCCTCTCACTCCCCTCCCTACGGCTTCTTAAGACTGTGCGGTGTCACGGCCGTGGCATGCTATTAGGGACCAGCTGACACCGAACAGTCTGAAGAAGCCATAGGGAGATGAGTGAGAGGTGGAGGTTCAGATATGCACTGCGCATGTCCATGGATCCCAGGCCCCCAATGGGATTAAATCAGAAGACACTGCGAGGCGGGCTCTCGGCCAGCGCGGCCGCACAGGCGCAGCCATCCTGACACCAAATGATGCCAGAAGACGGGCAGCGCTAAGTGTGCCTGGCCACGGGATAACATAACAGCGCAGGCTCCGGGACGGAATCAAACAACGCTGAGGAGCCGGGGCACGGCGCCAAGGGGGTAGGAATGACGGCTGTGCTGCGTCATATTACGAAGGAAAGTCCCACCTCCGGGACGGTTTTACGGTATCAGTGGACACATTTTATAAGTGTTAAGTTCTGCGTGTGCAAGGAGCTAAACAAAAATAGCTACCTTTTCCTTGTGCAGCATTACTGCTGCACAAGTGGCTCTTTCAGTAACAAACGCCTTGGGGGGGGGGGGGACAGATTCCCTTACATTTCAGTTGTGTCAGCGTGGCGGTCGCAGGACACATTGCCGGCTACACAGCTGGGGATCAGCTGACGTTACTGAAACCCAATAACACTGGGTCGAATGTTTTGACTGTGCAGACTACACTTCTGAGCCTCAACTAGCGGTGTTGGAGCCCAGGAATTTAAGTTCAGGTGGTAGAAAGATGAACACAACAGGAGACCTGGACAACGTAAACAGTGACCTAATTATTTAATCAGGAAGAGGAGTGGCAAATTCCTGCGAGATCCAGGCCTTGTTCATTTTCAGGAAAGTAAGCCGGTCAACGTTATCGGAGGATAGTCGCATGCGACGGTCAGTTAGTACACCACCTGCAGCACTAAAGACACGTTCCGATAATACACTGGCCGCAGGGCAAGACAGCACCTCCAATGCATACTGGCTTAGCTCTGGCCATGTATCCAGCTTTGAGACCCAAAACTTGAAAGGGGAAGAGCCGTCTGGGAGTACAGCAAGAGGGCAAGACATGTAGTCTGTCACCATCTGACGGAACCGTTGCCTCCTGCTGACTGGAGCCGTCTGTGATGGTGTAGACTTTTGTGGGGGGCACAGAAAACTGTGCCACAGTTGGGCCATACTGGTCTTGCCTTGGGCAGAGGCACTGCTTCTGCTCCCTCTTTGTGCAGAGCCTCCACCACTGCCTGGACGCACTGAGCTGCTTTGGAATGCACTAGCAGCACTTCTCTCAGTTGGAATGGAGAAGATGATGGAATTCACCAGTGTGTCTTGGTACTCCCGCATTTTTCGCTCCCGGTTCAACGGTGTGATGAGGCTTTCTACGTTGTCCCGGTAGCGAGGATCGAGGAGGGTGAACACCCAATAATCAGACATGTTGAGAATGTGGGCGATGCGGCGGTCGTTTCTCAGGCACTGCAGCATGTAATCCACCATGTGCTGCAGACTGCCAACTGCCCAAGAAACGCTGTCCCCTGCTGGAGGCGTGATCTCTGCCCGCTCGTCATCACCCCACCCTCGCTCTACACACTGAGTACTGGACAATTGTGTAACTCCCTCCTCTGGACGGATGTCTTCCTCCTCCATTGACTCCTCCTCATCCTCCTCACAAACTGTCCCCTGCCTACGCGTTTGTGAGGAACCACGTGGCGCTGACTGTCCAGAAGATGATGGAAATGGTGAATCCTCATCCTCCACCTCTTCCACAACATCATCCCTTAGCGCTTGCAGTGATTTTTCAAGCAGGCAGATAAGGGGGACAGTCATGCTGACTAGTGCATCATCTGCACTCGCCATCCGCGTGGAATAATCAAAGGGACGCAAAACCTGGCAGACGTCATTCATAGTGGCCCACTCTGTGGTTGTGAAGTCTGTACGGCGCTGAGTGCGACTTCTTTGCGCCTGAAGCAGCTGGTACTCCATTACAGCTTGCTGCTGCTCACACAACCGCTCCAACATATGTAACCTGGTAGGTAGGTCACATATGATGCGATGTTCCGGCAGGCGGTGTCGGCGCTGCAGAGCCGCAATGCGCGCTTTTGCCGTGCTGGAACGCCGCAAGTGAGCACACTCTAGGCGGACCTTGTGCAGCAGTGCATCAAGATCCGGATAGTCCCTCAAAAAGCTCTGCACGACCAAATTGAGCACATGTGCCAGACATGGGATGTGAGTGAGGTTGCCGAGGCCCAGAGCTGCCACCAGATTTCGGCCATTATCACACACTACCATGCCTGGCTGGAGATTCGCTGGCACAAACCACACATCGCTCTCCTGCTTGATGGCATTCCAGAGCTCCTGCGCTGTGTGGCTACGATTCCCCAAAAAAATTAATTTCAACACGGCCTGTTGACGTTTGGCCACGGCTGTGCTCATGTCGCTCGTAACAGGTACACGTTCATCACGGGTCCATGTGGAGGTGGACTGTGACGGCTCCTGCAGCGATGATTCTGAGGAACTGGTGTAAGAGGAGGAGTCAATGCGTACAGTATGGATTCCTGCAATCCTTGGAGTGGGCAGGACACGTCCTGCGCCACTCGCACGGTCTGTACCCGGCTCAACGACATTAACCCAATGGGCAGTGAGGGAAAGGTATCGCCCCTGTCCATGTTGACTGGTCCACGCATCGGTGGTGAGGTGGACCTTGCTACTGACGGCGTTCAGTAGCGCGTGTTTTATGTGTCCCTCCACATGCTTGTGCAGGGCAGGGACGGCTTGCCTGCTGAAGTAAAAGCGGCTAGGCACATTGTACTGTGGGACTGCCAATGACATCAAGTCACGGAAGCTGTCAGTCTCCACCAGCCTGAATGACAGCATTTCCAGTGACAGAAGTTTGGCAATGCCTGCAGTCAGAGCCTGTGCTCGTGGGTGGTTTGACGAGAAAGGCCGCCTTTTCTCCCATGCCTGTACTACCGATGGCTGTAGACTGGGCTGGGAGTGTGTGGATGACTGGGAAAGTGGCGCTGCGGGTGGAATTACAGCGGGTCTCTGGACAACAGGGCCAGAGGTTCTTCCACGGCGATCCTGGGAGGAAGCCGAACCAGCTGCGTGTGAGCTAGAGGAAGAGGCAACACGAGCTGAAGAGGTGGTAGCTGCCGCTGTTGGTTGGCCTACCTCTTCAGTGTGTTTTTCTAACTCCGCCGGGTGCCTGTTGCGCACATGTTTCCACATGTTGGAGGTATTGAGGTTGCTGACATTTCGACCTCTTTTGACTTTTTGATGACACACGTTGCATCTGACATAGCAAATGTCATCTGCAACTGTGTCAAAAAAGGACCAGGCACTGCAAGTCTTGGGAGCGCCCTTTTTGGCTTTTGGAAGAGACATGCTCCTAACGGGTGCCAAAGCGGAGGCTGCAGGATCCGCAGTCTTCCCCCTCCCTCTCCCTCTTTGGGCCGTACGGGGAATCTCTTCCTCAGAGCTGCTCCCACCACCTTCCTGTCCCTCACGCCAAGATGGGTCGAGGACCTCATCATCTACACTACCCTCTGCCCCCAACTGCTCCTCCTGGGTAGTCTCAGCAGCAGAGCACGCACCAGTAAGTGGCACCTGAGTGTCATCATCAGCTGATGCGGCCTGCGATGTGGTGACCGGAGCCACTGGCCCACCCGCCTCTTCAGAGGAAGAGAGAAAAAGCTGTTGGGCATCACTGCACCCTGCCTCTTCTTCCATTTCTCCAATGCTGCTTGGCTGGCCCCCTGTTTCCAAGCCAAGAGATTCAGAGAACAGAAGTAGAGACGGCTCCTGTCCTGGGCTCTCTGTCTGCCTGGGCAATTTGGCAGGTGGTGAAGAGACAGATGGCTGCTCTCCAGTGCTCTGTGTCTGAGAGGATGTGGCACTAATTGAAGTTGATGCATTAGCTGCCATCCATCCGACAACGGCTTCAATTTGTTCTTCACGCAGCAGCGGTGTACGGCGCTCTGACACAAAGCTGCGCATGAATGACTGTTGCCTGGTGAAAGTGGGTGCTGATGAGTCACCGGTGCCCGCAGCAGGCACAGAATCCCCACGTCCCCTCCGCGCCCACGCCCACGCCCACGTGCTTTACTCACTGCCTTCTTCATCTTGGTTGACTGATAAAGATAAGCAGAAAAGTACTAACGGCTTTGTGTGCTTATTCCTGAACAACTCCTCCTAACAGGTATAAGAAACACTAATTTTCTAAAGTGTGGACTAGACTTTAATATGAGCTAATGTGGCCTACACAAATGTAAAGTGGTGTAACTGGTGTGTTTGGTGAACTTTATTATTTATTTATTTTTTGGGGGCTGAACTGACAACAGATAGAGCTGCAGTCACACGGAGACCGTGCAGACAGCCGTAAACGGCGCTGCAAGGCCCAAAAACCCTCCTCTACGTTATCCTATGTAGTGTTTTTCCACAAGTTAGCTGGAGACGGGTGGAAAGACACTAATAGGAATTTTTTGAAAAAATGTGCAGCAGCCTGCACTACTTAAAACAAAATGAAAATTGATTTGGCGGTATGACGCAGTGAAGAACCCTGAGCTGGAGACAACCAGGCTATGGCTGCTCACAGACTACAGGGCGAGCTGCAGTCACACGGAGACCGTGCGCAAGGCCCAAAAACCCTCCTCTATGTTATCCTATGTAGTGTTTTTCCACAAATTAGCTGGAGACGGGTGGAAAGACACTAATAGGAATTTTTTGAAAAAATGTGCAGCAGCCTGCACTACTTAAAACAAAATGAAAATTGATTTGGCGGTATGACGCAGTGAAGAACCCTGAGCTGGAGACAACCAGGCTATGGCTGCTCACAGACTACAGGGCGAGCTGCAGTCACACGGAGACCGTGCAGACAGCCGTAAACGGCGCTGCAAGGCCCAAAAACCCTCCTCTACGTTATCCTATGTAGTGTTTTTCCACAAATTAGCTGGAGACGGGTGGAAAGACACTAATAGGATTTTTTTGAATAAATTAGCAGCAGACTACACTACTTGGAAAAAAAAAAAAAAAAAGAACAGTATGAGGCAATGAACCACCCTCCCTGAACTGAATACAACCAGCTATGGATGGCCTATGTGGCTGCACTCAGACTAGAGAGTGGGCTGCACTCACACACACACACACACACACACAGACCTTGCAGATCGCTGTGAAAACAGCGCTACAAGGCAAAAGCAAGGTGAATAGTAGGTGAACACAGCGGTTGCTAAATTAGCCTTTGGAAAGCACAAAGAAGCAAATCGCTATCTCTAAACTGGCCCTGTTGTGGATTCTGTTTGCGGGCTCCCTCTGGTGGTTACTGCTGGTACTGGGTGACTTTGGTGGGTTGCGGCCTTTGGTTTCCATCTGTCCATCAGAGGCTGGGTGTTTCCTATTTTACCTGGCCTCTCTGTCATTTCCCTTGCCGGCTATCAATGTGTTCAGATGTGCTCTGTTTGGTTCCTGCCTACCTGCTCCCAGATCTTTCAGGATAAGCTAAGTGCTGATTTTCAGTTGTTTGGTTTTTTGTCCAGCTTGCTTAGAATGTCTCTTTGTTAGCTGGTAGCTCTAGTGGACTGAGGTTCTCCCCATGTGCCATGAGTTGGCACATGGGTTCTTGTAATCTCAGGATGTTTTTTTTTTGATTAGGGTTTTTTGCTGACCGCTCAGTCCCCTTTTGTGTCATTCTGCTTTCTAGTTTTCAGCGGGCCTCTATTTGCTAAAGCTATATACATCATCTCTATGTATGTGCCTTCCTCTCATTTCACCGTCAATACATGTGGGGGGCAACTATATCTTTGGGGTTAATTCCTCTGGAGGCAAGTGAGGTCTTTGTTTTCTCTGCAGTACTAGTTAGCTCTTAGGCTGGTGCGTGGCGTCTAGAACCAACGTAGGCACGCTCCCTGGCTATCTCTAGTTGCGTTTGTCAGGCGTAGGGCAGCGGTCAGCCCAGGTTCCATCACCCTAGAGCTCGTCCGATATTTATTATACTTTGCTTATCCTGTGCTATCCCTAGCCATTGGGGATTCATGACATGGCCCTCAGTCAGCAAACAGCGTCCTGCCACTAACTGAATTCACAGCAGAGTGATCGCAAAATGGCGCCAGCGACTTTTAAACTGCATCGTGACATCATTTCAGCAGACAATCACAGCCTTGCCAGTAGTTTCATGCCCTCCATGCTAAACAGGGTGTGCCCACACTTGGAATCATTCTCATTGGCTGAATTTGTGCATTTTGAATCTGGGAACTTCCAATTCCGGTATCCGATACGCGGCAAGTATCGGAATCCCGGTATCGGAATTCCGATACCGCAAGTATCGGCCGATACCCGATACTTGCGGTATCGGAATGCTCAACACTAGCCAGGAACGGTCACGGACCGCCCCCGGCACATTAACCCCCGGCACACTGCGATGAAACATGATCGCAGTGTTCCGGCGGTACAGTGAAGCATCGCGCAGGGAGGGGGCTCCCTGCGTGCTTTCCTGAGACTCTCGGAGCAACGCAATGTGATCGCGTTGCTCCGAGCCACTCTTACCTCCTATCCCTGCAGGCCCCGGATCCAAAATGGCCGCGGGGCTGCATCCGGGTCCTGCACGGACTACTTCCGGGTCCAGAGCAGGCGCTGGTAAGCCTGCAGCGCTGTAAGTCAGATCGCTGATCTGACAGAGTGCTGTGCAAACTGTCAGATCAGCGATCTGTGATGTTCCCCCCGGGAAAAAGTAAAAAAAAAAATATTCCACATGTGGAAAACAAAAAAAAAAATTCCTAAATAAAGAAAAAAAAAATATTCCCATAAATACATTTCTTTATCTAAATTTAAAAAAAAAACAATAGAAGTACACATATTTAGTATCGCCGCGTCCATAACGACCCAACCTATAAAACTGTCGAACTAGTTAACCCCTTCAGTGAACACCGTAAGAAAAAAAAAAAACGGGGCAAAAAACAACACTTTATTATCATACCGCCGAACAAAAAGTGGAATAACACGCGATCAAAAAGACGGATATAAACAACCATGGTACCGCTGAAAACGTCATCTTGTCCCGCAAAAAACGAGCCGCCATCCAGCATCATAAGCAAAAAATAAAAAAGTTATAGTCCTCAGAATAAAGCGATGCCAAAACAATTATTTTTTCTATAAAATAGCTTTTATCATATAAAAGCGCCAAAACATAAAAAAATGATATAAATGAGGTATCGCTGTAATCGTACTGACCCGAAGAATAAAACTGATTTATCAATTTTACCAAACGTGGAACGGTATAAACGCCTCCCCCAAAAGAAATTCATGAATAGCTGGTTTTTGGTCATTCTGCCTCACAAAAATCGGAATAAAAAGCGATCAAAAACTGTCACGAGTCCGAAAAAGTTACAAATAAAAACGTCAACTCGTCCCGCAAAAATCAAGACCTCACATGACTCTGTGGACCAAAATATGGAAAAATTATAGGTCTCAAAATGTGGAGACGCAAAAACTTTTTTGCTATAAAAAGCGTCTTTTAGTGTGTGACAGCTGCCAATCATAAAAATCCGCTATAAAAAACGCTATAAAAGTAAATCAAACCCCCCTTCATCACCCCCTTAGTTAGGGAAAAATAATAACATAAATACATTTTTTTAATTTCCATTTTCCCATTAGGGCTAGGGTTAGGGCTAGGGTTAGGGTTTGTGGCTAGGGTTGGAGCTAAAGTTAGGGTTAGGGTTGGGGCTAAAGTTAGGGGTGGGGCTAAACTTAGGGTTAGGGTTTGGATTACATTTACGGTTGGGATTAGGGTTGGGATTAGAGTTAGGGGTGTGTCAGGGTTAGGGGTGTGGTTAGGGGTGTGTTTGGATTAGGGTTTCAGGTAGAATTGGGGAGTTTCCACTGTTCAGGCACATCAGGGGCTCTCCAAACGCGACATGGCGTCCGATCTCAATTCCATCCAATTCTGCGTTGAAAAAGTAAAACAGTGCTCCTTCCCTTCCGAGCTCTCCCGTGCGCCAAAACAGGGGTGTACCCCAACATATGGGGTATCAGCGTACTCGGGACAAATTGGACAACAACTTTTGGGGTCCAAGTTCTCTGGTTATCCTTGGGAAAATAAAAATTTGGGGGGCTAAATATCATTTTTGTGGGAAAAAAAAGATTTTTTATTTTCACGGCTCTGCTTTGTAAACTGTAGTGAAACACTTGGGGGGGGGTCAAAGCTCTCAAAACACATCTAGATAAGTTCCTTAGGGGGTCTACTTTCCAAAATGGTGTAATTTGTGGGGGGTTTTAATGTTTAGGCACATCAGGGGCTCTCCAAACGCGACATGGTGTCCCATCTCAATTCCAGTCAATTTTGCATTGAAAAGTCAAATGGCGCTCCTTCCCTTCCGAGCTCTGCCATGCACCCAAATAGTCGTTTACCCCCACATATGGGGTATCAGCGTACTCAGGACAAATTGCACAACAACTTTTGGGGTCCAAATTCTTCTCTTACCCTTGGGAAAATAAAAAATTGGGGGCGAAAAGATCATTTTTGTGAAAAAATATGATTTTTTATTTTTACGGCTCTGCATTATAAACTTCTGTGAAGTACTTGGTGGGTCAAAGTGCTCACCACACATCTAGATAAGTTCCTTAGGGGGTCTACTTTCCAAAATGGTATCACTTGTCGGGGGTTTCAATGTTTAGGCACATCAGGGGCTCTCCAAACGCAACATGGCGTCCCATCTCAATTCCAGTCAATTTTGCATTGAAAAGTAAAATGGCGCTCCATTCCTTCCGAGCTCTGCCATGCGCCCAAACAGTGGTTTACCCCCACTTATGGGGTATCAGCGTACTCAGGACAAATTGTACAACAACTTTTGGGGTCCATTTTCTCCTGTTACCCTTCGTAAAATAAAACAAATTGGAGCTGAAATAAATTTTGTGTGAAAAAAAAAATGTTCATTTTTATTTAAACATTCTAAAAATTCCTGTGAAACACCTGAAGGGTTAATAAACTTTTTGAATGTGGTTTTGAGCACCTTGAGGGGTGCAGTTTTCAGAATGGTGTCACACTTGGTTATTTTCTATCATATAGACCCCTCAAAATGACTTCAAATGACATGTGGTCCCTAAAAAAAAAATGGTGTTGTAAAAATGAGAAATTTCTGGTCGACTTTTAACCCTTATAACTCCCTAACAAAAAAAAATTTTGGTTCCAAAATTGTGCTGATGTAAAGTAGACAAGTGGGAAATGTTACTTATTAAGTATTTTGCGTGACATATCTCTGTGATTTAAGGGCATAAAAATTGAAAGTTGGAAAATTGCGAAATTTTCGCCAAATTTCCACTTTTTTTCACAAATAAACGCATGTAATATCAAAGAAATTTTACCACTATCATGAAGTACAATATGTCACGAGAAAACAATGTCAGAATCACCGGGATCCGTTGAAGCGTTCCAGAGTTATAACCTGGTCAGAATTGTAAAAATTGGCCTGGTCATTAACGTGCAAACCACCCTTGGGGGTAAAGGGGTTAATCTTTTCCCTTTTTGTTTTAGATGCTTCTTTTGGGGTTACAGGGTGCAGTTCTTCTCACCCTGATTCCCCACAGTAAGCGACCGTGAGAGCAGTGTGGTATCACCCACATCGCACCCTCTCGGATTCGCTGGGCAGGACTTCGACTCCTGTCACCCTGGGGTGTTCATGTTTCGCTATCGGTGGCCAGTCCTTGCCCTTTTCCCCCCCTCATCCCTCTCCTCGGAGTGGGCTGAGAGGAAGACGGTGGTCACCTACAGTGACCTCCTCCCCCTGTTCAGGGGTCGACACCGTCTTCTGCGCCGGCTGTAATGGCGCGGGAAGGAGGACTTCATTCCCAGGACCCTTTCCACAGTACAAGGGCTCCTGACGCGCTCCTCGTCTTAAGGTAGGGGGATCTTCAATCAACCAGACCCCCCCTCAACCTGTCACCTCACCTCATCTCTGCAGTCGCGGTGTCAATTAGTGGGGAGCACAGGACGGCGGCACCTGGTAACCTGCGCCGCACCAATCAGCACCGTACTTCTCTCTTCGGCCGCTAGCGCAGCATGCAGTTTTTCATTATCCCTGTTATGATCCTCAGTGGCTTAGGATCACAAATCTAACCAGCTAAGTAGAAGATAATAGGACGAGCTCTGGGGATGTGGTAACTGGACTGACCGCAAACCTGATCCTAACCGCAAACACTATAGGCAGCCGTGGAACGTTTCCTGAAATCCTAGACGTCTCTTCACGGCCTGAGAAACTGACTACCCCTAAAGAGAAAGTAAAGACCTCACTTGCCTCAGAGAAATAACCCCAAAGATATAGAAGCCCCCCACAAATAATAACAGTGAGTTAAGAGGAAAAGACAAACGCAGAGATGAAACAGGTTGAGCAAATGAGGCCCGCTAACGCTAGATAGCAGAGAATAGCAAGGAATCTGTGCGGTCAGTAAAAAACCCTATGCAAAAATATCCACGCAGAGAATGCGAGAAACCCCACATCAGCAACTCAGCACCCCAGAGCACCAGCAAGCAAGGAAATCACATATTAGCAAGCTGGACAAAACTCATCATATACTAGGAAACATCTTGAACACAGATGAGCAAAAATAAGCAAACAAAACTTAGCTTCTCTTGAGAGACTGATAACGGATGTAGACAGGAGCAATCAGAATAGCACTGAATACAACGACAACAGGCAAGGAATGAAGGACCAGGTGGATTAAATAGGAAACCTGACTAGCAGATGACGAGACAGCTGATCCCAGCCAGAAACCTGCAAAATAACAAAAAGAGCCACCAGGGGGAGCCCAAAGAGAGAACTCACACAGTACCACTCACGACCACAGGAGGGAGCCCGGAAACAGAGTTCACAACATATCCCCCCTTCTCCTTTTTCAAAATTTGCGCCCATTTTCGGGCGCGCGCGCTTTCTTCTTTCTTCGGCGGCTTTTCAGCGCCCGGGCTTGCCGCGCCCTTGGCGTCCTTGTCCTGCCTTGCGTCCCCGTGGGCACGCCTTCCCCGGGGTCCAGCGCCAACGGGGGGTGTTTTCTATTGGGAGGTTCTTTCTCTCCCTTCTGCGCTTAGCCACGCCCACTTCTGACGCATTCTTCCCACGCTGAGAGAAGCCGACTTCCTCCTCCTGCCTGGTCTTCATCGCGCCGTGTGGGGCACAAGGATCCCTGGGGGACACAGACTCCCGCAACTGCTGCTGTCGCTGGGTTTTGGTAGGCTTGCGCTGCTTCTTTCTCTGGCTGTACTCCTCCCTGCAGTATCATCTCTGCACCTGCTGCAATTGGTTATTCCTTCACCTATGTCCAACCCCGCACCCGGCTATACCACTACTGTCATCCACTGCGCCTGCGCTCGCTGTAAGAAAAAGTAGGCTTCAGATCAGCCATCTCCTTTCTGCCCGTCCTGCGTTCCTCCCATCATGTCCGTCCCTCAGGAAGCTCCTAGGTCTCAGGATGAGTGCACCCCCCTCCCCCAGAGTGGGCTGTTGCAATGTCTCAATCAGTGTCTGACTTGACTAAAGTGTCTCATGTCTCAGTCCCTGGTCCAGGCACTTGAACGTATCCCGCTTCTGTCTAATGCCACCAGTGCCACGAACGCCTCCCACAGCGATTCGCTCGCACCTGACCAAGACCTTCACAGAGGCAGACTGGAAAAAAGATACAGAAAGAGGACCCTGTCTAGATCATCTGTCATGGTTCCCAATGGCAAGGGAACGTAAAAAACACATAAGAAACGAACGAGCTCTCGGGTGATGGAAACTCGAGTTGACCGTGAGCTAAATCTACCACACAACTAACAGTAGCCAGGGAGCATACCTACGGCTTCCTATATGCCACGCGCCAGCCGGAGGACTAACTACGCCTGGTAGAGGAAGAAACAGACCTGGCTTACCTCTAGGGAAATACCCCAAAAGATGATAGCAGCCCCCCACATGTAATAACGGTGAATTAAGAGGAAAAGACATACACAGTATGAAAGTAGATTTAGCAAAGAGAGGTCCACTTACTAGATAGCAGAAGGATACAAAAGAGGACTTCACGGTCAACTGAAAACCCTTTCAAAAACCATCCTGAAATTACTTTAAGACTCCTGTGTCAACTCATGACACAGGAGTGGCAATTTCAGCCCGCAAGAGCTTCCAGCTACAGAGAATTACAAAAACTGCAAACTGGACAAAAGGTACAAAACAAAAGGACAAAGTCCACTTAGCTGATCAGCAGACTAGTAGCAGGAACATGCAACCGAAGGCTCTGGTTACAATGATGACCGGCAAGGAAATGACTGGAGAGCAAGGCTAAATAGGAAACTCCCAAACACTGATGGAAGCAGGTGAACAGAAGAAGCAAAGTGCAAACAAGTCACCAGTACCACCAGCAACCACCAGGGGAGCCCAAAAAGCGGATACACAACAATCTTCCAGTTCACCGGATCACCCCGGAATACCCCTATCTGCCCGTTCCCCCTCCTCGCAGGTGGACGTCGGGTCTGACGTAACCTCAGTCGGAATCTGACTCTGATGCAGATCAGACTTCCGGAACACAGGATATGGTTGATAGCCTTATTTTGGCTATTATTCAGACGCTTGAGCTTAAGGAGGAAGAGACAACCCCTTAATTTGAAAAAAACTTTTAAACCCCCTGCATATCAGAACATGACCTCGGCAGATAGGAAGGTCTTGAACACTCTAGCGGATAATACCTCAATAACCATCAAACAGGCCGATAAAGGCGGGGCGGTGGTGATTATGGACAGTTGGAAGTACAGAGCAGAGATTTTACGCCAACTAGATGACCATTGTGTATATGAAAGGTTTTCTTGTATCCTACTGCTTGTTTTCAAAGAGAACTTCATCTTGTGGTCAGTGATTCCTTAGCCATGGGACTCATTGACCACAAGCTGTCAGAATATTTGATTGTGGATACACCGGTGGTACCGGTACTGTATGTGCTACCCAAAATCCATAAGGATTTGCTGAACCCTCCTGGGAGACCGATAGTCTCAGGGAGGGGTTCCCTGTTTAATAAAACCTCTATCTTTCTGGATCGGGTGCTCCGTACATATGCTATCTCAGCACGATCATATATCCGTGACACAAATGATTTCTTGAATAAAATAAATAATTTGACTGTTTCTGAATCCACCATTTTGGTTTCATTCGATGTATCTTTATACACATCGATTGAACATGAGAAGGGACTTGACGCTGTGTCATCGGCGCTATCGGGCTCTGACGTGGCCCCAGAGTGTGCACAACTTGTCCTCACACTGCTAGAGCTCAGAGAATTATTTTCTCTTTGGGGATGAGTTCTTTTTGCAGTTAAGGGGTACCGCCATGGGGTCTAACGTGGCCCCAACTTACGCTAACATCTACTTGGCGGTATTCGAGGACAGGTACGTGTACAATTCCAGCCTCTGGCGCCACGTCAGAGCCTGGTGGCGCTATATAGATGATATTTTTGTGGTGTAGGAGGGGAGTTTAATGGAACTTGAACAATTACATGATTACCTGAATGGGATTTACCCAGAACTGCAGTTTACTTTAACGCAGTCGATCACCCAGATACAATTTTTGGATACCCTTGTCTATAAGGAAGTAGATAGATTAAAACCGGATATTTTTGTCAAGGACACTGACAGGAATAATCTGTTATTGTTTGACAGCAATCATCCAAGGAGAATGGTAAACTCTTTGCCTTGGAGCCAATTACTAAGGGTACGGAGGATAGTGTCTGATGATACCATAGTGGATCAACGTTTGGGTGAGATGTGCTGTAAGTTTGCAACCAGGGGCTATCCCAAAAAGGAGTTGGAGAGGTTCAATATGAGAGCTTTATCGTTGTCACGTGATTCAGTTCGCAAGAAAACCTCATCGAAACGCTTTTGTGAGCGGATCCCATTTGTATCAACATATAATTCCACTAGCAATCGGGTTGATAGGATTCTAAAAAAACATTGGTCGTGTCTGCAACATGGTTTACCGTCTGTTTCAGCCTTTGGCTATTATCCTTTGATGTCATACCGAAGGGGACGAAATTTGGGGGACAAATTGATTAAATCGGATATTGGGACATCGAAAGTACCTATCCAACATACTTTAAGCACACCCCGGAATGGGAATTTTCCATGCCTGGGTTGTGCTTGTTGCAATAATTTGCTGAAAGGGGAATTTTTCCATCATCCTCATACAGGAAAAAAGATCTTTTTAAAGGGACGGTATACCTGCACCTCCAGTTTCGTGGTTACATGATTGTTTGCCCATGTGATTTGGTTTACGAGGATGAGACCACAATGGAGGTGAAGGCCCGTATTAGCAAACATAAAAGCACCATTAGAACAGGTCTTATTGATCTACCAATTCCCAAACATTTTTTGGATAATAAACATTCGGTCAATCAGTTACGTTTTAGAGTAATAGACAGTGTCCCTACTCTGAGAAGAGGAGGTGATAGGCTGACATTGTTAAAAAAGAAGGAGATGAGATGGATCTATGAATTGGGATCCTTACAACCTAGGGGTCTAAATTTAGACTTCAATTTACAAGTATGTGTCTCCAAAGAATAGTGGTGCTCTTCCGAGTTGTTGTAGTGTTGTCGTCGGTATTCTTGTTTTTAATAACACATTTTTTTGTATTTTTTGTATTTTTTATTCTATTCTTAATAGGTAATGGATGTGACAGTCGGTGGACAGACCATTGGAGTTCTTTGGAAATTGCATTTAAGATTATGTCTTCTACGCAATGAGGAATACATGGATGTTGTATATGGGCCTCTGGTATATTGTCTCCCGACTGCCTCATTATTAGGTCATAGGGTGTGTTATGTGGTTTATTTTGATGTAATTTATATTATGTATGTCATCCGTATATTTGAAGGTTGTTCCGTAATCCAAAATTTTCTTTTCTCTAAAGCATTCAGGCTGGTGCCTCACCACGGTCATGTAGATCCACACTTGGGGGTTGCGCGCGCGTCTTTGCCTGATCTGTCCACCTCGTGAGTTACGATGGGGGCTCGTCGGACCATTGATGTGTGGGCACCTGCTTGCTGTGGTATCTGCGTGACATGCGATTTGGTGTTACACTTATGATTAGGTTGCCTGGGTTACCGCTTCCAGTCTCGGTCACATGGGCTCCGAGTGGTGGGAGTGGCTTTCGTTACGTCGCTGCGCATGTTCGCATCGCGGTCATGTGATGTGGGCGTGCCTAGCGGATTGTGCGCTTGCGCTCTCGCGATGCGGTGCCTGCTAGACCTATGACCCGGCGGTGGATCCTGGTGATGGACGCATCTGTTTAACGGAGGTACTATGTAACAGAGCGTTTGATTGGTATTCCGGGCATCGCATTTTAAGTGTGTGTTGATATCATTTGTTACCTGTGTTTTTTGGCGCCGGACTATGCTGATATATTATTGGTCCTGTGGATTCCCTTATGTACATGGGCATTGGAGGAACATTACCATGGATACGGGGATGCCTTGCTTCCATTCGCCGATCGGAAGATAAACATCATTCTTCTTGTGTATACGATTATATATTTACATTATCTATGTGGGGAATTGCTTTTTAACGATTTGCATTTATTATATGGTTATTTGATCTGTATTTTGTGTTTTTCTTTGTAATTGATGACTGGATGGTGATTGGTGCCCTGCGTGGTATCCACACTATATAAACCAGTATGTTGTGTTGATATGTATGCTTGAAAAAGACCACATTTTTGGTCGAAATGTTGCTGTACCATGGCTTAAATAAATTTTTCACTTTTGATAACTACACCTGGTTGGAGCGCTGTTCATCTACTTGAGTCTGTCTGGATATCCGGGATGGTTCCCTGGACATAGAACGGGTGCCCCATGAAGTGAGTGCTGTCAGTACCTCTTCCTTTTGAACACCTTAGGACGTCTCCGTTTCATTTAAACGGATTAAACGTCCCTAGAGTGTTTCCCAATCACAAGGAGATTGACAACACTACGTCTAGACACTGGGCAAACCCTGGTAAACGTTTCCCTGGAATGAAACGGCTGGACGTTTTATACCTTTTTCACTCAGACCTTGTTAGCAAATGGTCCGAGTCTCCTAAGGTAGACCCGCCTGTGTCTAGATTATCCTCACAGACAGTTTTGTCTATTCTGGATGCGGCATCTCTTAAGGATCCCACGGACAGATCAATCGAGGCATTATCCAAATCGGCGTTTGAGGCTTCTGGAGCCTCCCTCTGTCCTAGTTTCGCCTCTTCATGGGTAGCGAAAGCTGTGTCAGCCTGGGCCAAGACCCTGCCCAGAGGCATTTTAGCCTCAGCTCCTGCTGAGGAACTGTCTGATTTGGCGGACCAGATTTTTCTTGCGGGTAAATACCTCATGAATGCCTCCCTGGATGCAGCTGCTTGCTCAGCAGGGGCTAACAGTAACATTGTGGCCATTCGCCGAGTTCTATGGCTTAAAGCGTGGAACGCAGATCCCGCTTCTAAAAAATCCCTCACTGGTTTGCCCTTCCAGGGCTCCAGACTCTTTGGCACACAGCTGGATCAAATGATCTCGGACGCTACTGGTGGTAAGAGTACCTCCTTATCTCAGTCTAAGCCTAGGCGTCCCTTCAACAAGAAGGGCCCCCAGTTCTTTCGCCCCTTTCGGTCCTTTACCTCCTCAGGAAACCCCGCTCATCAGGACCGGTCTTCCTCCCAAGGAGAATGGAGGAAACCTTCCTTCAGGCCTCCCCCGCACTGGAGAGATAAGAGACGTTCCTCAAAACCTTCTGGACCTCGAGGCCACAGGTTTTCTAGCAAACGACGGGTCGCCCCCACCTGGAAATCTTTCCAGGGTGGGAGGCTGGCTTCTTCTGTTCTCAGAGGTTTGGCTATCGGTAGTCGATGACGACTGGGTCAGGGAGATCGTCACCTCAGGCTACAAGATAGAATTTTCTTCACCCCCAGGAAGACATTTCTTTCTCTCTCGTCCTCCCAAACTGTCCTCCCATCTCCCAGGGCTTCTCCAGGCCGTGGATTCCCTCCTCGCCTCAGGAGTTATAGTTCTGGTCCCTTATCGCAAGCGGTTTTCGGGTTTTTACTCAAACCTGTTCGTAGTTCCAAAAAAGGACGGTTCTCTCCGTCCAATTTTGGATCTCAAGCAGTTAAACCGCCATCTCCGAATTCGGCACTTCAAAATGGAATCACTGCGCTCGGTGATTGCGTGCATGGAACCGAAGGAATTTCTGTGTTCCGTAGACATTCGGGATGCGTACCTACACATCCCGATTTGCGTACAGCATCAGAGGTTCCTCAGTTTCAGTTTCGTGATCCAAGAACATCATTACCAGTTCACGGCTCTCCCCTTCGTTCTGGCGTCTGCTCCCAGAGTCTTTACGAAGGTCATGGCAGCAGTCATGGCCATTCTGTGTTCAAAGGGGATTCTCGTGATCCCCTACCTTGACGACCTGATCAAGGGTTCGTCTTGTCGGGATTGCAGTCCGAGCCTCCAGTTTACTCTGGACACGCTTATTCGCCTCGGTTGGATATCAACTATCAGAAGACCTCCTTGGTTCCAACCCAACGACTGGAGTTCCTGGGCATGGAATTCGACACCTTTCAGGCTCAGGTCTTCCTCCCCAAGGAGAAGTTCCTTTCTCTTGGTCGGGGTATCAGAGCACTAAAGGGACCGAACCCTCTGCCTCTCTGCCTCGCCATGAGCGTTCTGGGGAAAATGGTCGCTTCCATGGAAGCCGTCCCCTATGCCCAGTTCCACTCTCGCCCTCTCCAGCTGGCCCTTCTGGCTGCCTGGGACAGGAACCCACTTTCCCTGGACCGCCCGTTTCGCCTCTCTCCCAAGGCGAAGCAGTCTCTCACTTGGCTCCATTCTGCGTGGGAGGTCATTTTTTCCCCTCCGCTGGCAGGTCATCACCACCAACGCCAGCCTCCAGGGGTGGGGAGCAGTCTTTCTCCACTTCATGGCCCAGGGCCGCTGGACTGTTCAAGAGGCACGTCTTCCTATCAACCTCTTGGAAATCAGAGCCATCTTCCTAGCCCTCGTCCACTGGCAGTCCCTCCTCTTGGGAAAGCCGGTCCGCATTCAGTCGGACAACGCCACAGCCGTGGCTTACATAAACCATCAGGGAGGGACTCGCAGCAGACAGGTCATGACGGAAGTGGCAAAAATTCTGCGTTGGGTGGAGAGCCACGTTCCCTCTATATCAGCCATCCACATCCCAGGGGTGAACAATTGGGAAGCCGACTTCCTCAGTCACCAAGGGCTCATGGCGGGCGAGTGGTCTCTCCTTCCCTCAATCTTCAGCCAGATTTATCAGAGGTGGGGCGTTCCAGACGTCGACTTAATGGCCTCCCGGGCAAACCACAAGGTTCCCCAGTACGTCTCCAGATCTCGGGATCCGTTGGCCGTCGGATGCGACGCTCTCGTGATCTCGTGGGCCCAGTTCCAGATGCCTTATCTGTTTCCGCCCCTCCCCTTGATCCCAAGGGTCGTAAAAAAGATCAAGACAGAGGGGGTCCCTGTCCTCTTGGTAGCTCCAGATTGGCCTCGCAGGGCCTGGTATGCGGAACTAGTGAACATGTTATCAGACGTTCCATGGAGACAACCGGATCGTCCGGATCTTCTTTCGCAGGGGCCCCTCTTCTGTTGTGAACTCTGTTAGTGGGCTCCCTCTTGTGGTCACAACTGGTACTGTGTGAGTGTTGTCTTTGGGCTCCCTCTGGTGGTTTTGTTTATCTTCCTGCGGGTTTGAGGCAGGATCAGCTGTCTCGTTATCCACCAGTGAGGTTTTCTATTTAGCTCAGCTGCAACTTCACTTGTTGCCTGCTGTCAATGTGTTCAGACCTATTCTGATTTCATCTGGCTACGTTTGGTCTCAGTCTTTCCAAGACAAGCTAAGTTTTGCTTTTCAGTTTTGTTCTCTCATCAGTTTATCAATATGTGCTCTGTGTATGATGAGTTTAATCCAGCTTGCTAACATGTGATTTCCTGCTTGCTGGTAGCTCTGGGGTTCAGACTTGCTCCCCTCACACCGTTAGCTGGTGTGAGGGGCTCGCGCATTCTCTGAGTGGATTTTTAGAGGGTTACTGACCGCATAGATCCCTTTCTATTTTCTGCTATCTAGTATTAGCGGGCCTCCTTTGCTAAATCTGATTCATCTCTGTGTTTGTATTTTCCCCTTAACTCACCGTTATTATCTGTGGGGGGCCTTTCTATATCTTTGGGGATCATTTCCACTGAGGCAAGGGAGGTCTTGCTTTCTCTCTAGGAGTAGTCAGTTTCTCAGGCCGTGACGAGACGTCTAGGATTTTAGGCACGTTCCACGGCTACTTATAGTTGTGTGTGGTTAGGATCAGGTATGCGGTCAGTCCAGTTACCACCACCCCAGAGCTGGTCTATTGTTTAGTACTGAGCAGGTCAGGTTTTCGGATCCTCTGCCACTGGGATCATAACACTCTTCCACCCGAATTCTCGGTCTTTGAATTTAATTGTATGGCCGTTGAGCCCGCGGTCCTGAAGGATGCAGGTTTTTTCTCATAGCGTCATACAGACGATGATAAAAGCGAGAAAACCGGCTTCCTCGCGTATCTACCATAGATGTTGGAGGGTCTTTTTCCGATGGTTTGAGGACAACAGCCTGTTTCCTATGAACTTTTCCCTTCCATCACTTCTCGGTTTCCTTCAAGCGGGTCTTGATTCGGGACTTTCCCTGAGCACCTTGAAGGGTCAGATTTCCGCTCTGTCCATCCTTTTTCAAAGAGACCTGGCCTCTCTTCCGCAGGTGAGGACCTTAATCCAAGGGGTCGCTCATATAGTTCCCCCTTATCGTCCTCCTATCGAGCCTTGGGACCTCAACCTCGTGTTAGACGCTCTTCAGTGTGCGCATTTTTAACCGATTTGGGACATCTCCTTCTCGCTTCTATCATGGAAGGTGGCTTTCTTGGTCGCCATCACCTCGATTAGGAGAGTCTCTGAGCTGGCAGCTTTGTCCTGTCGTTCTCCCTTTCTAATCCTGCACCAGGACAAGGTAGTTCTTCGTCCGGTTCCGTCCTTTCTCCCAAAGGTAGTTTCGGCATTTCACATTAATGAGGACATCGTCCTCCCTTCCTTGTGCCCTTCCCCAGTTCATCTCTTGGAGAAATCTCTTCACAAGCTGTATGTGGTCAGGTCTATCCGGATTTATCTTTCCAAAACTGCTTCTTTTCGTCAGGCTGATCCTCTGTTTGTCGTCTCGGAAGGGCGTCGAAAGGGGCTCCCCGCCTCCAAGTCCACAATTGCTCGTTAGATCCGTTCGGCGGTTCTGGAGGCATACCGTGTCCAAAACAAACAGCCTCCTTCGGGGTTGAAGGCTCACTCTACCCGGGCAGTGGGAGCTTCCTGGGCAGTTCGTCACCAAGCTTCGGCCTCGCAGGTTTGCAAGGCCGCAACGTGGTCATCCATTCACACCTTTGTAAAATTCTACAAGGTGCATACTCAGGCTTCTGCGGACGCGAGCCTTGGTAGGAAGGTACTGCAGGTGGCGGTTTCTCACCGGCCGACCTAACTTCTCTTTTTCTGCAGAATATCCCGCCCCTAGGGACTGCTTTTGGACGTCCCCTGGTTACCTGTGTCCCTCAATGAAGCGAGAAAGAAAGAGGGATTTTTGGTTCTTACCGTAAAATCTTTCTTGGAGCCTTCATTGGGGGACACAGTACCCTCCCTTTAGGTTGTACCATGTTGGCCAACGTGCTGTTGTTGTGGGTTGGTACATAGGTTGAGTTTAATTTTTACTTGTTCCTACTACTGCTTTTGCACTGAGTTGCCTGGTGCCTGTTGGAGGGTGTATACTGCCCGGGAGGAGTTATTTCTTCTTTATTTGCATAGTGTCAGCCTCCTAGCAACAGCAGCATACACCCATGGTTACCGGTGTCCCCCAATGAAGGCTCCAAGAAAGAGATTTTACGGAAAGAACCAAAAATCCCTCTTTTTTGCATGCAAAGCTGATGTTTTTATTGATACCATTTTGGTACCCATAATGTCCCATAGTAATATTTCACCACACTTCTGATGTATATATTTTTCACTCCAGGGGCCTGTCTGTTTGCAAAAATTTTATCTTTTATTTATGACCAGCTGGCAATGGTTATTTACTCTTAGAGCTTTACTTATGTATCCAGACTCATCTGGCTTCAGCCTTGATATTAGGATTAGATGCTTATCTACTATATAATTGTCTAAGGGTCACTTCCGTCTTTCTGTCTGTCTTTCTGTCTGTCTGTCACAGATATTCATTGGTCGCGGCCTCTGTCTGTCATGGAAATCCAAGTCGCTGATTGGTCGCAGCAAAACGGCCACGACCAATCAGCGACGGGCACAGTCCGATGGCAAAATGGCCGCTCCTTCCTCCCCGCAGTCAGTGCCCGCTCCATAATCCCCTCCAGTCAGCGCTCACACAGGGTTAATGGCAGCGGTAACGGACCGCGTTATGCCGCGGTGTAATGCACTCCGTTACCGCTGCTATTAACCCTGTGTGACCAACTTTTAACTATTGATGCTGCCTATGCGGCATCAATAGTTAAGATCTAATGTTAAAAATAATAAAAAATCGTTATATACTCACCGTCCGTTGGCCCCCGGATCAGGAACAGGCCTTCCCCGCTCCTCGCGACGCTCCAGTGACCGCTCCATGCATTGCGGGCTCGCGAGATGATGACGTAGCGGTCTCGCCATCATCTACGCGAGACCGCAATGCACTCTTGGGACCGGAGTGCGCGAGGAGCGTCGGTAACCGCTTCGCCTGGATCCAGGGCCAACGGAAGGTGAGTATATAACTATTTTTTATTTTAATTCTTTTTTTTTTTTAACAGGGATATGATGCCCACATTGCTATATACTGCGTGGGCTGTGCTATATACTGCGTGGGCTGTGCAATATAATACGTGGGCTGTGCAATATAATACGTGGGCTGTGCTATATACTACGTGGGCTGTGCAATGTACTACGTGGGCTGTGCAATGTACTACGTGGGCTGTGCAAAATAATACGTGGGCTGTGCAAAATAATACGTGGGCTGTGCAAAATAATACGTGGGCTGTGCAAAATAATACGTGGGCTGCTATATACTACGTGGGCTGTGCAATATACTACATGGGCTGTGCAATATACTATGTGGGCTGTGCAATGTACTGCGTGGGCTGTGCTATATACTACGTGGGCTGTGCAATATAATACATGGGCTGTGCAATATAATACGTGGGCTGTGCAATGTACTACGTGGGCTGTTGTGAACTCTGTTCTCGAGCTCCCTCCTGTGGTCAGGAATGGTATTTCTGTGAGTTCTGTCTGTGGGTTCCCTCTGGTGGCTGAAAGTGGAGCTGCTGGTCTGGAGGTGGCTTCCTCAGCTGCATCGTTTAAGACTGGGCTGGTTCCTCTATTTAACTCTGCTCAGACCGTTACCTGATGCCAGTTGTCAATGTATCTGTACTGGTTCAGATCTCACTTGGATCTCCTGATGACCTGTCTACTTCAGCAGAAGCTAAGTCCCTGTTAAGCTCATTTGTTGTTCATTTGTGTGCTGAATATATTTCTGAGTACCTGCTAAGTTTTGTCCAGCTGGCTATCATGATATTGTCTCGCTAGCTGGAAGCTCTGGGTTGCAGAGTGGCACCTACCGCGCCGTAAGTCGGCGCGGGGGGTTTCTTGCTCACTCTGCGTGGCTTTTTGTAGTTTTTTGTGCTGACCGCAAAGATCCCTTTATCTTCTGTCTATTTAGTAAGTCGAGCCTCCTTTGCTGAAACCTGTCTCATTCCTGTGTTTGTGCCTTCCTCTTAACTCACAGTCAATATATGTGGGGGGCTGCTCTTTTCCTTTGGGGAATTTCTCTGAGGCAAGGTGAGGCTATATTTCTCTTTAGGAGTAGTTACCTCTCAGGCTGTGAAGAGTCGTCTAGGCAGAGTCAGGTACGATCCACGGCTAATTCTAGTGTGTGTGTGATAATAGATTAGGGCTGCGGTCAGCAGAGCTCCCACTTCCCAGAGCTCGCTCTATTTTGCAGTTTTGACTATCAGGTCATTCCCGGTGCTCCTAACCACCAGGTCCAGCCATAACAGTGGGCTGTGCAATGTACTACGTGGGCTGTGCAATGTACTACGTGGGCTGTGCAATGTACTACGTGGGCTGTGCAATGTACTACGTGGGCTGTGCTATACACTACGTGGGCTGTGTTATACACTACGTGGGCTGTGTTATACACTACGTGGGCTGTGTTATACACTACGTGGGCTGTGTTATACACTACGTGGGCTGTGTTATACACTACGTGGGCTGTGTTATACACTACGTGGGCTGTGTTATACACTACGTGGGCTGTGCTATATACTACGTGGGCTGTGCTATATACTACGTGGGCTGTGCTATATACTACGTGGGCTGTGCTATACTACGTGGGCTGTGCTATATGTTACGTGGGCTGTGCTATATGTTACGTGGGCTGTGCTATATACTACGTGGCCTGTGTTATTATACTACGTGGGCAGTATTATATACTGCCTGGCTGCTATATACTATGTGGGCAGTGTTATATACTACCTGAGCTGTGTTATATGCTATGTGGGCTGTTATACACTCCGTGGGCTGTGCTATATACTACGTGGCTGTGCTACAGTTGTGGCCAAAAGTATTGACACCCCTGCAATTCTGTCAGATAACTCAGTTTCTTCCTGAAAATGATTGCAAACACAAATTCTTTGGTATTATTATCTTCATTTAATTTGTCTTAAATGAAAAAACACAAAAAGAATTGTCCTAAAGCCAAATTGGATATAATTCCACACCAAACATAAAAAAGGGGGTGGACAAAAGTATTGGCACTGTTCAAAAAATCATGTGATGCTTCTCTAATTTGTGTAATTAACTGTAACTGTAACTTACCTGTGGCGCCTAACAGGTGTTGGCAATAACTAAATCACACTTGCAGCTAGTTGACATGGATTAAAGTTGACTCAAACTCTGTCCTATGTCCTTGTGTATACCACATTGAGCATGGAGAAAAGAAAGAAGACCAAAGAACTGTCTAAGGACATGAGAAACCAAATTGTGAGGAAGCATGAGCAATCTCAAGGCTACAAGTCCATCTCCAAAGACCTGAATGTTCCTGTGTCTACGGTGCGCAGTGTCATCAAGAAGTTTAAAGCCCATGGCACTGTGGCTAACCTCCCTAGATGTGGACGGAAAAGAAAAATTGACAAGAGATTTCAACGCAAGATTGTGCGGATGTTGGATAAAGAACCTCGACTAACATCCAAACAAGTTCAAACTGCCCTGCAGTCTGAGAGTACAACAGTGTCAACCCGAACTATCCGCCGGCATCTGAATGAAAAGGGACTGTATGGTAGGAGACCCAGGAAGACCCCACTTCTTACCACGAGACATAAAAAAGCCAGGCTGGAGTTTGCCAAAACGTACCTGAAAAAGCCTAAAACGTTTTGGAAGAATGTTCTCTGGTCAGATGAGACAAAAGTAAAGCTTTTTGGGCAAAGGCATCAACATAGAGTTTACAGGAGAAAAAAAGAGGCATTCAAAGAAAAGAACACGGTCCCTACAGTCAAACAAGGCGGAGGTTCCCTGATGTTTTGGGGTTGCTTTGCTGCCTCTGGCACTGGACTGCTTGACCGTGTGCATGGCATTATGAAGTCTGAAGACTACCAACAAATTTTGCAGCATAATGTAGGGCCCAGTGTGAGAAAGCTGGGTCTCCCTCAGAGGTCATGGGTCTTCCAGCAGGACAATGACCCAAAACACACTTCAAAAAGCACTAGAAAATGTTTTGAGAGAAAGCACTGGCGACTTCTAAAGTGGCCAGCAATGAGTCCAGAACTGAATCCCATAGAACACCTGTGGAGAGATCTAAAAATGGCAGTTTGGAGAAGGCACCCTTCAAATATCAGGGACCTGGAGCAGTTTGCCAAAGAAGAATGATCTAAAATTCCAGCAGAGCATTGTAAGAAACTCATTGATGGTTACCAGAAGCGGTGGATCGCAGTTATTTTGGCTAAAGGTTGTGCAACCAAGTATAAGGCAGAGGGTGCCAATACTTTTGTCTGGCCCATTTTTGGAGTTTTGTGTGAAATGATCAATGTTTTGCTTTTTGCTTCATTCTCTTTTGTGTATTTTCATTTAAGACAAATTAAATGAAGATAATAATACCAAAGAATTTATGATTGCAATCATTTTCAGGAAGAAGCTGAGTATTATCTGACAGAATTGCAGGGGTGTCAATACTTTTGTCCACAACTGTATATACTCCGTGGGCTGTGTTATATACTCCGTGGGCTGTGTTATATACTCCGTGGGCTGTGTTATATACTCCGTGGGCTGTGTTATATACTCCGTGGGCTGTGCTATATACTCCGTGGGCTGTGCTATATACTCCGTGGGCTGTGCTATATACTCCGTGGGCTGTGCTATACACTGTGTTCCAAATTATTATGCAAATAATATTTCCTCATATTTTCTCTAAATTACCTATCTGAATTGCAGTCATTGTTATTTTCCAGTCATCTACTATTCTAGTATAATTGCAATGTTTTGGAACAAACTGCCTATGAAAACAGTATCTTTTTAAAAAAAAAAAAATAAACACTCAAAATGCATGTTCCAAATTATTATGCACAGCAGTTTTCAACCTTTTTTTATTTTGAACAAAAAAAATGGTCAGTTGTGAAGTTATAAGCATTATCAGCTTATTACAAAATGAAATCAAACAGTTTTCAAGTGAAAACTTTATTCTAGGTGATGTTACATTTGCACATAGGACCCCTTGTTCGAAAGAAGCTTCTGAACTCTCTCGCCCATTGAATTTGTCAGTTTTTGGATGGTTTCTGCTTCAATTGTTTTGCATGTGGACAGAATACCCTCCCAGAGCTGTTGCTTAGATGTGAACTGCCTCCCACCATCATAGACACTCCTTTTGATGATGCTCCAGAGGTTCTCAATGGGGTTGAGGTCAGGGGAAGATGGTGGCCACACCAGAAGTTTGTCCTCTTTTATGCCCATAGCAGCCAGAGATGCAGATGTGTTTTTTGCAGCATGAGACGGTGCATTATCATGCATGAAAATGATCTTGCTGCGGAATGCACGGTTCTTCCTCTTGAACCATGGCAGGAAGTGTTGTTTTAGAAACTCCACGTAGATTATGGAGTTCATCTTTTATCCCTTCAGGGATCATAAAGGGGCCGACAATCTCTCTCCCCATGATTCCAGCCCAAAACATTACTCCACCTCCTCCTTGTTGGCGCCTTAGCCGTGTTTTCATGTGGTGTCCATCAACCAGCCATCCTCCACTCCATCCATCTGGACCATCGAGCGTTGCACGACACTCATCAGTGAACAAAACAGTTTGGAAGTCAGTCTTCATGTATCGTTTGGCCCACTGGAGCCGTTTCTGCTTGTGTGCAGTGGATAGAGGTGGTCGACAGGATGGCTTACGCACCTCTGAAGGCCCCTGCATCTTGTTGTTCTGGGGACGTTGGAGGCACCAGCAGCTTCAAAAACTTGTCTGCTGCTATGACAAGGCATTTTTGCAGCTGCTCTTTTAACCTTACGCAATTGCCTGTTGAAAAGAGTCCTCAATTTTTCCTTATCAGCACGCACAGTATCTTTTTAAAAAAAAATAAACACTCAAAATGCATGTTCCAAATTATTATGCACAGCAGAGTTTTCAACCTTTTTTTTTCCTTATCAGCACGCACACGTGTGTGCTGGGAATCAGCTACATACTTCTTGAGTGTGCGATGATCACGATAAAGTGTCTTGGCAATGTTGATTGTAGTCATGCCTTGACCTAAATACTTCACAATTTGTTGCTTATCAGCAGCCGACACATCCTTTTTCTTTCCCATTTTGGCAAAAAATGTAGGCTGCTTAATAATGTGGAACAGCCTTCTTAAGTAGTCTTGCCTTTATTTGGACACACCTGCCAAACTAATTTGCACAGGTATCTGCAATTGCTTTCAGTGATATAAAGAGCCCTGACACACATCACCATCAATGAGTTTAAATGACAAACAAAAAAATTCTAACCTTATCACTTCTAAACTCTTTGTGCATAATAATTTGGAACACAGTGTATACTCCGTGGGCTGTGCTATATACTCCGTGGCTGTGCTATATACTACGTGGCTGTGCAATATACTACGTGGCCTGTTATATACTACATGGCCGGCCGCGAACAATAAGCGGCAGGCGCAGTCCGGCTGCGAATTGGCGCTGGATTTGAACCACGCTTCGCTAATTGGTCGCGGCCGGCCGAATCCTGTGTATTCAATGTATTATTCTAAAATCTTCATAAATAAACTACATACATATTCTAGAATACCCGATGCGTTGGAATCGGGCTACCATCTAGTATTGTTCATAAAAAGCAAAGAATACCAAACATAATATATCACCCAAAAGAAGTATTCAAAGATAAACCAAATAATAATATATTAAACTTTATTAAAAATACATGATTATACTCAAGAATACCAAAAAACAAAATATTTGGCTACAAGGAAGTTGACATAAAACAATCTTTATTAAAAAATTAACCGCATAAAAAATGATATAAAAAACTGTGTAACCGGGCAAAGAATGTCAGACAGACCATAAAAGTATACAGAGGAGTCTTGCTGGTAAAATTCATATAATTAAACAATGTGGCACAAAAAGCTACTACATAACAAAACAAAAAATGTGAAAAATTATTGTGAAAAAATATTAAATATAAAAAATATAATGAATAATAAATACCCAGTGGTAAATACAATAACAAAAAGTGCATAAAAAAACTGATTAGAATCCATATATTATAATTAATATATAAATTATTTAATAAAGAATTTAATTAATAATCAATATCACCAAAAGGTGCACATTAACCCCTTCATGACCCAGCCTATTTTGGCCTTAATGACCTTGCCGTTTTTTGCAATTCTGACCAGTGTCCCTTTATGAGGTAATAACCCAGGAACGCTTCAACGGATCCTAGCGATTCTGAGATTGTTTTTTCGTGACATATTGGGCTTCATGTTAGTGGTAAATTTAGGTCGATAATTTCTGAGTTTATTTGTGAAAAAAATGGAAATTTGGCGAAAATTTTGAAAATTTCGCAATTTTCACATTTTGAATTTTTATTCTGTTAAACCAGAGTTATGTGACACAAAATAGTTATAAATAACATTTCCCACATGTCTACTTTACATCAGCACAATTTTGGAAACAAATTTTTTTTTTGCTAGGAAGTTATAAGGGTTAAAATTTGACCAGTGATTTCTCATTTTTACAACAAAATTTACAAAACCATTTTTTTTAGGGACCACCTCACATTTGAAGTCAGTTTGAGGGTTCTATATGGCTGAAAATACCCAAAAGTGACACTATTCTAAAAACTGCACCCCTCAAGGTGCTCAAAACCACATTCAAGAAGTTTATTAACCCTTCAGGTGTTTCACAGCAGCAGAAGCAACATGGAAGTAAAAAATGAACATTTAACTTTTTAGTCACAAAAATGATCTTTTAGCAACAATTTTTTTATTTTTATTTAAGGGTAAAAGGAGAAACTAGACCACGAACGTTGTTGTCCAATTTGTCCTGAGTACGCTGATACCTCATATGTGGGGGTAAACCACTGTTTGGGCGCACGGCAGGGCTCGGAAGGGAAGGAGCGCCATTTGACTTTTTTAATGAAAAATTGGCTCCAATCTTTAGCGGACACCATGTCGCGTTTGGAGAGCCCCCGTGTGCCTAAACATTGGAGCTCCCCCACAAGTGACCCCATTTTGGAAACTAGACCCCCCAAGGAACTTATCTAGAAGCATAGTGAGCACTTTAAACCCCCAGGCGCTTCACAAATTGATCCGTAAAAATGAAACAGTACTTTTTTTTCACAAAAAAATTATTTTAGCCTCAATTTTTTCATTTTGACATGGGCAACAGGATAAAATGGATACTAAAATTTGTTTGGCAATTTCTCCTGAGTACACCGATACCTCACATGTGGGGGTAAACCACTGTTTGGGCACATGGTAAGGCTCGGAAGGGAAGGAGCACCATTTGACTTTTTGAATGAAAAATTATCTCCATCGCTAGCGGACACCATGTCACGTTTGGAGAGCCCCTGTGTGCCTAAACATTGGAGCTCCCCTACAAGTGACCCCATTTTGGAAACTTGACCTCCCAAAGAACTAATCTAGATGTGTGGTGAGCACTTTGAACCCCCAAGTGCTTCACAGAAGTTTATAACGCAGAGCCATGAAAATAAAAAATAATTTTTCTTTTCTCAAAAATGATTTTTTAGCCCACAATTTTTTATTTTCCCAAGGGTAACAGGAGAAATTGGACCCCAAAAGTTGTTGTCCAGTTTCTCCTGAGTACGCTGATACCCCATATGTGGGGGTAAACCACTGTTTTGGCACACGTCGGGGTTCGGAAGGGAAGTAGTGACGTTTTGAAATGCAGACTTTGATGGAATGCTCTGTGGGCGTCAGGTTGCGTTTGCAGAGCCCCTGATGTGCCTAAACAGTAGGAACTCCCCACAAGTGACTCCATTTTGGAAACTGGACCCCCAAGGGAACTTATCTAGATGTGTGGTGAGCACTTTGAACCCCCAAGTGCTTCACAGAAGTTTACAACGCAGAGTCGTGAAAATAAAAAAATCATTTTTCTTTCCTCAAAAAAGATGTTTTAGCAAGCAATTTTTTATTTTCACAAGGGTAACAGGAGAAATTTGACCCCAATATTTGTTGCCCAGTTTGTTGTGAGTATGCTGGTACCCCATATGTGGGGGGTAAACCACTGTTTGGGCGCACGTCAGGGCTCGGAAGGGAAGTAGTGACATTTGAAATGCAGACTTTGATGGAATGGTCTGCGGGCGTCACGTTGCATTTGCAGAGCCCCTGATGTGCCTAAACAGTAGAAACACCCCACAAGTGACCCCATTTTGGAAACTAGACCCCCGAAGGAACTTATCTAGATGTGTGGTGAGCACTTTCAACCCCCAAGTGCTTCACAGAAGTTAATAACGCAGAGCCGTGAAAATAAAAAATAATTGTTCTTTCCTCAAAAATTATGTTTTAGCAAGTAATTTTTTATTTTTGCAAGGGTAACAGGAGAAATTGGACCCCAACAGTTGTTGCCCAGTTTGTCCTGAGTACGCTGGTACCCCATATGTGGGGGTAAACCACTGTTTGGGCGCACGTCGGGGCTTGGAAGGGAGGGAGCACCATTTGACTTTTTGAACGCAAGATTGGCTGGAATCAATGGTGGCGCCATGTTGCGTTTGGAGACCCCTGATGTGCCTAAACAGTGAAAACCTCTCAATTCTAACTCCAACACTAACCCCAACACACCCCTAATCTTAATCCCAACTGTAGCCATAACCCTAATCACAACCCTAACCCCAACACACCCCTAACCACAACCCTAACCCCAACACACCCGTAACCCTAATTCCAACCCTAACCCTAATCCTAACCTTAATCCCAACCCTATCCCTAATCCCAACCCTAACCACAACTGTAACCCCAACACACCCCTAACCCTATCCGTAACCCTAACCACAAGCCTAATCTTAACCCTATTTCCAACCCTAGCCCTAATTCCAACCCTAACCCTAAGGCCATGTGCCCACGTTGCGGATTCGTGTGAGATTTTTCCGCACGATTTTTGAAAAATCTGCAGGTAAAAGGCACTGCGTTTTACCTGCGGATTTACAGTGTTTTTTTTGTGCGGATTTCACCTGCGGATTCCTATTGAGGAACAGGTGTAAAACGCTGCGGAATCCGCACAAAGAATTGACATGCTGCGGAAAATACAACGCAGCGTTTCTGCACGGAATTTTCCGCACCATGGGCACAGCGGATTTGGTTCTCCATAGGTGTACATGGTACTGTAAACCTGATGGAACACTGCTACGAATTTGCAGCGGCCAATCTGCTGCGGATCCGCGGCCAATCCGCTGCGGTTCCGCGGCCAATCCGCTGCGGATCCGCGGCCAATCCGCTGCGGATCCGCAGCCAAATCCGCACTGTGTGCACATGCCATAACCCTAACCCTACCCCTAACCCTAACCCTACCCCTAGTTCTAACCCTAGTTCTAACCCTAACCCTAGTGGAAAAAGAAAAAAAAATATTTTCTTTATTTTATTATTGTCCCTACCTATGGGGGTGATAAAGGGGGGGGTTTATTTATTATTTTTTTATTTTGATCGCTGTGATAGAACCTATCACAGCGATAAAAATGTACTTGTAACGAATCTGCCGGCCGGCAGATTCGGCGGGTGCACTGCGCATGCGCCCGCCATTTTGGAAGATGGCGGCGCCCATGGAGAAGACGGAAAGACACCGGGAGCCTCGGTAAGTATAAGGGGGTGGAGACCGGGGCACGGGGGGGGGGCGTCGGAGCACGGGGGGGTGGCATAGGAGCACGGGGGGGGGGGAGCGGACAGGAGGACGGGGGAGCGGAGCACAAGACGGAGGGGAGCGGAGCACAGATCGGTGGCTTGAGGGGGCGATCGGTGGGGTGGGGGTCACATAAGTGTTTCCAGCCATGGCCGATGATATTGCAGCATCGGCCATGGCTGGATTGTAATATTTCACCAGTTTTTTAGGTGAAATATTACAAATCGCTCTGATTGGCTGTTTCACTTTCAACAGCCAATCAGCCATCGTAGCCACCCGGGGGTGAAGCCACCCCCCCTGGGCTGAAGTACCACTTCCCCTGTCCCTGCAGATCAGGTGAAATTGGAGTTAACCCTTTCCCCCGATCTGCAGGGACGCGATCATTCTGTGACACAGCATATGCGTCACAGGTCGGATTGGCACCGACTTTCATGACGCATACGCTGTGTCACAGGTCGGGAAGGGGTTAATAGGAGGTAGCTGTAATGAGCATTATGAACACCAAAGTGGCCAGCAAAAAGAGAACTACCTGCAGTGAAGACAATAATAATACAAAGAAGGTCACATACCAGACGGTCTGACACCCATCTGCCCCCTGCACACACCACTCCAACGCACGTTTCGCTTCCGCTTCGTCAGGGAGTATTAGGCTCGCTTCTTTTTAAGATATTAATGACCTTGTAGGGGACATACAGAGTAGAATTTAAATTTTTTGCAGATGACCCTAAACTCTGCAGAGTAATCAAAGCAGAGGAGGACAATTTTATATTACAGGAGGATTTATGTAAACTAGATGCTTGGGCTGATAAATGGCAAATGAGCTTTAATGGGGATAAATGTGAGGTCATGCGCTTGGGCAGAAGAAATAAGATGTATAATTATGTGCTTAATTGTAAAACACTGGGCAAAACTGTCACTGAAAAAGACCTGGGGGTATGGGTGGATGACAAACTCACATTTAGTGGCCAGTGTCAGCCAGCTGCTGCAAAGGGAAATAAAATAATGAGATGCATTGAAAGAGGCATAGATGCTCATGAGGAGAACATCATTTTACCTTTATACAAGTCACTAGTGCGACCACACAACCCCTTTACCCCCAAGGGTGGTTTGCATGTTAAAGACCATCCCAATTTTTACAATTTTGACCACTGTCCCTTTGAGGTTATAACTCTGGAACGCTTCAACGGATCTCGGAGATTATGACATTGTTTTCTCGTCACATATTGTACTTCATGATAGTGGTAAAATTTCTTTGATATGACTTGCATTTAATTGTAAAATAAACATAAATTTGGCGAAAATTTTGAAAATGTCGCAATTTTCCAACTTTGAATTTTCATGCCCTTGAATCACACAGATATGTCACACAAAATACTTAATAAGTAACATTTCCCACATGTCTACTTTACATAAGCACAATTTTGGAACCAAAATTTTTTTTTGATAGGGAGCTATAATTGTTAAAAGTTGACCAACGATTTCTCATTTTTCCAACACCATTTTTTTAAGGACTACATCACATTTGAAGTCACTTTGAGGGGTCTATATGATAAAAATACCCAAAAGTGACACCATTCTAAAAACTGCAACACTCAGGGTATGTGCACACGTCAGGATTTCGTGCAGAAATTTTCCTGACAGAAACCGGACATTTCTGCCAGAAATCCGCATGCTTTTTTTTTTTGGCGTTTTTTCATGCGTTTTTGACGCGTTTTTGACGCTTTTTTTGTGCGTTTTTTTCTAAATGCATAGAATTGCGGGGAAAACGCTGAAAATCCGCAAAATTAATGAACATGCTGCTTTTTTTACCGCGATGCGTTTTTTTCGCTGAAAAAAACGCACCATGTGCACAAAACATGCAGAATGCATTCTAAATGATAGCATGCATAATGTATGTGTTTTAATGAGTTTTTATAGCGTTTTTATCGCGAAAAAACGCGTAAAAACCTGAACGTGTGCACATACCGTCAAGGTGCTCAAAACCACATTCAAGAAATTTATTAACCCTTCAGGTGCTTTACAGGAATTTTTGGAATGTTTAAAAAAAATAAATAAATTACATTTAGCTTTTTTTCACAAAAAATTTACTTCAGATCCAATTTGTTTTATTTTACCAAGGGTATTAGGAGAAATTGGACCCAAAAGGTGGTGAGCAATTTGTCCTGAGTATGCTGATATCCCATATGTGGGGGTAAACCACTGTTTGGGCGCATGGCAGAGCTCGGAAGGGAAGGAGCGCTGTTTGACTTTTCAATGCAAAATTGACTGGAATTGAGATGGGACGCCATGACGCGTTTTGAGAGCTTCTGATGTGCCTAAACAGTGAAAACCCCCCACAAGTGACAATATTTTGGAAAATTGACCCCCTAAGGAACTTTTCTAGATGTGTGGTGAGCACTTTGAACCCCCAAGTGCTTCACAGAAGTATATAACGTAGAGCTGTAAAAATAAAAAATCATATTTTTGTTCACAAAAATGATCTTTTCGCCCCCAATTTTTTAATTTTTCCAGAGAAATTGGTCCCCAAAAGTTGTTATGCAATTTGTCCTGAGTATGCTGATACCCCATATGTGGGAGTAAACCACTGTTTGGGTGCATGGCAGAGCTCGGAAGGGAAGGAACACTATTTGACTTTTTCGACGCAGAATTGGCTGGAATTGAGATCAGACGCCATGTCGTTTTTGGAGAGCCCCTGATGTGCCTAAACAGTAGAAACCCCCCACAAGTGACCCAATTTTGTAAACTAGGCCATCAAAGGAACTTATCTAGATGTGTGGTGAGCACCTTGAACCCCAAATTGTTTCACAGAATTATATAATGTAGAGCCGTGAAAATTAAAAAAAAAACTTTTTTTTCCACAAAAATGATCTTTTAGCCCTCAATTTTTTATTTTTCCAAGGGTGTCCGGAGAAATTGGACCCCAAAAGTTGATGTCCAATTTTTCCTAAGTACGCTGATACCCCGTATGTGGGAGAAAACTACTGATTGGGCACATGTCGGGACTTGGAAGGGAAGTAGTGACGTTTTGAAATGCAGACTTTGATGGAATGGTCTGCGGGCTTCATGTTGCGTTTGCAGAGTCACTGATGTGCCTAAACAGTAAAAAAAAAAACACAAGTCACATCATTTTGGAAACTAGACCCCCAAAGGAACTTATCTAGATGTGTTTTGAGAACTTTAAACCCCCAAGTGTTTCACTAAAGTTTATAGCGCAGAGCTGTGAAAATAAAGAAATCATTTTTTACCACAAAAATGAATTTTTAGCCCCCAAATTTATTTTCACAAGGGTAACAAGAGAAATTGGACCACAAAAGTTATTGTCCAATTTGTCCTGAGTACGCTGATACCCCATACGTGGGGTAAACCACTGTTTGGGTGCATGGCAGAGCTCGGAAGGGAAGGAGTATGTTTGACTTTTTCAACGCAGAATTGGCTAGAATTGAGATCGGACGCCATGTTGCGCTTGGAGAGCCCCTGATGTGCCTAAACAGTGGAAACCCCCCAATTCTAACTCCAACCCTAACCCCAACACACCCCTAACCCTAATCCCAACCCTAACCACACTCCTAACCCTGACACACCCCTAACCCTAATCCCAACCGTAAACGTAATCCCAACCCTAACCCTAACTTTAGCCCCAACCCTAACCATAACTTTAGCCCTAATCCTAATGGGAAAATGGGAATAAATACATTTTTTTAAATTATTTTTCCCTAACTAAGGAGGTGATAAAGGGGGTTATGATTTGCTATTTATAGCGGGTTTTTATGTTTGGCAGCTGTCACATACTAAAAGACGCTTTTTATTGCAGAAAATAGTTTTTGCATCACCACATTTTGAGAGCTATAATTTTTCCATATTTTGGCCCACAGAGTCATGTGATGTCTTGTTTTTTGCAGGCAGAGTTGACGTTTTTATTGGTACCATTTTTGGGCATATGATTTTTTTTTATCGCTCTTTATTACGATTTTTGGGGGGCAGAATGAACAAAAACCAGCAATTCATGAATTTCTTTTTTTTGTGGGGGGGGGGGTGTTTATACCGTTCCGCGTGTGGTAAAATTGATAAGGCAGCTTTATTCTTCGGGTCAGTACAATTACAGCGTTACCTCATTTATGATTTTTTTTATGTTATGGTGCTTTTGTACAATAAAAACTTTTATATAAAAAATAATTATTTTTGCATCGCTTTATTCTGAGGGCTATAACTTTTATTTTTTTGCTGGTGACACTGTATTGTGGCTTGTTTTTTGCGGGACAAAATGACGTTTTCAGCGGTACTATGTTTATTTATATCCGTTTTTTTGCTCACGTGTTATTCCACTTTTTGTTCGGCGTTATGATAATAAAACATTGTTGTTTTGCCTTTTTTTATGGGGTTCACTAAAGGGGTTAACTAGTGGGACAGTTTTATAGGTCGGGTCGTTATGGACACGGCAATACTAAATATGTGTTCTTTTACTGTTTTGTTCTGTTTTTTTTACACAAAGAAATTTATTTTTTGGAAAAATATTTATATTTTTTCTTTATTTAGGAATTTTTTTAAAAAATATAGTTTTACCCATGCTAATATTTTTTTTTTTACTGTTTTACATTGTCCCAGGATGTGACATCACTATATAAAGTCAGATCACTGATCTGATACTTTGTAGTGCACTGTATCAGATCAGCGATCTGACAGGCAGTGAAGGAGGCTTGCCAATGCCTGCTCTCAGCATTCACTGAGAAGCCACCTCCCTGCAGGACCCGGAAGGACCCTGCGGCCATCTTGGTGCCGGGGGTCTCCATGGAGACCCTCAGGACAACGCGATCACATTGCGTTGTTCTGAGGGAAGCGCGCATGGAGGGGGCTTCTCTAAGCCACCGGAACGCTGTGATCTTGTTTGTAGTGCCGGGTGTCAGCTGTGAGAATCAGCTGACACCCAGCTCCGATCGGCCACACACCACCCATGTGAGCGGCTGATCGGCTTCGACGTACTATCCCGTCCATGGTCAGACGGGCCCAGCCCACATGGACGGGATAGTACGTCGGATGTCAGAAAGGGGTTAATACTGTGTACAGTTCTGGTCTCCGGTGTATAAGACAGCCATAGCTAAAGTAGAGCGGGTGCAGAGAAGAGCGAATAAGGTTATTAGAGGACTGGGGGTCTGCAATTCCAAGATAGATTATTACACTTGGGGCTATTTAGTTTGGAAAAGCGAAGGCTAAGGGGTAGTGTTGAGCATTCCGATACTGCAAGTATCGGGTATCGGCCGATACTTGCTGTATCGGAATTCCGATACCGAGATCCGATATTTTTGTGATATCGGGTATCGGTATCGAAACAACATTAATGTAAAAATGTGTAAAAGAGAGAATTAAAATAAAAAATATTGCTATACTCACCTCTCCGACGCAGCCTTCACCTTACCGAGGGAAGCGGCAGCGTTCTTTGTTTAAAATTCGCGCTTTTCTTTCCTTTACGTGAGTCCCGGCTTGTGATTGGTTAATGGCCGCCCTGACCAATCACAAGCCGGGACTTCACGTAACCAAGTAAAAGCGCGAATTTTAAACAAACAACGCTGCCGGTTCCCTCGCTGAGGTCCAGGCTGCGTCGGAGGGTGAGTATAGCGATATTTTTTATTTTAATTCTTTCTTTTACACATTTATATGGATCCCAGGGCCTGAAGGAGAGTTTCCTCTCCTTCAGACCCTGGGAACCATCAGGAATACCGTCCGATACTTGAGTCCCATTGACTTGTATTGGTATCGGGTATCGGTATCGGATTGGATCCGATACTTTGCCGGTATCGGCCGATACTTTCCGATACCGATACTTTCAAGTATCGGACGGTATCGCTCAACACTACTAAGGGGTGATCTTATGTTAATGTATAAATATATGAGGGGACAGTAGAAAGACCTTTCTAATGATCTTCTTACTCATAGACCTGAGACGGGGGAAAAGGGGGCATCCGCTACGTCTGGATAATAACAGACGCAGATTCTTTACTGTAAGAGCAGTGAGACTATGGAACTCTCTGCCGTATGATGTTGTAATGAGTGATTCATTACTAAAATTTAAGAGGGGACTGAATGCCTGCCTTTCTTGAAAATGATAATATTACAGGTTATTTACAGTAGATTCCTTGATAGGGCGTTGATCCAGGGAACTAGTCTGATTGCCATATGTGGAGTCCGGAAGGAATTTTTTTCCCCAATGTGGAGCTTACTGTTTGCCACGTTTTTTTTTTTTTTTTGCCTTCCTCTGGATCAACATGTTAGGGCATGTTAGGTTAGGCTATGGGTTGAACTAGATTGACTTAAAGTCTTCCTTCAACCTTAATAACTATGTTACTATATAATATAGTGTATGCTTGGTCAAGCAAGATATAGAACCAGTAAACATGATATATAATATGACTTGTATTTGATGTACAACCTGTCTACATAGAGCATTCATGGTACACAGTCTGTGTGCATGGAGTATAAATGGTAAGGAATTTATGTATATGATGTTTTATGATTTATAAATAATAAAAGATAATGTGTAAATGCAAATACATATTATATCTATCTGTCTTCAGGAAAAGTGATGATATGCTGCAAGGGTGATTGTATAGCAAAAGGCTGCCATTCACAGCACAGACTGTAGAAAGGATATTGTGTGCCAATGTAGACCCTAAGTGCATAGTCAATTATACCACAAGTCTTCCTATCCCATTATCAGGTGCTATCCGAATTCCGACAGTTTCATTTTCTGAAGAGGAGCAGAATTTTACAGCGCTCGCTGAGTTTGGAGAATACATCAGAAAAGGTATGTATCAGGTAAAACACTGATTTTATCAAAACTACACTAAACATTAGATATACTACATTATGCTGTCCTCAGATTAGGTGGCAAAAACTTCCTCTATATCCTTCTAAATGTTTGTCGTTATTACTGCATTTACAGTATGGTACTAAAATAACATGAATGATAAATGGGTACAGAAGTAGCAGCAGGGCCGGACTGGCCATCTGGCAATTCTGGCAAATGCCAGAAGGGCCTGGCTGGTCTTGGGCCACTTTGGCTGCTACATTGTTTTCAGGATATGCATCCTCAAGATGCCCACACTGTTTGCAGTTGTGACACAGCACAAAATTGCTGGCTTCATCACTTACCCAAGCATGCCACGGGCATCCCTTTTTTTGCGACCTGCTGAGGCCGGCACCTACAGGGTAACGTGAAAAAGTGTAAAGGTTGCACCATGAATTACCAAGAAGGATAACTCTAGAACAGTGAAACTGCATTACTGCCATAGAAAATGGGACAAAAGGAAAAAAAAACAATCTAGTGTATATATGAATTTTTCCTCTGAAAAATTGCTGTGAAAAGTACAGTAAAAAAAAAGGTACTTAGTGCATAGATTGGCCAATATATGTGAGCCCAATTGCCACGTTAAGGCGTCCTTCATAGTTGGGTCCCTGTCCTCACTCATATGTCACCTCTCCTGGACAAAGAAGCCTACAATTTATGGGGCAGGAATGGACCTGCTAACTACTTAAAATCACCTGTGGCTGATGGGAGTGCTAGTGCACATGTCCATAAAGGGTTTGATACAAATAGAGAAAAAGACCAGTGCATCCAATCTAGTGTGAACAGGTGCCAACCAAGAAGGCATATAACTTGAAAAACTATAAAGATTGCACCGTGATTTACCAAGAATAATTACTGTAGAACATTGAAACTGCATTACTGCCATAAAAAATTAGAAAAATGGGAAAAAAGGAAAAAAAAAGTGCTATGTAGTGTGTATATATGAACTATTTATCTGCAAAATTGCTATGGAATGTACAGTAAAAAGGGTTCTTAGCTCATAGATTGGCCAATATACAGTATGTGAGCCCAACTGCCATGTCAAGGCATCCTTTAAAGGTGGGTCCCTGTGCTGATATGTCACCTCTCCTGGGCAAAAAAGCAAAATCTCTAATGGGGCCCCCAATTATTGCAAGTCTTTAATATCATTAGTCTTGTATATAGACCAAAGGGACATTTGGGCCCCCTAGGCTCCAGGGCCTGGTTGCGATTGCAACCCTTGCACCTACTGTAGTTTCACCCCTGATCATTTTTAGTATGTGATTCGCATACATGCAGTTAGGTGCTGACTAGATGTGCAGGGGCTCGCTCAATACAGGAGAAATTAGCAAAGCCATGACGGCCCGCTCTCAATGCCGGGATCAGAGAATCTTCACAGTGAACGCTATGAGGATTCAGCAGTCTGAAGTTACATAGACTTTAACTTCAACCCCTTTAGCAATCAACATGGTGGTATTATAACTGTATAAGCAGGTAATATTTGGTTATAGTTTATTGGTATTTTTCTGTAATATTGCAATATTATTATTTTGATATTATAATTATTTAATCTTATATAGCAATATTATTGGTATTTTTAGAAATAATGGTCTTGTAATAAATCTTGATATCCTCCAGGCAGGGTAATATTAGTAATATTTCCCCATCTAGGGTTCGGAGGGCAGGGACAGCATGGGCCTGTGTGATTTCAAATGCCAGGGCTGAATTTCAGTCCCAGTCCATCCCTGAGTAGCAGCTACAGAGATAATGCATACAGGACAGCTGCCATTCACAGTATTGGTAGTTGAATTTTACCAGCCTCTCATCTAACAGGACAAATACTGGTAATCAATGCATGTAGAAGTCTGTCTGTAGAAGTATGACTCGGGGTTTGTCACAAAGAGTTTTTGACTTAGATATTGGTGCATAATCAGCTTGAAAATGAATGTAAATGCACTTAAACTATTAACTCTAACTTACCCTACAGTCAATCTATATGTATACAGTTGCATGAAAAAGGTGTTTGCCCCTTCTTGATTTCCTACTGTTTTGCATGTTTGTCATACTTAAATATTTCATATAGCCAAACAAAGTTAAATATTAGATAAAGATAACACAAGTAAACACAAAATTAAGTTTTTAAATGAAGGTCTTTTATTATTAAGGAAAAAATAAATCCAAACCTAATGCGCCCTGTGTGAAAAAGTGATTGCCCCTCCCCCTTAAAACATAAATTAACTGTGATTTATCACATCTTTTGGAAAACTGAGTTCAAATTAACTTGCTACACCTGTTCCCAATTAAAAAATCACTTAAATAGGACCTTCCGGACAAAGTGAAGTAGACCAAAAGATCCTCAAAAGCTAGACATCATGCCGTGATCCAAAGAAATTCTGAAACAAATGAGCAACATAGTAACAGATCTATCAGTATTGAAAAGGTTATAAAGCCATTTCTAAAGCTTTGGGACTCCAGCAAACCACAGTGAGCCATCATCCACAAATGGCGAAAACAAGGAACAGTGGTGAACCTTCCCAGGAGTGGCCAGCTGACCAAATTTACCCTATAAGTGCAGTGACGACTCACCCAAGAAGTCACAAAAGAACCCACAACAACCTCCAAATAACTGACGGCCTCACTTGCCTCAGTTATGGTCAGTGTTCATGACTCCATCATAACAAAGAGACTGGGCAAAAATGGCCTTCATGGCAGAGTTCCAAGACGAAAACCACTGCTGTGCAATAAGAACATAAAGGCTCATATCTCAGTTTTTCCAGAAAACATCTTGATAATCCTCAAGACTTTTGGGAGAATACTCTGTGGACTGACAAGACAAATGTTGATCTTTTTGGAAGGAGTATGTCCCATTATATCTGGCGTAGAAGTAACAGCATTTCAAAAAAGAACGTCATCCCAACAGTAAAATATGTTGGTGGTAATGTGATGTTCTGGGGCTGTTTTGCTGCTACCGGACATGGAAGACTTGCTGTGGTAAATAAAACCATGAATTCTGCTGTCTACCAAAAAACCTGAAAGAGAATGTCCGGCCATCTGTTTGTGACTTCATGCTGAAGCGCACTTGGGTTATGCAGCAGGACAATGATCCAAAACATGCCAGTAAGTCAGCCTCTGAATGTCTTAAGAAAAACAAAATGAAGACTTTGGAGTGGCCTAGTCAAAGTCCTAACCTTAATCTGATTGAGATGCTGTGGCATGACATTAAAAAGGCAGTTCATACTCAGAAACCCTTCAATATGGCTGAATTACAACAATTCTGCAAAGATGAGTAGGCCAAAATTCCTCCAGAGTGTTGTAAAAGACGCATTGCCAGTTAGCGCAAACGCTTGATTGCACTTTTTGCTGCTACGGGTGACACAACCAGTTATTAGGTTTAGGGGGCAATCATTATTTCACATATGACCCTGTAGGTTTGGATTTCTTTTTCCCTTAATAATAAAGACCTTAATTTAAAAACGGCATTTTGTGTTTACTTGTGTTATTTTTGTCTATTATTTAAAGTTGTTTGGTGACCTGAAACATTTACATGGGACATACATGCAAAACAATAGGAAATCAGGAAGGGGGCAAACACCTTTTTTACTTATAACACTACAGTGGCATGTAAAAGTTTGGGCACCCCATGTCAAAATTATTGTTATTGTGAACAGTTAAGCAAGTTGAAGATTAAATGATCTCTAATAAAAGGCCTAAAATTAAAGATAATGCATATTCTTTGTAGTTTAGGCAAAATTTGTATAAATTTTTTCTTTTACATTTTAAAATTTTAAAAAAGGAAAATCGGCTGATGCAAAAGTTTGGGCACCTTGCATGGTTAACACTTAGTAGCACCCCTTTTTGAAAGTATCACGGCTTGTTAATTCTTTTTGTATCCAGACAAGAGTGTTTGAATTCTTGTTTGAGGGATTTTCATCCATTCTTCCTTGGAAAATTCTTCCTATTCTATGAGATTCCTGGGTCGTCTTGCACGCACTGCTATTTTGATGTCTTGCCACAGATTTTTAATGATGTTCAGATCAGGAAACTGTGAGGGCCATTGTAAAACCTTCAGCCTGGGCCTTTTGAGGTAGTCTATTGTGAATTTTGATGTGTGGCTTAGGATCATTATCAATTTGTAGAAGCCATTCTCTTTTCAACTTCAGCTTTTTTACAGATGGTGTTATGTTTGCTTGAAGAATTTGTTGAAATTTCATTGAATACATTTTTCTCTCTACTTATGCAATGTGTTCCTTGCCGTTGGCTGCAACACAACCGCAAAGCATGATTGATCCAATCCTATGCTTAATGGTTGGCGAGATGTTCTTTTCCTGAGATTCTGTGCTCTTTTTTTTTTTTCCACACAAACTTTTGATCATTGTGGCAAAAGAGCTCTATTTTAACCTCATCTGTCCACAGGACTTGTTTCCAAAATGCAGGCTTATTTAGATACTTCTGATGCTGAATATTGTGGTGCAGATGCAGGAGAGGTTTTCTTCTGATGACTCTTCTATGAAGTATAAATTTTATTGGATACGTTTAAAACACCGTCAATTCACACCACTAAAACCAACAAAAACACTGAAAAAACACAAACTCATCCACTTGGATGTTGTTAGGAGTCCCTGGTGTGGTGCCTATGCTTTCACCTTCCTGACTGTGGAGGTTGGCACCCTAGGGGGAAGCGTTATGGCACCCCCGCTCAACGATGATTGCCCCTACGGTCTCTAGATATGTCCTACAGTCACTAAAAGATCCCCCTCCCAAGATAAGTAGATAATGGAACCCCTATTTCTAGACATATAACACTCCTACACCTAAGGATACCCTAGTCCCCAAAGTGATTTTAAAAGCATTTAGAGAACACATATGGCATTGATGACAGTCAGAGATGATTTGAATAATTATGGTCAATATCTTATCCAAAAATCACCATCCATAAACCATGAAAATGAGTATATTTGTTTAAAAGATGGATACCCATCTAAGGTGTATGTAAAAAATGATGAAAATAACACACACCTTTGTCCAATTAATATCCTCACATAAGAACAGCCACGAAACCCAATTGTTTCCTATATCCTATCATAACAGTGTGTGAAAACACAAATGATTTACATGAACGGTAATTGTGAAGGAAAGGCTCAATTGTGTAGACCATAGTACCATGCTTCCCAATCTTATAATTAACAAGTAGATATAAATCCCCAAATAGTTTCATCAAAGGTGCACTTTGGCATGATAAATCCCAGATGATCAACCTATAAGCCATAAAGCTCCTCCTCCAATATCCGCTAATTTTCATGAGGACTGCCATATATATCGCCATCAAAAGATCATGGCATAAAGGTAAACATGGTACTTATATGACGAAATGCCACCCGCCGTCTCCGCCTCAACGCGTTTCGCCCCTCTGGCACATCAGGAGGCCTGATATAACAGCATGTGTCTTGATAAGTTGTGATGTGTTTGCACCGATCTACTAACCTCCATTTAAATATCCCGCTGTATCGCATATGGCACCATCCCCCTTCATGTATGATAGACTGGAAATCCGCACATACCAGTGCGTTGTGGGTAAATCTCTACTGCGCATACTCTGCATGGAGCGCACAGCCATTCTTTTGCCCACAAAAACAGCTTACATCTCAATGCTTTTATATTATCAAACATCACTGTAATCATCTGCTTTGGGCCCTGGAGCTTCAAGTTGAGTGCGTTGAGGTGTTCTGTGACATCTGTTAGAAACGCTAAAGGTACCTTCCCACGAAACGACATCGCTAGCGATCCGTGACGTTGCAGCGTCCTCGCTAGCTATATCGTTTCGTTTGACACGCAGCAGCGATCAGGATCCTGCTGTGATGTCGCTGGTCGCTGAATAAAGTCCAGAACTTTATTTGGTCGTCCGATCGCTGTGTATCGTTGTGTTTGAAAGCAAAAGCAACGATACCAGCGATGTTTTACACTGGTAACCAGGGTAAACATCGGGTTACCAAGCGCAGGGCCGCGCTTAGTAACCCGATGTTTACCCTGGTTACCAGCGTAAAAGTAAAAAAAACAAACAGTACATGCTCACCTGCGCGTCCCCCAGCCTCTGCTTCCTGACACTGACTGAGCGCCGGCCCTAAAGTGAAAGTGAAAGCACAGCGGTGACGTCACCGCTGTGCTGTTAGGGCCGGAGCTCAGTCAGTGTCAGGAAGCAGACGCTGGGGGACGCGCAGGTGAGCATGTACTGTTTGTTTTTTTTACTTTTACGCTGGTAACCAGGGTAAACATCGGGTTACTAAGCGTGGCCCTGCGCTTAGCAACCCGATGTTTACCCTGGTTACCCGGGGGCCTCGGCATCGTTGGTCGCTGGAGAGCTGTCTGTGTGACAGCTCTCCAGCGATCAAACAGCGACGCTGCAGCGATCGGCATCGTTGTCGCTATCGCTGCAGCATCGCTTCGTGTGAAGGTACCTTAAGACAGATAGAAAAGCTGGGTCAGAAAGTTGGAAAGCGTCATTATCTTTCAGTGCCATAAAAAGCGCTATCTCCTGTCTCAAAGCAAAAAATCTTTTCAACACTCTTCCCCGTCTCAACCAACTGACCTCGGTATGATATCCTTATTCACTGGCCATATCAGACAAGAAAGAAGTGAACTACCTATGGTTAAGACCTCTTGCCCGTATAAAGTTAACAGTCTTAACCACAAAGTCCATAACATCTTTCATTTGTACACTTTTTCCGCACAGCGCTTCCTGATGCAAAATGCAGTGTATTGCACTGAAAGGACCTGACAATGAAAGCTGGTTTTGTTTTGCTTTCAATAAACCCCCAAAACACCAGTTTTCAGAACACATTGCTGGAGCACCGTCCTTGACCACAGACACCAGTTTATCCCATGGCAGTCCTGCTGTGTTAATGCAGTCTTCAAGTTCTTTAAAAATGTCACGAATGGTCGCTGTGCCTCTCTCCTTGGTTATGTTTAGGTTTTCATCAACCCCACGAATGACCACAGCACAGTATGAAGTATCTGTTACCCCGGTGCTCTCGTCAAGTGCTAAGGAAAATGCTTCAAAACTTTGCGCTGCTGTAATCAGTTGCTGATGAACGTCACTAGCAGATTCAGTGATTCTACTAGCAACAGTATTTGCCGACAAGCTTAGGCTACGTTCACATTTGCGGTCAGCGCCGCAGCGTCGGGCGCCGCAGCGTCGCCGCATGCGTCATGCGCCCCTATATTTAACATGGGGGCGCATGGACATGCGTTGTGCTGCGTTTTGCGCCGCATGGCCGCAAGCGTTGGACGCAAGAAACGCTTCAAGTTGCATTTTTTTTGCATCCAACTTTCGGCCAAAAAGGACGCATGCGGCGCAAAGCGCAGCGTTTTAGCGTGCGTTTTGCCGCGTTTTTGTTTGCGTTGTGCGCTGCGGCGCCGACGCTGCGGCGCACAACGCAAATGTGAATGTAGCCTAATACCTTCGAACTGTTTCTTTTTGTCTGGACAAATAATTTCACTTGCTTTTATAAAACAGTCTTTAATGAACTGACCCTCAGTAAACGGTCTTGAATGTTTTGCTATCATGTTACTAAGTACAAAACTGATTTTTCGCTGTTTTCTAAAGGGGTTGTCCACTACTTTCAATTAACCCCCCAATGTATCCCCCGGGGCCCCTGATGAATTGTGTAAATACCTTCCGTTGCCGTTTTCGCCTGTGAGCGGCACTATGCTGGCGGCTGAGTCCGGGTCACGTGACCCCCAGGTTGCAGCCGCCGCTTATTTCCGCCGACTTCACATCAATTTCCAGACTCTGGAAATTGATGTGACGTCATGAGCAGGCGTGACCCAGCCGCCACAGACAGCAGTCACTCATCAAGAGTGACTGGGCTGTGGGCGGTGCTGGGGGCTGCCTGCGGGGCTGTGCTGGGGGCGGGTGGGGCTAGGTAGTAGGCAGGGATGTGAACTCTGTGTTCTGGGATGGGCGGGCGCGGGGGAGTCTGCGGGATGTGCAGTGGTGCCGGCCCCGGGATGTGCCGTGGTGCCGGCATGTGCCGGTGCCTGCGCCTGGATGTGCTGTGGTGCCGGCATGTGCCGGTGCCTGCGCCGGGATGTGCCGTGGTGCTGGTATGTGCTGGAGCTGGGATGTGCCGGTATGTGCTGGCGCCGGGATGTGCCGGTGCCTGCGCCGGGATGTGTCGGCACCGGGATTTGCTATGGGGCTGCGCCGGGCTGTGCGGTGGGTCCGCTGGCCCTGCTGGGGACTGCGGCGGGCGGGCGTCATTGCTGGGTGTCTCTGTGTGCAGGCATTGTCCGATGGGACTACAAGTCCCATCGGGCTCTGCCTGCTACAGTGACAGTGAGTGACACATTAGCCAATGATGGGACAGTAGTGGTCCCATCATCCGGCTAATGTGTTCAATGTTAAAAAAAAACAAAAAAAAACACAACACATACAAGACATACAGACATACAGTACATACAGACATACATCATACACCATGTGACATGCAACATGTAACACGCAACATGTGACAACATGCGACATGTGACTTAATTCAACATGCGACGCCATGCGACATGTGACAACATGTGACAACATGTTACATGCAACATGTGACAACGTGTCGACATGCGACGACATGTCACATGCAACATGCGACGACATACAACGGCATGCGACATGTGACAACATACGACGACATGGGACATGCGACAACATGGGACATGTGACATGCGACAACATGGGACATGCGTCATGGGACATGCGGCGACATGCGACAACATGGGACATGCGACAAGCGACAACATGCGACATGGGACATGCGACGACATGCGACATGGGACATGCGACAACATGGGACATGCGACAACATGTGACATGCAACATACAGTATATACATCATACAGACATACAGTACATATAGCATAGAGTACATACTCACCATCACTTGTCACTTTGTTCCCGAAGCCATTGTCACCTGTAAAAAAATATTAAAATAATAAACAAACACTATATTCCCTGATCCGCAGAAATCCAATTAAAACGAGTGTCCCTCGACGATCTCCCATGGAGAGCAGGAGCATCAGCTGATGCGACCGCTCTCCAGGGGCTCCGGGAATACAATGATGGAAGGTATCCTTCCACAATGTATTCCTCACAATGTATTCCTATGCCCCTGTGAGAAAATAGTCCCTAGTCTCACTTTATGCCATTGCTGTGTGAGAAATTTTCCCAGGCAGCAATTGCCATAAAGTGAGACTTTGTCCTAAGGTAACCTCTCAGTGATGCACTGCAGGAGCCATTGTCTCCTATCAGTGTGTCACTGAAGGTCCTATAGAGCAGTGATATCACCCGATGTCACTGTTCTATAGGGGAGATCGTCGTGGGACACGTTATTAATTGGTCCACGGCGGACAGGTAGTATACGGTTTATTATTTTACTTTTTTGCAGGCGCTGAAGTATGGTAAGTATGGTTAAATGAGGAATATTAAAATACTTTTTTCCTAATGTGTGTGTGTGTTTTATTAACCCTTTATTAGTATTGGATTAATAATGGATAGGCGTCTTATTGACGCCTCTCCGTTATTAACCCGGCTTAATGTCACCTTACAATAGCAAGGTGACATTACCCCCTTATTACCCCATATCCCACCGCTACACAGGAGTGGGAAGAGAGGGGCTAAGTGCCGGAATTGGCGCATCTTACGGGTGGCTACGGACTGGTATTTGTAGCCAGGGGGGGGGACAATATCCATGGCCCCTCTCTAGGCTATGAATATCAGCCCGCAGCTGTCTGCGTAGCCTTTCTGGCTATAAAATATAGGGTGACCCCACGTCATTTTTTTGGGGGGTCCCCCTATTTAATAGCCAGTAAAGGCTACGCAGACAGCTGCAGGCTGATATTCATAGGCTACAAATACGACGGACAAAAAAACGTTCACTTGAACGTTTTTTCGTGCCAACGGTCCGCCAAAACACGACGGATCTGTTGCACGACGGATGCGACGTGTGGCCATCCGTCGCGATCCTTCGCTAATACAAGTCTATGGGTAAAGAACGCATCCTGCGAGCACATTTGCAGGATCTGTTTTTTTCCCAAAAAGACGGATTGCTAAAAACGCAAGTGTGAAAGTAGCCTTAAGGTACCTTCACACTAAACAACTTTCCAACGAGAACGACAACGATCCGTGACGCTGCAGCGTCCTGGATAGCGATCTCGTTGAGTTTGACACACAGCAGCGATCTGTATCCCGCTGTTATATCGCTGGTCGGAGCTAGAAGTCCAGAACTTTATTTGGTCGCTAGATCAGCGTATATCGTCATGTTTGACAGCAAAAGCAACGATGTCAGCAATGTTTTTACATGGAGCGTGAACGATAAGTGGGTCGCCGTTACGTCACTGGATCGCTCCTGCATCGTTCTGGAGCTGCTGTGTTTGACGTCTCTACAGCGACCTAACAGCGACGCTCCAGCGATCTAGTTTAGGTCGGATCGTTGTCTATATCGCTGGAGCATCGCTTAGTGTAACGGTACCTTAAGACAGAAAAAGTCCTAGCTCTGCAAACCAAAAAACCTAACTTGGTCCGTGCGGATCTCCCAAGACCACTGGGGCCCTTCCCGCTTTCAAACGACTCTCGGAGGTAGTGGAAGGGGGATTACGGAAACTGGTACCACGGAAGAACCAGATAATTCACTGCAACGGTTTTTGGATCTCTAGGCCGAACTATGAACTCTAGTACATTGGCGTTCAGTCTGGACGTCATCCGATCTACATCTGGAGTGCCTCAGAGAAGGCAGATCTGATAGAAGACTTCCGAGAGAGGTTCCCACTCACTTGAGGCGCGACCCAGACAGCTGAAGCAGTCTGCTGTCCAGAGGTCTACGCCTGGGATGTGTACTGCCGAGATCACCTAATGATAGATCTTGGCCCATCAGAGAATGTGAGGCACCTCATCCATGATGCCTGACCGTGGTTACCTGTTGGAAGATTGACGTATGGAACAGCCGTGGCATTATCCGATTGAATTCAGATGGGAGACCCACCAGAAAGCAGAGGACCTGCTGTAGCACTAGCCGTATCGTTCGGATCCCGAGAACAACGATCGTGAGAAGGCGGCTGTCAACGGCAGTTACTAATAATCATTGAACTCGAAGGATCTCTCCCGGATGAGGAAGGAGCTCAGAGACTATCCTCTGAAAGCCTATGTGACGTACCGAAAACGAGCGAAGCGAAGGAAAACAGCTTCCATTGCTGTCACCATTTTTTCTCATGACCCTCCCAGCAATCGAATGAAATGAGGTTATGAGAGGTCAAGTAAGAGAGTTCTGAGTTGAAGAGCCACGGCCTTGTCTCAAGGAAGAATTACCAACCCCCTGGAAGTGTCCAGGATCATCCTTAAAAAGGATATCTGCTGGGCTGTAAAAGAGGAAAAACTTGTCTAGATGAAGCTGCCAATCCAGGTGAGAGGGTATAGCAATTGATATAGATGACTCAGTGTAGTCCTGGAAGAGTGGCTAGAAAGTCGACCTGACAGGGCAGGACGACCACGCCTCTAGGGTGCAAGAGGAACATGACAGCCGTCATGACCCTTGCGAACACTCAGGGTGCGGTAGCAAGGCCGAAGGACCAGGTTGTGACTTGAAAATGCAGTTTGCGAATGGAAAAGCGAAAAAGAGGGGAAAATAGGAACGTGAAAGTAAGCATCCCGAATGTCGGTGGATGCCAGAAACTCCACCCTTTTCCGTTGAAGAAATAGCTGAGCGGAGAAACTCCCTCCGAAGAAGGAGGACCTTGTCAAGCTTGGTAGAAGTTTGAGGTCCAGGATTAGTCTTACTTTTCGGTCCCTCTTTTTGGATCCAAGATCCCTTAGATCTAGACAGTCCTGGAAAACTCTTCCACTACTGGTTGTCTATAGGAAACATGTGACCCTAGGTAGTGCTGGTTGTCTATAGGAAACATGTGATCCTAGGGAGTGATGTTAGAGGCGTTTTTGAACGCAGAGTACACTTCCATTCTCTGAGCTATAATGCCCTTCTGGATGTAATGGTATTTGCTGCTGACAGCGCCGCGCAACTAGCCGCATCCGAGAGGCGTGAAACGGCTAGTCTCCTGCTCAAGAAAATTGATTGACCAGCTGTACTGTCTTCGGGAAAAGGTTACTGTTGTGAATCAAAGTAGTAAAGGTCTTCGACCAGGAGACCATTGCTCTAGCAACCCAAGGGGTGGTTAAGGAGAGCACTAAACCCGAGGCTGCAAGACGGAATGAATCAGATCTGCTATCTGATAGTCCGTAGTAATTTTAATTGATAACCCCTCGGGCATGAATACTGGTAGGTATGCCACAGGAGATTTTCCCCGATTAATCTGCCAAGTGGCAGAATGACCAGCTGCATCCAGAAGGTCAGAAAAAGCAGTCTCTTGCAACCTCCGCTCTCTTTTGATAGTGCGGAGTTAAAATGATGAACCCTTGATCCACCACCCTCTTAACAGGGAAGTGGAGAGGGATCGTCCGCCTTCTTGCTTCCTCTGCTAAATTGTGGTTATGCAGAGGGGAGTGCTTGGATGCCAAAAGAGGGGTGCCATTGTACATCCACAGAGTTCAGGTCTCCGGGTAGACAGGACTGGTTCCGGTGTTAGGTCTGGCTGCAGAAGAGTATACATGGAGGAGACACTCCATGTGCTCGTCTATTGATGGTGTGGGGAGATCGGTGCCCTTTAAAAGGACCCGTCGCCCCTAAGAATCAGACCAGATATGGCATCTCACATCATAGGGAGGTATACGTGGAGGGGATACCCCACGTGTTTGCATATTGGCTGAAAAAAAGATATGTTTGTGTCAACCTGAGCCTGCCTCCAGATATTTGGCCAAAAATCTGTGGGACTTAGATCCTCCTGATTTAGGCAGTTGTAACCGCGTTTTTCACAATGGGTTGGCTCTGTAACAGATCTGACGATCTCTGTCTTGACTAGGTCAACCTGGGCCAGCGGGGTTTGCCACTGTGGTCCACCCCAATAGACTTAAAACGTGCCTGAAACTGGCGACGAAATGCTGCCTAAACCTTTGCTGTGGGAGAAAATTGCTTTCTCCTCCTGTGGTATCAGAAATGAGCTGATCCAATTTTTCGCCGAATAATCGGCCGCTCTGATAGAGGAGAGCAGTAAGAGACTTCATCCAAGAACGCATTAATTAGATAGTTACCTGCTAGGGCGACCTGATTTGAAATCTCCGTCACCTCTGATTGCAGATCCTTATCTTGTTGAGCTCTCCTCAAAGACACTGATCAGGATATGGCCTTGGCCACCCAAGACGCCACAAAAGAGGGCGAGAGGGTTGAGCCTGAGGCCTCAAATACTGAACGCACCAGGCCTTCCATAAGTCGATCGGTTGGATCCCTAATAGAAGAACCATTAGGAATAGATAATAACGTCTTTACTGTAGAAACCAAACGAGATACAGGAGGGTCTACCGAAGGGGATTCCGCCCACTTCCTACGGAACTCCGAGGCGAAAGGATGTCTGCATTTAGAGCCCTCTGCCCCGAAAACGCCTATCCAGCCGATCCCAGAGACGCTGTACTAAATCCTCAAAGTCAGGATGAGAACAAAAAAAACAAACAAAACTATGGGGCTTCTTAAAAGACACCTTATGACCGGAAGCCAAGGTGGATATGTCCTCTACCCCCAGATTTTGGTTGACGGCTTCAATGAGGCTGTCTACTGACTCTTAGTAATCAGGCGCCTCTAAATTGAGGGACCCTTCGGAATCGTACTCCGAACCATGTTCACTAATCTCCGCTGGTGATGGTGAACGAAAGACGTAACTCAGGGATGCAGATGCACCCGACGGACCAGGGGACGCGGTGTGGGTTTGTTTCCCCCGCGTCTGCCTAGTGAGAGAGCGGCCCCTGCAGGCCAGAGGCTCCTGTGAGTTGGAGCACCTCTCCAGGACAGGCGAACCGCTGCCTCTGGACCCAGATGGGGTCTGAAGGGACTATATTGCCTTTGCTAGGGACGCCATAGATTGCGACAAAGACAAATCCCATTCCGGGAGGAAGACCATGCTTTCTGCTCCTGACACACTGGGCTGAGTCGCAGGGGAGGGCTCCTGAGCGCGCTCGGAACAGCAGGCCTCACAGAGACGATTACTCTGGGCAAGCGGAAAAGCGGACCGACAGGCCATACATGCATATATAAAAACGTATGAGACTGGGTCCTTCTAGCCATGCTGGACCTGCTGCTGTTATAATCAGAACTTGGATAAGCTGCAGGAATATATATTGCAGCTGCCAGGCTGGGGGGAGTAGCACTTACCCCAGTCCTGTCTCCGGCTGTCCTGTGGAACCCGTCAGAGGAGGAAGTATCAGTGATGTCCCATATAAAAAATGCGCCCAATTGGTGGACGGTCCCATTGGAAATGGCGGAGTTTCGACTCGCGGCCTATCGGAGGCCGAAGCCGGGGGCTAAATTTTTCCCCGGCATCCGCCTGAGGATGAGGGGGCGGAGCCGCCAGAAGATGACGCGGCTAAAAGGGGCAGGACTTCCGCCTGTGGAAGCCGGGAACTAAATTATCTGAGGCCCGCCCGAGTATGGAGGGGACGGACCCGGAACAGAGAGGCAGGAAAGGGATCTCGGCCCGCGGCCTGGCGCCGCCAGCAGCAGGGAACTCCTAGCACCCGCCCGAGAACATGGGCACGGGGCTGGAGCGAGGCTTCCCATCTTGAACGGCAGGGGAAAACTGTGCCGCAGCAGGATCCCTCCCAGCCCTCCACCTCGCGTGGCTCCAGAGATTAAGGTTAGAGGGGGGCTGTATAAAGGACGGTGCAGGCACCCTAGCTCCATCTTCCCTTCAGGGGATGAGGAGCGGGACCGTCTGCCTCCTTCCATCACCGTTGTCTGAGCATTGGTGATGCAGTGGGGGCCCCACGGACTGTCCATATGCGCCTGTACAGCCTAGGGATTCATTACCTTAGGGTGGTCAGGGCTGAGTCCAACATATTGTCCCACGTGGCGGGAGAAGATACGTGGAGGCGACACTCCACGTGCTCGCCTGTTGTTGGTTTGGGGAGATCGGACCCCTTCAAAAGGGTCCGTCGCCCCTGTCTCGTTTTCCATGGTGAAAAAGAAAAAAAAAAAAACGGTAGGTCTGGAAACCAGACATGTGCCTCCTAAGACACTAAGCATGAACTGGTTAGCTGAGAGCCATCAGGAAGGTGTATACTGCTGGGGAGGAGCTAACTTTTTTTGTATCACTTAGTGTCAGCCTCCTATTGGCAGCAGCATACACCCATGGTCTGTGTCCCCCAAAGAGGCGAAGGAGAAACTTGTGTATGCTGTGATTTTTAATTTTTTTTTTACACGCAGATTTGGTTGTGAAAAAAAAATAAACGCTCTTCCTACCAGCCTAAATAAATGACATTGATCATAATGCTGTCCCTGTGGTGTCAGTTTTGTCACGGACAGCACTCGGACTGAAAATACAGTCGTGTGAACTTTGCCCAAAGCTAACATATACTACAGATAGAAATAAACAAAAAGATCTGCACTACCCCGGTGTGGTGGCTACTTCAGTGCTGCATTATAGTAGCTAGACCAATGCAATGCAAACTTCTTCATCTGGCACTCGACTGCTGCTATCATAGGCGCCTCTTGCGATTGCTACTAAGCCACAAATCCCAATATCTCTCATTATGTGAGACCTAAATTCTGCTCTCATGCAGTTTTTTAGTTATCTGAACATCGAGCTACTCCTAAAGACTACAGGATTTACAACTTGAGACACACACTTAAAGGAGATACATTGCTATAGCTTACCAAGTTACTGGTCCAGAGTGACATTGTGTCTAGAAAAAGATGCAGGGGCAACCTACAGACATTGGGTTGTTATCCGTCTGATTACATTATGCATCACAATTTTTTCTCCTGGCTTCCAAGTGTAATATGTCAACTGCTTATGTTTAAAGACTATGGAAAAGCGACTACATTCAGCACAAACTTTGATTTTATGACCACAGGCCAGAAAAATTGCATATTTATTGTATTTAAAAAAGGAAATTACCGTATTTTTCGGACTATAAGACACACACCGGACTATAAGACGCACCCAGGTTTTAGAGGTGGAAAATAGGGAAAAAAAATATTTGAAGCAAAAAAATGTGGTAAAATATTTAGTAACATAAATAACATACTATTATATGTGCTGTTATTATATATAATAGTGCGTTATTATGTTGGAAGCTGCGGGTAGAAGATGGTGCTGCGGGACCAGTGTGATGTCTGTAAAGTACTGTATAAAGACACTGGAGGGTGAGTATAAGAATGGGGGCACAGGGCTTATATTTAAAGCACCACTCCAGCACTGAAAACTAACACTGGAGTGCTGCTTTAAGAACCCATGGGAGAATGGCATGCTGGGAGTTATAGTTCACCACAGGAGTGGCAGAGTGCTTTATTGTGTGTTGTAAAGACTAACCTTTTAATTGTGGCAGCCAGCCACACTGGTGAGGTAAAAGCTGGAGCATCCCATGACTGCACACACAGAGTCCTCCCTCTTGTTGCCTCTCCACAGCACAGGTCATAAGAGGAAGCTTGCATATTCTAGTGGGGAGTCTGAAGGACCTGTGATGACTTCAGAAGGGGGAGGGCTCTGTGCTGTCATGTGATGCCCCAGCCCGCCCACTTCATGACATCACGCAGGTCCTTATGCCTCAGCATCCAGCACAGCCAGGCAGGTATGCGGCGATCTTGTCTCCCCTGGCCCCCTGCTGCCCCCTCCTCCTGGACACGATCTCCCCAGCTGCTGCAGGAATCCAGCGCTGGGGAAACTATGTGTGTTCCTGTGTAAGTGAAGGAGTATTCATTTGCTGCTCCCCGCTCAGTGCTCAGCTGACAGGTCGGCGGGGAAGCGACTAATGAATATTCACTGCACTTTAATCATCGGGACCATGTGGTTTCCCCAGCGCTGATTCAGGCAGCAGGGACATTTTTCAGCCTCCTGCAAGTGGGATCACAGTGCGATCCCACTCCCTGCCGCCGCTGCCCCCTCCCCACTTTACATCCGTAACATAAGAAACATCCACACTTTCCTCTCAAATTTGGAGGAGAAAAAGTGCGTCTTATGGTCGGAAAAATACGGTACACTATAACACATTTTTATTTATTTTTTTGTTCCTGCGTCTAGAGTGTGTTTTCCTAACTCGTTATACCTAAAACAAATAGAAAACAGTTGTTGTTCCACAAAAACTTTGCTTTTGTGATCAGGACAATTACATTTTGAAATTTGAAATAAAAACAGGTGTCCGGAGGGCGCTGCCCGAAAACTGAATAAATTTGCAGCAAATATGATGATGAAAACCACCCTATTCAGTGATAAACACTGTAAGAGATACATAAAATATATATTTGCGCTAAAAATATCAGTATAAAAATATAAATAAATATACATATACACCCTTGGAACAAAGGGTTAATAAGGTGCTTTCATATACCTTGCTCCTAGTGCGCTGAATGTAGACGTAAGTCTCCTAATGATGCGAGGTCCTGTAAATGCTGTCTTTGAATGCCGCTCTTTGGATAGCCAAACGTGGCTTGATGGAGGAACTGAATGACAAGGAACCAGTGTGTCGGGGGGTCGCCGTCCCGGCCGGTAACAGGCGCACCTCCCCGCAGAAGCCTGAGCAAAAACGTGCCGTGCACAGGCACAAAAAAAGCTCTACTAAAAACAGCAGAGCCGGCAAGGTGCACATTTTGAAATTTGTCTGTTTTCGGGAAAATTTTACATTCATATTCAGTGTCCTCATTGTCCTGATCACAGAAGCAAAGTTTTTGTGGAACAGCAATTATTTTCTATTTGTTTTAGGTATAACGGATTAGGAAAACACATTTTGGACCCAGGAACAAAAAATAAATAAAAATTTGTTACATAGTGTTATCGAACAGTATAATTGATGGCTTTTGGGCCTGGCAGGTTTATGCCATGTTTTGGGTGGAATCGGGCTCATCATATGGCTGATGTAGTGTGCCTTTAGTGTGACCTCTTGTAAAACTCAGATATAATGTATAACAAGCCCTTGTGGCCACCTTTTATGTTTCAGATTTTCTTTCTCTAAATCAAATTTTTCTTTATTTCCAAATTAGTTTTTCCAAGAGTGTTCTCCTCAAGTATTATTAAACATGAAGTGGTGGCAGAATACAGCCACCTTTTTGCGGTACAAGGCTCCGACCAAAGTCTACAGCCTTACATGATTCTTGCTCACTTGGATGTTGTACCAGCTCCTCCTGAAGGTTGGGATCTTCCACCTTTTTATGGAGAAGAACATGATGGCTACATATATGGAAGAGGTGCACTGGATGACAAAAGCTGTTTGATTGTGAGTCTAAAAACACTATATGCACTGTTGATTACATTGATAATGTAATACTACAATTATAACTCTTTGGACTAAAAGCAAACTAAAAACATTAATGTTAATCTGCGAATTGAGATACTGATTTGGCTTTTATCCTAAGTCATATTCCACGACTCGTTAAAGGGTTGATTGTGACTTGTAGGATCGCTACTTCCAACAGGTGGCGCTATAGAGTTAAGTCCTCTTTTTCTCAGAAGAGGCAATTTGAATATTTAACCTGCATGCTGCTAATTTACTGAACTTGAGAAATGATTAATTTGCTGGATCTACAGTCATGGCCAAAAGTATTCACACCCCTGCAATTCTGTCAGAAATACTCAGTTTCTTCCTGAAAATGATTGCAAACACAAATTCTTTGGTATTATTATCTTCACTTAATTTGTCTTAAATGAAAAACCACAAAAGAGAATGAAGCAAAAAGCTAAACATTGATCATTTCACACAAAACTCCAAAAATGGGCCAAACAAAAGTATTGGCACCCTCAGCCTAATACTTGGTTGCACAACCTTTAGCCAAAATAACTGCGACCAACCGCTTCTGGTAACCATCAATGAGTTTCTTACAATGATCTGCTGGAATTTTAGACCATTCTTCTTTGGCAAACTGCTCCAGGTCCCTGATATTTGAAGGGTGCCTTCTCCAAACTGCCATTTTTAGATCTCTCCACAGGTGTTCTATGGGATTCAGGTCTGGATTCATTGCTGGCCACCTTAGAAGTCTCCAGTGCTTTCTCTCAAACCATTTTCTAGTGCTTTTTGAAGTGTGTTTTGGGTCATTGTCCTGCTGGAAGACCCATGACCTCTGAGGGAGACCCAGCTTTCTCACACTGGGCCCTACATTATGCTGCAAAATTTGTTGGTAGTCTTCAGACTTCATAATGCCATGCACACGGTCAAGCAGTCCAGTGCCAGAGGCAGCAAAGCAACCCCAAAACATCAGGGAACCTCCGCCTTGTTTGACTGAAGGGACCGTGTTCTTTTCTTTGAATGCCTCTTTTTTTCTCCTGTAAACTCTATGTTGATGCCTTTGCCCAAAAAGCTTTACTTTTGTCTCATCTGACCAGAGAACATTCTTCCAAAACGTTTTAGGCTTTTTCAGGTAAGTTTTGGCAAACTCCAGCCTTGCTTTTTTATGTCTCGGGGTAAGAAGTGAGGTCTTCCTGGGTCTCCTACCATACAGTCCCTTTTCATTCAGATGCCGACGGATAGTAAGGGTTGACACTGTTGTACCCTCACACTGCAGGGCAGCTTGAACTTGTTTGGATGTTAGTCGAGGTTCTTTATCCAACATCCGCACAATCTTGCGTTGAAATCTCTTGTCAATTTTTCTTTTCCGTCCACATCTAGGGAGGTTAGCCACAGTGCCATGGGCTTTAAACTTCTTGACGACACTGCGCACGGTAGACACAGGAACATTCAGGTCTTTGGAGATGGACTTGTAGCCTTGAGATTGCTCATGCTTCCTCACAATTTGGTTTCTTAAGTCCTCAGACAGTTCTTTGGTCGTCTTTCTTTTCTCCATGCTGAATGTGGTACACACAAGGACACAGGACAGAGGTTGAGTCAACTTTAATCCATGTCAGCTGGCTGCCAGTGTGATTTAGTTATTGCCAACACCTGTTAGGTGCCACAGGTAAGTTGCTGGTGCTGTTAATTACACAAATTAGAGAAGCTTCACATGATTTTTCGAACAGTGCCAATACTTTTGTCCACCCCCTTTTTTATGTTTGGTGTGGAATTATATCCAATTAGGCTTTAGAACAATTATTTTTGTACTTTTTTCATTTAAGACAAATTAAATGAAGATAATAATAAGAATTTGTGTTTGCAATCATTTTCAGGAAGAAACTGAGTATTATCTGACAGAATTGCAGGGGTGTGAATACTTTTGGCCATGACTGTATATATCATTTCATTTTCACTGGATTTTCTAGCATGCAGGCTATGACCTTAACCACTAGGTCTGTCAGACTACTTCAAAGGTCAGTTTTAATCATTAGATCAAGAAATGTTATTGCATGAACCTATAACCTCAATATATGATTAACAGAAGATCAGCACAAGGTGCAAGCATCTGCTCCTCTCATCCCTTCTTAACCACAGCTTTGTGGCCAGGTGAGAATGGGAAATACAAGTCTACCATTTTGGCGATAGATGGGGTCCAAGTGATTGTAGTCACAAGTCTTTATTATGATGCTAAATTTTCTTCAGTTCCCCTCTGTAGGTCAGGTGAGCACAATCTGCATTCCATGGGCCACATGCAGCCCTAGATGGCATTCTGTGCAGTCTCCACCCATTTTGTCACATACATACTTAACATATAAGCAGCTAAACACAGACATTTCCATATGAAAAGACAAAAGAGCCATCTATGCCCCCCTAAATATTTGAAGAATGGCAGTTACAGGTGGCTGTCTACAAATTAGCGCTCTCCATTGTCCAACCTCTGAAACCTTCATTGAACTTGAGAACATGTAGCAGTTTGCCACTCCATTCATTCTTCATAGAATATACAATTATTAGTGATGAGCGAATATACTCGTTACTCGATTTCTCGAGCATGCTCGGGGGTCCTTCGAGTATTTTTTTAGTGCTCGGAGATTTAGTTTTTCTTGCCGCAGCTGAATGGTTTACATCTGTTAAGCCTCTTTCACACTTCTGTCGTTTGGCCAACGTCGCAATGCGTCGTTTTGGAGAAAAAACGCATCCTGCAAAATTGCCCGCAGGATGCGTTTTTTCTCCATAGACTTGCATTAGCGACGCATTGCGACGTATGGCCACACGTCGCATTTGTCGTGCAATGGATGCGTTGTGATTTTGCGGCCCGTCGTGACGAAAAAATGTTCAATGTAACATTTTTTCGTCCTTCGGAACCGCCATTTCCGACCGCGTATGCGCGGCCGGAACTCCGCCCCCTCCTCCCCGGAACTCATAATCGGCAGCGGATGCGTCTGAAAACTGCATCCGCTGCCCACGTTGTGCACTATTTGCACAACGTCCGTCGGTACGTCAGGCTGACGGTTTGGGACTGCCCCGTACCGACGGAAATGTGAAAGAGGCCTTAGGCCTCTATCACACTTCCGTCTTTCAGCTCCCGTCACAATCTGTCATTTTTTGAGAATGCCGGATCCTGCAAAAAAATTAGCAGGATCCTGCATTTTCCCATAGACTTATATTAGTGACTGATTGTGACGGATGGCCATCCGTTTCATCCATCGTGCACTGGATCCGTTGGAAAATAGCGGTCTGTCGTGCGCAGAAAACGTTCAGAGGAACATTTTTCTTTCTGCACATCGGAATAATCGGTCAGCGACGGGTCCTGCGCTGTCCGTCGTCGGCTATAATGGAAGCCTATGGACGCAGGATCCATCGCTGACCGTAGCACACAGGAATCCAGCGGCGTATCACGTTTTTCCCCTCTGGGCATGCCCGGAAGGATTTTCAGATCCGGGAAAAAGTCTCTCTCCCTCTCCCCCTCTCTCTCTCTCCATTGAAATTGTGGCAACAACACAAACGGACGCATCCATCATTACACTGGATGCGTGACACACGTTTTTCACTATTTTCGTGACGTCCGTCGATACGTCATTTTACTGAACAGCGATGCACAGCAGAAGACGGAAGTGTCAAAGAAGCCTTAGCCAGCATAAGTACATGTGGGGGTTGTCTGGTTGCTAGGGAATCCCCACATGTACTTATGCTGGCTAACAGATGTAAATCATTCAGCTGCGGCAAGAAAAACTAAATCTCCGAGCACTAAAAAATACTCGGAGGACCCCCGAGCATGCTCGAGAAATCTCGAGTAACGAGTATATTCGTTCATCACTAATAATTATTATTATTATTCTTTGTTTATATAGTGCTCTCATATTCCACAGTGCTTTACAGACATCGTCATCACTTTTCCCACTGGGGTTCACAATCTAAATCCCTTATCAGTATGTCTTTAAAGTAAGGGAGGAAACCGGATAACCAAGAGGAAACGCACGCAAAACACAGAGCCACCGTGCTGTCCATATGCAAGAGCTGTGTTCAATTGGTCTTCACTACTTTCAAAAGAATGAATGCTGCAGCAGTGCACATGATCAACCACCGCTTCCTTCACACAGGCTCAGTTCCTAGGATTGGTGTGGGTCCAACTGTCAGACCACCAGCAATTGAAAAGTTATCCTCTATCCTGGTGATGGGGGATAATTTTGCATATTTGTCCTGCTGCTATGTTTTATCTTTTCAGCAATCAGAAATAGTCTTCCGGTTCCTGCAGCTGAAAAACTTTCCCACAAAATGATGTTTCCAACACCTTGCTTTAATATGGTAATAGTATTAACATAATTACATGAAAATGCAATCTTCAGAGAGTCTTGTTTTGAAAGTCTGAGATGCTATTAACTAATGTTTCACAAAATGTAAGCGGGTTGTGATGATACTTTTATTGAGTGGTAGTCATAGTAGTTTTATCACTACTATAAGACCTGATTAGTGGAGTGCTGTGGAAAGCATTAGGCCTTCTCAATTACAGCTGAACTCTGAAGCTCCATATGTTGGTCATCAGTCTGACCAAGTAATCTTGGTCTGTTTTGTGTATTCTCCAGGGAGTTCTTCAAGCTCTTGATTTACTGCTGAAAAGAGACTACAAACCCAAACGGTCATTCTATATCGGACTAGGACATGATGAGGAGGTAAGTGCCAGGTGAAAAATATAAGGTTCCATTTTGCTGCTCCAGAAAATAGAAGGGATTTGCAGGCTCGATCTGACACACAAAGCTCAGCCATAGACACTCTATTGCTGTGAGCCCACATAAAGAAGTTGTGTGTAGATAAATACAAAACCCGTATTTGAGGTTAGTGGTAACTCTATGGTCACCTGAAGGAACAGGGACTGTGATGCTAATCGAACTCTAGTAAATTGTTCGCGAAGGCCACGTTCAGTATTTGGTTGGTGTGTTACCTTAGCATTTGTAAGTCAAAACCAGGGTGGGTGAAAAATGCAGAGTTGGTGACGTGTTTCTATTATACTTTTCCTCTGATTGTTCCATTCCTGGTTTTGGCTTACCTGAGGTAAAAACTTCACCAAATACTCAAGCAAATGTCCTGCTTGTGTGCATTTTGCCAGAGATACTCAGTATTGGAATGAAGTGGCATCAATTCAGTTTTATTTACCCCTTTTCTTATTTTCCACACCTAATGTGTTCCATAGGTGTCCGGGCACAAAGGAGCAATGAAAATTGTGGAGAAACTCCAGTCTCGTGGAGTGAAATTGCTGTTTGTGATGGACGAAGGGTTGGCAGTCCTTGATGGAATAATTCAAGGAGTCAAGAGGCCGGTGGCTCTGTAAGTCACTTTCTTTTAGGTCTCGTTCCAAATGAGCATAATGTGCAAATGTGTATTATCCAAGTTAAAATCATATACCACAGTAACCGCACACTGAGCAATGTGCAACAAATTTATGGGACAAAAAAAATAAAATCGGATTCCATATGGATAATCCATATAGTATCTGATTTTTACAGATGCAAATTATTAACAGACGAAACTGTATTTATTTTCTGCCGATGTATGAAAATGTTTGCTACCTGAATGTCTCATGGATACAAAAAAATGTAAATAGAAAGCATGGCTAAAAAATGTGCACGTTTTCTAGATGAAAATTGAACTAATTTTCTTTCGCTCGTCTGAACCTGGCCTTAAACGTGTTACTACTGAGATTGCTATTGCTCACAGAGTTGCAGATTAAGGCCATGTGCACACGTTCAGTATTTTTCGCGTTTTTTTCGCGTTTTTTCGCTATAAAAACGCGAAAAAAAATGCTTACATATGCCTCCTATTATTTACAGTGTATTCCGCATTTCTTGTGCAAATGTTGCATTTTTTTCCGCGAAAAAATCGCATCGTGGAAAAAAAAGCAACATGTTCATTAAATTTGCGGAGTTGCGGGCATTCCGCACACCTAGGAATGCATTGATCTGCTTACTTCCCGCACGGGGCTGTGCACACCATGCGGGAAGTAAGCAGATTATGTGCGGTTGGTACCCAGGGTGGAGGAGAGGAGACTCTCCTCCACGGACTGGGCACCATATAATTGGTAAAAAAAAAAGAATTAAAATAAAAAATAGTCATATACTCACCTACGATAGCCCCCGGAGTCTTCCCGCCTCAGCGGTGCATGCTGCCACTTCCGTTCCTATAGATGGTGTGTGTGAAGGACCTGCGATGACGTCGCGGTCTTGTGATTGGTCGCATGACCGCTCATGTGACCGCGACGTCATGGAAGGTCCTGCACACATACACCATCTATAGGAACGGACGCCGCTGAGGAGATCGGCTGTCTGCAGAGGGTGAGTATAACCATTTTTTTTTTTATTATTATTTTTAACATGATATCTTTTTACTATTGATGCTGCATAAGCAGCATCTATAGTAAAAAGTTGGTCACACTTGTCAAACACTATGTTTGACAAGTGTGACCAACCTGTCAGTCAGTTTTCCAAGCGATGCTACAGATCGCTTTGAAAACTTTAGCATTCTGCAAGCTAATTACGCTTGCAAAATGCTAACAAAACCGCGAAAAAAACGGGGAAAAAACGCAAAAAAAAAATGCGGATTTGTTGCAGAAAATTTCCGGTTTTCTTCAGGAAATTTCTGCAAGAAATCCTGACTTGTGCACATACCCTCAGGGCCCAATTAACTATTTGTCTGGTTTTTAGGTCACCTTTTTATCTTGTGGTATTTATTGACTTTTGTGCCAAAGTCTTCAAAAATTTTCTTTCCACACTAGGATAAAAATCACGTTGAAAATCCGCTACTGGAAAAGTAGTCTCTTGCAGCAATATTCCTTAAAACTTCTTTATTAACCCCTTAGTGATAGAGCCAATTTGGTACTTAATGACCGAGCCAATTAATTCTGACCACTGTCACTTTATGAGGTTATAACTCTGAAACTCTTTAGGCTTCTTTCACACTTCAGTCATTTGGCGTCAGTCACTTCCGACAAAGTGACGGATCCGTCACAATTGTTGGAAAAACGGATGTAACGGATCCGTTTTTTTGACGGATCCGTTACTCGGGGGTTGTATATACATTTTGGAGCATGCGCAATTGAAAAAAATTGAAAAAAACGGATTGGGGCGACGGATCCGTCGAAATAACGGTTGCGACGGATCCGTCGCCCATAGGTGGCCATTCTATGGAATGACGGACGCGACGGATCCGTCGCGATCCGTCATTTCAACGGAGACAAAAAACGTTGCAATGACCGTCAATGTCTAGATGACGTCCGCTAAATTTTGACGGATCCGTCGCATGACGGATGGAACGGACGACCATCCGTCACAATCCGTCGCTAATGCAAGTCTATGGGGAAAAAAACGGATCCGTCGAAAAAAAAAAACGGATCCGTTTTTTGAGGAAAATGACGGTTTTAGACTGACGCCAAACAACTGAAGTGTGAAAGAGGCCTTAACAGATCCCGCTGATTATTTTTTCGTGACATATTGTACTTCATGTTAGTGGTAATATTTCTTCGATATTACTTGCGATTATTTATGAAAAAAATTGAAATATGGTGAAAATTTTTAAAATTTTGCAATTTTCAAACTTTGTATTTTTATACCCTTAAATCAGAGAGATATGACACAAAAAATAGTTAATAAATAACATTTCCCACATTTCTACTTTACATCAGCACAATTTTGGAAACAACATTTTTTTTTTTGTTAGGGAGTTATAAGGGTTTAAAGTTGACCAGCAATTTCTCATTTTTACAACACCATTTTTTTTAGGGACCACATCACATTTGAAGTTATTTTGAGGGGTCTATATGATAGAAAATAACCAAGTGTGACACCATTCTAAAAACTGCACCCCTCAAGGTGCTCAAAACCACATTCAAGAAGTTTATTAACCCTTTATGTGCTTCACAGGAACTGAAACAATGTGGAAAAAATGAACATTTAACTTTTTTTTTGCAAACATTTTACTTCAGAACCATTTTTTTTTATTTTCACAAGTGTAAAAACAGAAATTTAACCATAAATTTTGTTGTGCAATTTCTCCTGAGTACGCCGATACCCCATATGTGGGGGTAAACCACTGTTTGGGCGCACCGCAGAGCTTGGAAGAGAAGGAGCGCCGTTTGACTTTTTCAATGCAGAATTGGCTGGAATTGAGATCGGATGCCATGTCACGTTTAGAGAGCCCCTGATGTGCCTAAACAGTGGAAACACTCCACAAGTGACACCATTTTGGAAACTAGACCCCTTAAGGAACTTATGTAGATGTGCGGTGAGCACTTTGAACCCCCAAGTGCTTCACAGAAGTTTATAACGTAGAGCCGTGAAAATAAAAAATCGCTTTTGTTTACACAAAAATGATCTTTTCGCCCACAAATTCTTATTTTCACAAGGGTAACAGGAGAAAATAGACCACAAAAGTTGTTGTGCAATTTCTCCTGAGTACGTCGATACCCCATATGTGGGGGTAAACCACTGTTTGGGCGCACTGCAGAGCTTGGAAGAGAAGGAGCGCCGTTTGACTTTTTCAATGCAGAATTGGCTGGAATTGAGATCCGATGCCATGTCACGTTTAGAGAGCCCCTGATGTGCCTAAACAGTAGAAACCCCCCACAAGTGACCCCATTTTGGAAACTAGACCCCTTAAGGAACTTATCTAGATGTGTGGTGAGCACTTTAAACCCCCAAGTGCTTCACAGAAATTTATAAAGTAGAGCCGTAAAAATAAAAAATCCTTTTTTTTCTCCTCAAAAATGATTTTTTAGCCTACAATTTTTTATTTTCTCAAGGCTATCAGGAGACATTGGACCCCAAAATCTGTTGACCAGTTTGTCCTGAGTATGCTTATACCCCATATCTGGGGGGGCACTGATTGGGTACCCATCGGGGCTCGGAAGGGAAGGAGCGCCGCTTGGAATGCAGACTTTGATGGGATGGTCTGCGGGTGTCATGTTGCATTTGCAGAGCTCCTGATGTACCTAAACAGTAGAAACCCCCCACATGTGACCCTGTTTTGGAAACTAGACCCCCAAAGAGCTTATCTAGATGTGTGGTGAGCACTATGAACCCCCAACTGCTTCACAGAAGTCCCTTCAACAGGGGAGACGGGAGTAAATTTGTGGGAAAAAATAAATTGACATTGGCAGCTAAAATATCTGAAAGCCCCATGCACAATGCAGAACATAAAAAAAAAAGCCAACATGTAAAATAGGCATTAAGAAAGGCGCAAATGAAAAACAGGAGAAAAATGCCAAAAAATGGACAGAAAAGGCCTCAAATGCAATGTCACGCTCGCGCCCAGACTGGTTGGCGCGGGGGTGTTGTTGTTACATGCAATAATGAATCTGGTCCTTATAGTTTACTCTTCAGCAACTTTCTGGACTTTGACATTATAAAATCTCAAGAAGAATCTTAATCTTTTCTTTTAAACTGATAAGTTTCCAGTAAATATTAACTAACTGTTGTAGAAGAAAATTGTCTTAGTTTGTCAATATTCTCATTGTCCATTAACAAATTATTTTTTAAAAAAAGTTATCATTCTCCAATCAAATTAAGTCAGTGACAAACTTCTTACTAACCAAAGATGAAACTGTACATCGTTTTTGTAATATTGATCTTGTGGGTACTGCTACGGGACCTGTGCTGTGAGATCAGCAGGGTGAACATGGCTGTATTATGCATATTTTGTCACAGTGCAACTTGGGAGGTCATAAAAACACCACAATCATTTTGATAGTGGCTGTATCTGGTGCTGCAGCTCAGTCCCATTAACTTGAATTAGAAGTTGAGGTGAACTGTAATCACAGAGAAATCTAGATTGATGTACATAATTTAAAGGGGTTGTTCACCATTAGACTACCCCTTCTTAAAGGGAAGTTGATTCATGCTGCCTTCACCACAGGAGTCTTGAATAAGACACTTGCTTTGTGTTTCCAACTAGGTAAATTTTACTTTGAATTGGCAATTCAGAGTAAAGCCATATACTGAAAAAGCTGTCTGTGGACCACATAGGTAGAGACCTGTATCTCAAGGGAAGCAAGACAGGGAAAAGCTGCTGAAAACCAGCCTTTTGGAATAGACTAGTCACCCGAGCCACATGGTCCCCGGCTGGCCATTTCAACTTTTGTTTTCTCTGGAATGCTGGAGGTTCAGTAGAAGGCTGTGATGTAATACCGTATCAAATGATTTTGCAAAATCCAGATGTATCACATCAGCTGCATAACCAACATCCAGATCTACACTTACTGCCTCATAGTCAGGTAGCATCTTGGTTAGATACAACTTGTCTTTCATGAATCTGTGCTGGCTGTCAGATATTATATTAATAATTCACTGCAATATATTTTTACAGGTGACCTCTTATAATGCCCTCAAAATTGTTGAACACCGATGTCATCCAACTTATCGAACGCTATTTGCACTGCTCTGCCTTCTTGCCATTCTTGAATATCAGTACTGCATAAGACACTCCAATCCTATATAAAGCACCTATCCATTACTAACCCCATAGTGATATTGTATAAAAACACAGACATCCAGAATAAAGTCCTTTATTTGAAATAATAAAACAGACTCCTTTAATAATCTTAATTAAACCATAGTTACCGAATGCCTAATCCACCGACGCCAACGTCTCCTGCAACAACATGAAAATAATAAACCACAATATTCCTCATCTGTCCGCTGAGAAGATAATCCATAACGTCCCACGATGTGACTGTTCTCAACAACAGCCGGCGATACACCGACAGGAGGTAATCGCTCCCACAGTGTATCACTGAGCTGCCGTGCGAGAGTTTACCGGAGTTCATCAGCTTCGGTGATCTCCCTTACGGCACCACTGCTGCGTGGGAAAGTTCTCATGCAGCGGTGCCGTATGTGAGAGCACCAGAGCTGATGAATTCCGGTGAGAATTTTGGGACTGCCCAACATAGGGACCCTACTCTGAAAGAAGCCTTTAATAATGTCACTGTCATTAATGGGGTTGCACAGGAGTCGGGGGCTGACACAAGGTTTCCCTATTTTATGAGTGGGGAGTTGTATCGGGTCACGAAAGTGAGCTGGTGGAACAGTTAATAGTGTCGGGCCCCTATAGACAGAAGATGTTGGACATGGCCCATTCACACATCTTGGGGGGACGTCTGAGAGTGGAAATAACGCAGGAACGGATTGTGCAGAGGTTCTATTGGCCTGGGTGTCACGGGAAATATTAAACTATTGCAGGTCCTGTCCTACGTGTCAGTTAACTGCCCCCACCTCTCACTTTCGGAGTCCCCTCGTGCCACTGCCCATTATTGAAGTGCCATTCAAGAGAATTGCTATGGACTTGGTCGGTCCCCTGGGTCATCCTGGACTATGCCTCATGCTTCCCTGAAGCAATTCCCCTATAAATTCCTCCTCAAAAAGTATAGCCCTCAAATTGGTCCATGTCTTTTCCGGGACAGTTTTACCAAAGGAGATCCTGACCTACCAGGGAACACCTTTTATGAGTAAAGGTGATGAGGGAGTTATGCAAGGTCCTGCAAATCTCCCAGTTGAGGACTTCAGTGTACCATCCTCAGACAGATGGCCTTGTCGAAAGGTTCAATAAAACACTGAAGAGCATGCTGAGGAAAGCCGTAGAAAAGGACGGTAGAGACTGGGACTGTCTCTTACCGTATCTGTTGTTCTCCATCTGTGAGGTTCCACTGACCTTCACAGGGTTCTCACCATTCGAACTTCTGTATGGCTGACATCCACGAGGTCTCCTGGATATAGCTGAGGAAACCTGAAGTCACGCCCCACAGAAGCGTTATTGAGCACATGGCAATGATTTTGCAGAGGAGTGCAAAGCTGATACCCATCGTAAAATAACAGCTCCTCCAGGCACAAGAAGCTCAGGGCAGGGTCTAAAACTGGTCAGACAGAGTGAGGCAGTTCAATCCGGGAGACCGAGTGCTTGTGCTCATTCCTACGATGGAGAGCAAGTTCTTGGCCAAATAGCAAGGGCCGTATGAGGTGGCGAAGATTCGTCTACCAGGAACACGGAAAACATATGAGGTCAACCATGTTAACCTCGTCAAGCCATTTTAAGACAGAGAGCTGGCTGAAACTCTGTGCTTGCTGGGCAACCCAGAAGGCAAGGTTGGAGTTGTTGCCATAGCAGAGACTCAGTCGAAGGCCCAGAAACAGCAGTGGCGGGAGTTGCTCCTGAAGAACAGGGACCTGTTCTCAGAATTGCCGAAGTGCACAAAGGTCATACAACACGAAGTTCTGATGGAGCCACATGTGCGCGTAAACGTGAAGCCTTATCGGATTCCGGACGCCCATCGAGAAATGATCTCCAAGGAGGTGGAGCGCATGTTAAAACTCGGGGTCATTGAGGAGTCCAGGAGCAGTTGGTCGAACCCAATTGTCCTTTTCCCAAAGCCCGATGGTGAATGGAGGTTCTGCAACGACTATTGGAAGTTGAATGAGGTCTCCAAGTTCGACGCATATCCCATATCACTCGTTGATGAGCTAGTCGAGAGACTTGGACCCGCAAGGTACCTTGGATTTGACGAAGGGATATTGGCAGATCCCCATGGCACAGGAAGCCAAGGAGAAGACTGCGTTTTCTACGCCGGACGGATGCTTCCAGTATGTTCGGATGAACTTTGGACTCCAGGGGGCTCCGGCGACCTTCCAGAGAGCTAGGGATAGAATCCTTGCACCCCATAAGCAATATGCCGCTGCATATGTAGCGCCCCCACTGCCGCAGGGCCGAGGGGTACCCGGTACCGGGCCTCTGAGTCTCTGCTCTGGGGTTGTCACGGTGGCTAGGCCCGGTCCGATGACCCTGCCGAGGGGCGTACAGTGATAGATATGATGGATGATGATAGTGGTGGTGAGGCTGTGGTGGTGCGGTGCAGTAAATAACGAGGACACCAGGTTGCAGTCTCTTTACCTCTTTACTGAAGATTTCTGGGTCCTCAGTCCGGAATCCGGATAACCAGGCTGCGCAAGTCTGGCCGGCCCAATGGCACTTCCAGAGTTCTCTTAGCAGGTGGAAATCTGTGCCTTCCTGCTAGCGCTAGGTGTTGTGGTCCTTCCCTGCTGTGCTTACAGAAAGTCCCCACAACTGTTGTGTCTGTTTCTTAAGTTCCCTCACAACTCGATTAGATGATGTTCTGCTAATCCTCCATCCCTCCCTGGTGTTCTGGTTGGGACGGCACCCGTTTGACGGGTAGGCTCGGAGCTCTTCCGGGACCCTAGAGTCGCCCCTCTCCACAAGTTGCCCCCCAAGACTGCATAGGTGATTAAAGTTAGACAGCCCGCCTTAGACTGACTGTCCTGCCGCTGTTTGGAGTATTGCTTGAAGCTGAATGTTATGATATTCCCTCGGCGTTCCGGCCACCGGTAGTGCGCCTCAGTAGGATGTTGCTTCGGTCTTACAGCACGACTCCTACTGGTATTTCTCCTTTTGCTTGATCTCGTTTCTCACTCAGCACAATCTATCTCGCTTCTAATCCTTCCTTGGGCACCGCCGCTATCCTGAGCAGGCACGGTCCCGTTACGTTCGTTCAAGTTGCCAAGCCTCTGTCAGGATCCCACCCCTGACAGAGACCCTACTGTATCTTCCCCCACAACACCCTCTGCCACAAGGTGTTGCCTGGTTCCAACCCAGTCAGCTTTCTGATCTAACTTCCTGCCTGACCCCCAGTTTACCCACCATGGTGGGGAGTGGCCTAGTGAATAGAACCCTTAGCTCCCCCCGGAGGCCCGGTTGTGAAATGTATTGGTGTCTGTGATACCTGATCAGATGAACTCCTTCAGTGCCATCAGAAGCACCATAGCTCCCTAGAGTGGCGGAGCCACAGTACTGCAACGACCAGGACTCTGGGGCGCTGCACTTACCTGAACAATATTGTTATCTTTAGCCGGGACTGGGAGAGTCATCTGGAACAGGTCCAAGCAATGTTTGATGCTCTAAGGAAGGCGGGGTTTTCAATAAATTCGAAGAGGTGTGTCTTGGGGAAAGAAGAAGCTAAATACCTGGGATATGTAGTGGGTTGAGGCGAGATCAATCCCCAAATCAGTAAAGTAGATGTAATTCAAACATGGCTGAGACCGCTGTCCAATGAATAAATTAAAGCCTTCCTGGGGATCATGGGATACTACAGGAGGTTCATCCCGAACTGATGGCCGCGCCCCCGACTGACCTCCTTAAGGGGATGAAATCGGTAATGGTCAAATGGTCTGAAGAGGCAGAGACGAAATGAAAGGGGCTCTGTGTAAGCAACCAGTTCTGGTAGCCCCTGACTTTAAGAAAAAGTTTATACTCCAAACAGACGCCTCAGATGTCTGTGTAGGAGCAGGACATTGTTACTTTGTTTTACCTGATCTAAAGGCTGTTTATTTTCTGTTTGTGCTTCTGGGGTTTATGAAGCAATAAACCCCTAGGAACCTTTAAAGGAACGAGCCTCCTGTTCTCCTCCCGTCGCACCCTAGTGAGTAAAACTCTTACAAATGGGTTTTTTACTTTTATTTCAATGTGTATGTAATTTTAATTTAAATATTTTTATTTTTATTTTTTTTTAACTGTGAGCTCAGGCGCCGGCTGAGGAAACTGTCTCCCATCAGCGGCATCTGCTGTCACTGTTATCAGTGACAACAGACGTAGTCCGATGAGAGCAGTAGTCTCATCAGCCCACGCCTGCGATTCACAGTCACAGCTGAGGGGTCACGCTGACATCTGACAGCATGACCCCGCAGCTCTGACCGACAGTGTGCGTTAGTGTTACCGCGGGTCGCAATCACAGCTGCGTCGTCATGCTGACATCTGACAGCATGATCCCACAGTGCTGTGCCCTACAGTACCGGCGGTAGTGTTACCGCGGGTGACAGTCACAGCTGCCGAGTCGCGCTGACATTTGACAGCATGATCCCGCAGCTCTCTGACCAACTGTCTTCCAGCGGTAGCGTTACCGCCGATAAGAACTACAGCGCCAGTGTTTCCCATGCTATCACACAGATAACAGCGTGGGAAACACCATAGGAAGACAGAAAAACACAAAAAAAACTCAGCAAATCCGCAAAGATTTTTATACCTGCGTTTTTGCTGCGGATTTGACTGACTCAATTGAAGTCAATGGGTGAAAAATGCTGCAGAAACGCACAAAGAATTGACATGCTGCAGAAAAGATGCACTGCAAATACTTAAGGAAATTTACTGATCATGTGCACAACACTTCAGGATTGTCGTTAGCTTGCATAAGTATTCCATAGCGTTTTTGGCCCATTTCCGCATGGAAAAAACGCTGCGAAAATGCATGAAAGACTCACTATTTGCACATAGCCATAGGGTATGTGCACACGTTGCGGATTTCCAGTAGATCCGCAGCGTTTTTTGTGGTGCAGAAACGCTGCAGATCCGCAAGTGATTTACAGTACAATATAAATCAATAGGAAAAAAAAAAATGCTGTGCTAATGGTGCGGAAAATTCCATGCGGAAAGGCTGCGGATTAAAAGAAATAGCATGTCACTTCTTTTTTGCGGATCTGCAGTGTTTTTGTACCAATTGCATTATAGAAATCCACAGGGGTAAAAAACGCAGTAAATCTGCAAAAAATCCACACAAAAAACGCATCAAATCCGCACCTGCGTTTTCTGCCAAGAGATGCAGAATCCGCACCAAAAATTCCTAAACCTAATCCGCAACGTGTGCACATGGCCTTAAAATGAAAGGTAACGTCTTCATACACAGCCGATAACACGGGATCCACCAATCACAATAGATGCTTTCACAGCTGACCCTGCTCCCCTTCTCTTCACAAAGGCCTTTGCACAAGCTCATTAGATGCTTCAATACAAAAAATATGGTCAGGGTCTGACCATTGTTGCTATGTCTATTTTGTTTCCTAAAATATAATAAAAAATCTTGCAATTTTCACACTGACCATTAGGGCCCTTTTAAGACTCATACTTACTTTTGAAGTATGAGTCTTAAAAGGGCCCTAGTGGTCAGTGTGAAAATTGTAAGATTTTTTATTTTTAAAAACATAGTTACGTAGGTTGAATAAAGACCTTGGTCCATCAAGTTCAACCTTTCTCCACCAAGTGTACATTTCTTCACTAATCTAGCTATAACCCGCAATGTTATGTGTATCAAGGAAATCGTCCAGCCCTTCTTTAATAGCTGTTGTAGTGTCTGCCATTACTACCTCTTGTGGTAGGGCATTCCACAATCTGACTGCTCTAACTGTAAAGAACCCTTTCCTGTTTAACTGTCGGAATCGCCTTTCTTCCACCCATAATAAGTTCCTCCTAGTCCTCAGGACAGTCCTTGGAAGGAGGAAGTCATGTGCCAGTGTTTTGTACTGGCCACACATATTTATACATGTAAATTAAATCCCCTCTGAGGCATCTTTTTTGTAAACTAAACAAGCCCAACTTTTCCAACCTCTCCTCATATGAGAGGCCTTCCATCCTTTGAAATAATCTAGTTGCCCGTCGTTGAACTGATTCTAAAGGTACCGTCACACTAAACGATATCGCTAGCGATCCGTGACGTTGCAGCGTCCTCGCTAGCGATATCGTTTCGTTTGACACGCAGCAGCGATCAGGATCCTGCTGTGATGTCGCTGGTCGCTGAATAAAGTCCAGAACTTTATTTGGTCGTCCGATCGCCGTGTATCGTTGTGTTTGACACCAAAAGCAACGATACCAGCGATATTTTACACTGGTAACCAGGGTAAACATCGGGTTACTAAGCGCAGGGCCGCGCTTAGTAACCCGATGTTTACCCTGGTTACCAGCGTAAAAGTAAAAAAAACAAACAGTACATGCTCACCTGCGCGTCCCCTGCCGTCCGCTTCCTGCTCTCACTGATCGCCGGCCCTAAAGTGAAAGTGAAAGCAGAGCGGTGACGTCACCGCTCTGCTGTTAGGGCCGGAGCTCAGTCAGTGTCAGGAAGCAGACGCTGGGGGACGCGCAGGTGAGTATGTACTGTTTGTTTTTTTTACTTTTACGCTGGTAACCAGGGTAAACATCGGGTTACTAAGCGCGGCCCTGCGCTTAGCAACCCGATGTTTACCCTGGTTACCCGGGGACCTCGGCATCGTTGGTCGCTGGAGAGCGGTCTGTGTGACAGCTCTCCAGCGATCAAACAGCGACGCTGCAGCGATCGCCATCGTTGTCGCTATCGCTGCAGCGTCGCTTAATGTGACGGTACCTTAACTTCTGAATATCCTTTTTAGAATGTGGAGCCCAAAACTGGATCCCATATTCTAGATGTGGCCTCACCAGTGATTTATAAAGGGGTAATAATACGTTGGGATCGTGTGATTTTATCTCTCTTTTTATATAACCTAAAATCTTGTTTGTTTTTGCAGCTGCTGCTTGACATTGAGTACTGCTGCTCAGCTTACTTGTACATATTGTGATTAGTGTTGAGCATTCCGATACCGCAAGTATCGGGTATTGGCCGATACTTGCGGGTATCGGAATTCCGATACCGAGATCCGATACTTTTGTGGTATCGGGTATCGGTATCGAAACAACATTAATGTAAAAATGTGTAAAAGAGAGAATTAAAATAAAAAATATTGCTATACTCACCTCTCCGACGCAGCCTGGACCTCACCGAGGGAACCGGCAGCGTTGTTTGCTTAAAATTCGCGCGTTTACTTCCTTACGTGAAGTCCCAGCTTGTGATTGGTCGCGTGCCGCCCATGTGGCCGCGACGCGACCAATCACAGCAAGCCGTGACGTAATTTCAGGTCCTTCAGGATTTTAAAATTACGTTCTGGCTTGTGATTGGTCGCGTCGCGGTCACATGGGCGACGCGACCAATCACAAGCCGTGACGTCACAGGAGGCTGGACACGCGCGCATTTTAAAATGCGTGCGTGTCCTGCCTCCCGTGACGTCCCGGCTTGTGATTGGTCGCGTCGCCCATGTGGCTGCGACGCGACCAATCACGGCAAGCCGTGACGTAATTTCAGGTCCTTCAGGATTTTAAAATTACGTTCTGGCTTATGATTGGTCGCGTCGCGTTCACATGGGCGACGCGACCAATCTCAAGCCGTGACGTCACGGGAGGCTGGACACGCGTGCATTTTAAAATGCGCGCGTGTCCTGCCTCCCGTGACGTCCCGGCTTGTGATTGGTCGCGTCGCCCATGTGGCCGCGACGCGACCAATCACCGCAAGCCGTGACGTAATTTCAGGTCCTTCAGGATTTTAAAATTACGTTCTGGCTTATGATTGGTCGCGACGCGACGCGACCAATCACAAGCCATGACGTCACGGGAGGCTGGACACGCGCGCATTTTAAAATGCGCGCGTGTCCAGCCTCCCGTGACGTCACGGCTTGTGATTGGTCGCGTCGCCCATGTGACCGTGACGCGACCAATCACAAGCCAGAACGTAATTTTAAAATCCTGAAGGACCTGAAATTACGTCACGGCTTGCCGTGATTGGTCGCGTCGCGGCCACATGGGCGGCACGCGACCAATCACAAGCCGGGACTTCACGTAAGGAAGTAAACGCGCGAATTTTAAGCAAACAACGCTGCCGGTTCCCTCGGTGAGGTCCAGGCTGCGTCGGAGAGGTGAGTATAGCAATATTTTTTATTTTAATTCTTTCTTTTACACATTAATATGGATCCCAGGGCCTGAAGGAGAGTTTCCTCTCCTTCAGACCCTGGGAACCATCAGGGATACCGTCTGATACTTGAGTCCCATTGACTTGTATTGGTATCGGGTATCGGTATCGGATTGGATCCGATACTTTGCCGGTATCGGCCGATACTTTCTGATACCGATGGACGGTATCGCTCAACACTAATTGTGATGCTTTAAAAAAAAAAAAAAACGCCTTTTTATTTACTGAATGGCATGAGGTAACTATGCATGGAGTGATGTTTATTTGATAAATTGTAAAAAAAAAGAATGACAACCTTGTTTTCTCAATTATAGAGTCGGTACCACTGAGAAAGGATCCATCACTTTGAACTTGACTGTAAACCAGCCTCCAGGACATTCATCAATGCCTCCTTCTGAGACTAGCATAGGGATCCTTGCAGCAGCTGTGTCCAGGTAATAACTAGTATACGCTACAAGGATGACAGTTTTAGGCCTGATTCAAACCTCTGTGTTACACATACATGTTGTGCCCTTTTTTCACATTTTTTCATTAGCTGTGTGTTTATGCAAAATACATGGAGACATGTCTGTTTTTTTTTCTGTCAACAGAGATGACAAAGGCCAATACAAATCTATGGGTCTCTGAAAAACGCGTACAGCACTCGGACAGCATCTGTGTGCTGTACCTATTTAACATTGCAAAGTATATGAAAAGCTTAATAATTTATTTATCCATCTGTGAAAACCACTGATGACCACACTGATGGTAAAAATGGACACACAGATGTGATACTGATGGTGAAAACGGAGACACTGATGGTAAAAACGAACACATTGATGGTAAAAATGGACAGACTGATGACACACTGATGGTAAAAACACTGATGACACTAAAAACACACACGGATGCAAAGCACTGATGACACTGGTACCTTTTTTTCACGTACATGTTTAAATACAGACATGTGAATGAGGCCTAACTATAAGCCTGCTAGACGTTGTCACTTCAGTGTATTGTCTTCAATCAGATTCTTTTACTTCCTACAACCCAAATTCCCCAAAAATTGAGACACTGTGAAAAGTGAGACAATCATATTTTATTCAGAACATAGAATAAAAAACAGAAGTTTTAAGTTAGACATTTTTCCATATTTATCTTCATTTAGATATTGATGGCAGCAATACATCTCAAAAATGTTGGGACAGGGTCATGTAAACCATTGTTTAGCATCCCTTCTTCTTTTTACAACAGTCTAAATGTCTGGGTAGTGAGAAGACCAGACATTTTTCATTTGCTCATTATTGATAGTGTCTTTAAAGATGTGCAAGCCAGAGGCACTGATGCATCCCCATACCATCAGAGATGAAGGCTTCTAAACAGTGCACTGTGTAAAGCACCAGTAGCAGTGAAGAGGCAGTGACCCACAAAGTTCAAACATAAATGTCTCTTTAATGCATTATCTTCACACAGAAAAGGTTCCAAGCATATAACTTAAATGCACATAACTTCAGTGTTCAGTTCACACCAGTTAATTACAGCATCCATTATATTGCAGTCACTACATATGCTAGTCCTCCCTTGACTAGTTCCATGGGTGTCCTGCACCGCTGTATTACAGTCTCTACTCACAGCCTTACACAGACCTTGACATCCTCCTGTCTGCAGCTGTGGCACACGCTGGTCCTTCCTTCGGGCATAGGACAGTCTACCTCCGGTTCACCTCCAGGCACAAGACCTGTCCACATCCGTGACCATTCATCGTGGACAGCAGCACCACTGTGTATGCTGTGGGTTGTCAGGCTTCACTCTGGAACTGACACACCTGAGACTCCGCAGACTCAAATCTAGTACCTCTCTATACTACAGGGCTTTTAACAATTGTAATCACAGCCACACCTGCGACTACAACACCCCCTCATGGCCTCAATACGCCTCTGTGCGCATCCTGGGGAGAACAAACAGCGCCCCCTAGCTGTAACAGGGGTCACTATCTCACAACTGGTAACACATTTTTCTTCTCTTGAGGCTGCAGGACATGGTATCTGTGGCTTCCATAAAGAATTTGAAATTGTTAATAATCTGACCACAGAACAGTTTTCCATTTTGCCTCAATCACTTTCAAATTAGCTTTAGCATAATAAAGGTTTAACTTGCATTTGTGGACTTCACACCAAATTGTGTTCACAGACAATGATTTTTAAAAAGTGCAGTCATGTGCAGGAATGAATCATGCCTGTTTTTTAATGCGGTGCCGCCTGAGGGCCCGTAGATCACGAGTATCCAATATTGACAATCGGCCTTGCGCACTTAAATTTCTCCAGATTCTCTGACTCTTTTGATGATATTATGTTCTGTAAATGGTGAGATATGCATAGTCATTACAATTTTACCCTGAGGAACATTGTTGTGAAATTGTTCCACATTTTTAGACTCAGTTGTTCAGATTGGTGAACTTGTGACCATCTTTGCTTCTGAGAGACTCTGACTCTCTCACATCCTCTTTTTATACACTGTCATATAACATAATTTAAAATTGAGCCTAAACCTGTTTTTCATTAGTACCATCTCTTTTCCAGCCTTTTGTTAACCATATCCAAACTTTCTTTGAGATATGTTGCTACCATCTATTTCTAAATCAGTTTGTGTTTTCACATTTTTTGTTCTGTTGCGAATCAAATATAGCTATAAGAGATTTCCAAATCATTGCATTTTTCTTTTCTGTACATTTTAGGGTCTGCTCACATCTGTGTATTCAAAATAGCTCAGATTTTCATCCTGAAAAGTAGGAACAATGCGAGTAAGAGCAATGCGAGTGTGTTTTTTTTCTCACCTAGCTTCCGTATGTAGAAAAGCTGCGGAGACACCATCACGTGTTTCTCAACGCAAGCAATGAATAGCCAGGTCTTTCACCGGGAAGGATCAACCACGGGAAGGGCAGCATCCAATAAAGGAAAACCACCTATGCCAAAACATGGTATCCATCCACAGACAGCTGTTTCGGGGTATTTGCCCTTCATCAGTGTGGAGTAGGAAACTATTCATTGCTTGCGTTGAGAAACACGTGATGGTGTCTCCGCAGCTTTTCTACATGCATTTGCATATTTCCCTTTAGGGATGGGGGCAGTGTTCTGGATCACTGCGTTGAGAAACACGTGATGGTGTCTCCGCAGTGTTGGATGTTTTGATCTCCCCGAGGTCATTCATCCTTATGTTTATAGTAGTTTCTAGCTTCCGTATGACATACGTATGCAATACGTATGCAATGTCTCTCTGCCCGACTAACTAATCTCTCTCCTCGCTGCACTCCTGCTTCCCCTCTCTGCAAATCCCTTCACTGGCTCCCAATTTCCCAGCGTGTCCAGTTTAAACTACTAACACTGACCTACAAAGCCATCCATAGTCTTTCTCCTCCTTATATTTCCACACTAATCTCTCAATATCTTCCCTCACGTAATCTCCGGTCCTCCCAAGACCTCCTCCTCCACGCTTATTCGCTCCTCACCCAATCGCCTCCAAGACTTCTCCCGAATATCACCCATCCTCTGGAATTCAGTGCCCCAACACATCCGGTTATCCACTACTTTTGGATCCTTCAAAAGAAACCTGAAAACCCACCTCTTCTAAGAAGCTTACAGCCTGTAAAGACCACACGGCCACCTCAACACCATTGGAGCTACCGCAACCCTTGACCTACTGTCTCCTTCCCCATAATCCTGTAGAACGTAAGCCCGCAAGGGCAGGGTCCTCTTCCCTCTGTACCAGTCTGTCATTGTTAGTTTTGTTTACTGTAAGTGATATTTGTATTTTGATGTAACCCCTTCTCATGTACAGCACCATGTAATTAATGGTGCTATATAAATAAATAAATAATAATAATAATGTGTTTTTTAACATAATCTTTAACATACTATAATGTTCTATGTAACTTAAAGGGAACCTGTCACCCCGTTTTTTCCGTATGAGATAAAAATACTGTTAAATAGGGCCTGAGCTGTGCATTGCAATAGTGTATTTTGTGGACCCCGATTCCCCACCTATGCTGCCGAAATACGTTACCAAAGTAGTCGTTTTCGCCTGTCAATCAGGCTGGTCTGGTCAGATGGGCGTGGTGTCTTCCCCCAGATCTTGCTTAGTTTTCCGTTGGTGGCGTAGTGGTGTGCGCATGTCCAAGGTCCCGAATCCACTGCACAGGGAAGTGAAAAGAGCGCGATGTGCGCTATTTCATTGGTGATCGGTGGGGACGGGCATCTTCCTTTGGCCTCGCGTGCGCAGAAGCGGCGCTCTGCTGGCCGCGGCTTCAGGAAAATGGCCGCGGGATGCCGCGCGTGCGCAGATGGAGATGAACTCTGCTTCAGGAAAATGGCCGCCGCGATCTAGATCTGCGCACGCGCGGCATCCCGCGGCCATTTTCCTGAAGCCGCGGCCAGCAGAGCGCCGCTTCTGCGCACGTGCGGCCAAAGGAAGATGGACGCCCCCACCGATCACCAATGAAATAGCGCACATCGCGCTCTTTTCACTCCCCTGTGCAGTGGATTCGGGACCTTGGACATGCGCACACCACTACGCCACCAACGGAAAACTAAGCAAGATCTGGGGGAAGACACCACGCCCATCTGACCAGACCAGCCTGATTGACAGGTGAAAACGACTACTTTGGTAACGTATTTCGGCAGCATAGGTGGGGAATCGGGTCCACAAAATACACTATTGCAATGCACAGCTCAGGCCCTATTTAACAGTATTTTTATCTCATACGGAAAAAACGGGGTGACAGGTTCCCTTTAAAGATAGCTTAGAAAACTAATAAAACAAGTTATATAAAGCTAGATAAATGATAGAAAGATATTAGATATATACCGTATATATACTTCAGTATAAGTCGACCCGAGTATAAGCCGAGGCACCTAATTATATAAGTATAAGTATAAGCCGGGTATGCATTGTCTCCTCATCCTTGAATACATAGCTCCCTGTCCCCGTCCTTGTATGCATGGCACCCCGTCCTTGTATACATGGCTTCCCGTAACTGTATGCATGGCTCCCCGTCCTTGTATGCATGGTTCTTATAAAAAAAAAAACACATCCTACTTACCTTTCCTGCGTGCCCTTGCTGAATCTTGTTCCGGCGCCAGCAGCTATTCCGGCCGAGCGATCACGTGTCCCCACTCATTAATGTAATTAATATTCACTCCATGCCTATGGGAGTGGAGAGGGGTGAATATTCATTACCTTAATGATTGTTCGGCCGGAAGACTGACACCGGAAGGAGATGCAGCGAGTGCGCTCAGGGAAGGTATGTGGGCTGCGGCTGTAACTGTGCGTGCTATAAGAGAAATGAATATTCACTGCCAGCGCAGTGAATATTCATTTCTCTTTAGCAGCGGGGCATAGTTACAGCCGCCAGCTCCTGCCTCTGTGACCTGCTGCTCAGCCGCTCCCCCTCCCCGCCGGCTTTTTGGGACAATGAGACGTGTATCAGCTGAAGGGAGCAGCTGTAAAAACTCGGTTTATACACGAGTATATACCGTAATAGATAAATGGATATCCTGCTGATATACCACTTCATAAGCCCCTACATATCATAAACTTGCTCCCTTTAGTGCCTTTGATGTCGAATTTATTCCACCGTTTTTTTAGGCTTGTTTAACCAAATAAATAAAAAAAAAAACAATGAAGGTCCCCCCTATTGTATGAATTCAGCGAAGGTAAAGCAGACAGCTGTGAGCTGATAATATCTGGCTGGGAGGATCCCTGGTTACTGGGCTTATCTCAGCTTAAAAATACCAGCCGCCAAAGTAGTGGTGCATCACATTAGATGCACCAGTTCTGGTGCTTTGTCTCGGCACTTCCTGATTTTATAAGGCACCCCCATTGCTAACCCAGTAATCTTCAAAAAAAAGCAAACAAACACATGAATGCTTTATTTGAATAAACTCTCCCACACTTTCAATCCAAAGTAGTCCACAATTGGAAACTTGAAAAACCTAAAAAGAGAAAAAATGACATTGTTTCTCGTTCACCAATTTATTAGAAAATAAGGGTCCCACAAAGGTTCGACATAGTCCAGCGCTTTCCACTACATTCCCCAATTCCATCCTTAAAAGCCTATGGAGACTTGTTCTGTGGCTCCATAGGCTTTTACCAGCAGCCATTCCTGGCTCACGCTTAGCTCCACGAGACCCAGCAGCTATGAACATCGGTTAAGTCAGTAACAATAATGCTCAGTCGCCGATTCTCACAAAGGGCAGCGTGACTCGATGACTCTGATGAGCGTTATCGTTGCTGATGTACTGCTCTTCAGATCTTCTAGATCTTGCAGAGCACAGCGTGAGCTGGGAGTGGCTGCTGCTAAAAGTCTATGGAGCCTCAGAATGAGACTCCATAGGCTTTTAATGACAGAAAAATGGGGAATGTCGAGGAGAACACTTGACTACATCGAATTAGTAAAGAACCAATATGGTGAGCGAGTGACAGTCTCGTTTTATTTATCTCTATTTATGTTTTTCAGATTAACATTTATGGACTACATCGGATTCCCTAGACTACGTTTTTTATAAATTGGTGAACCAGAGAAAGTGTGAGGGAGTGTTTATTCAAATAAAACATTTTTTGTGTTTGTGTCTCCATTACTAACACCAGGGCTTGATGCCAGATATGATTTTTGAAAATTCACAGCTGATATCAACCACAAGCCTTATTACCCCGTTTGAAAACACAACAGGGCAACAGGGTAGTCGAAGGCGAAGCGCCATAATTGGCACATCTAGTGTGATGCTCCACGTCTGTGGTGGCTGTGAGCTTGTATTTTTTTCACTGGGAAGGGCGCAATAACTATGGACCTTTCCATCTTAATAATATACACTCACCGGCCACTTTATTAGGTACACCATGCTAGTAACGGGTTGGACCCCCTTTTGCCTTCAGAACTGCCTCAATTCTTCGTGGCATAGATTCAACAAGGTGCTGGAAGCATTCCTCAGAGATTTTGGTCCATATTGACATGATGGCATCACACAGTTGCCGCAGATTTGTCGGCTGCACATCCCAAAGATGCTCCATACAAGGCAGGATGGATCCATGCTTTCATGTTGTTTACGCCAAATTCTGACCCTACCATCCGAATGTCGCAGCAGAAATCGAGACTCATCAGACCAAGCAACGTTTTTCCAATCTTCTACTGTCCAATTTCGATGAGCTTGTACAAATTGTAGCCTCAGTTTCCTGTTCTTAGCTGAAAGGAGTGGTACCCGGTGTGGTCTTCTGCTGCTGTAGCCCATCTGCCTCAAAGTTCGACGCACTGTGCATTCAGAGATGCTCTTAGGCCTACCTTGGTTGTAACGGGTGGCGATTTGAGTCACTGTTGCCTTTCTATCAGCTCGAACCAGTCTGCCCATTCTCCTCTGACCTCTGGCATCAACAAGGCATTTCCGCCCACAGAACTGCCGCTCACTGGATTTTTTTTCTTTTTCGGACCATTCTCTGTAAACCCTAGAGATGGTTGTGCGTGAAAATCCCAGTAGATCAGCAGTTTCTGAAATACTCAGACCAGCCCTTCTGGCACCAACAACCATGCCACGTTCAAAGGCACTCAAATCACCTTTCTTCCCCATACTGATGCTCGGTTTGAACTGCAGGAGATTGTCTTGACCATGTCTACATGCCTAAATGCACTGAGTTGCCGCCATGTGATTGGCTGATTAGAAATTAAGTGTTAACAAGAAGTTGGACAGGTGTACCTAATAAAGTGGCCGGTGAGTGTAAGCCCACAGCTGTGTGTTTTACCTTTGCTGGATTCATAAAATAGGGGAGACCACACATTTTTTTTCATTTATCTATTTATTAGGTTAATTAACCATAAAAAGATCAACAATAAACTGAGCATGAAAGGCACCAAAGGGTCCAATTGTATAATATGTAGGGGGGAGGGGTGAAATTGTATATCTTAATCTATCTATTCTCATGGTTCTGGCTATGAACTTCCTGTGCTTAGCTGATGCAATTTCCTGATTTCCTTTGAGATGTGTGCATAAAAATCGGACAGAAAACGCATGGTCCATTTGCCGTCGTTTCTTTTTTTCTTGCACTCATTGACTTGCATTGGCGAGTCTCATCCGATAAATGCGGTCACTCACAGCACGCTGCAGTAATTTTTTTCTTAGCCCGATTCCACCTGAGGAAAAGTCTTAGTAACTTATAATGCCTCCTCATTGTATCGTACCACCCACACAGTATACTGACCCCTTACAAGCCCGCAAACTGTTTGATGGCTCCAAAACTGTATGAAAACCCTAGAAAACATCCATATAGTATAAAGCTTCAGATAGTCCTCAATATAGTATAATGCACTCCCCATAGGCCTCTGTATAGTATAATGCACTCCCCATAGGCCTCTATATTGTATAATGCACTCCCACAGGCCTCTATATAGTCTAACATACTCCCCATAGGTCTTCATATAGTATAATGCACTCCTCATAAGCCTCTATAGTATAATGCACTCCCCATAGACAGGCTCTATATAGTTTACTGCATTCCCCATAGGCAGACTCTATATTGTATAATTGTCAGGACTCTGAACATTTTTATTACCTTTTGTGCATTACTGCCCCTTTCCAAGATGGCGTCTTTGGTCTCATGTGCACTGTGTCTTCCTGCTATAAAACTCCACCCCAGCCTTCAGTCTGTGCTAGAGTATTCTGCCTTGCATCCTGCAACTGACCCTGTTTACTCCCTGGCTGTATACCTGCTCCTGTGAACCTGTGTGGTGATCCTGCTACTCTGCTCTGAGTTCCTGCTTCATACACCAGTTTCCAGTAATCCTCCTTCATCTGCTGCTCGTGTTTACTTCCATCTGCATTTCCTGGACATGTAAGCTGTTGCTGCTCTGCAAAGACCTGAGACTATTACCCAGGCCTCCCTGGTTGTGCTAAGATATTATTTGAACTGCCTTATAAGCTTATCTATCTGTGTTTGGACTAAGACAAGGATTTATTCATGTCAAGTATCCTCAAGAATAACTGTACTTCATAGACTTTCTGCTTGATTGTATTTTCCTCTGAAGTTTCCTATAGTCTGCTAAGCTGCGTTTAATATTTACACCAAGTGTTGTGGACTTGAGTTTCTCTCTGCACCTGTTTGAATCACCGTGTGATAATATAGACTTTACCACTTATAAAACTGTGTCCTGTATTTGTCTTGTTCCACGCAAAGAGTCTCCTGAGTTATCCCCTACAATTATTACAGGATACTCTAGCCAGAAAAGAGGAGACTGCTGGAACAATGACTGCAGAAAGCAGATTAGAGCAGGTGTTTTCCATAATTAGATAACTGCAGAAAGATGTGGAAGGTCTGCAAAAGAAATTTGGAAGCTTTGAACACATTCAACAAGTGTTTGGACAAACTTTGCAGGACTTAAGCACCCGCATGGCAGCCCAGGAAAACAAACTTGCTGGCATAGAGTCCCAGTATGGACGGGCTTTTCAGGACATAAGCACGCAAATAGCTGCCCAAGCGACTTTACCCTCTGGGCAACCGCCACCAGCTAGCGCACCTAAGCTGCCCCCATTCAGATTTAATGGTGATCGCGACAAATTTCGTGGCTTTGTGAATCAATGTATGCTATATTTTGATGTGCATGCTGACCGTTTTCCTACTGATAGATCCAAAGTATTGTGTGTAATAATGCTGCTGACCTCACGAGCGCTCGCCTGGGCGAATCCGATGATTGAGTCTCGTGACCCACGGTTAAATTACTTGGCCGCTATGGTATTAATGTTTGATGATCCTAATCGCCGTGCAACTGCTGAGTCTGCTTTATTGTCTTTACGTCAGGCTAAACGTTCTATTATTGAGTATGCTACTGAATTCAGGAGATTAGCGGTAGATACCAATTGGGACAGTTATGCACAATTGCCTATTTTTAAAAGGGGTCTGTCTAGTATTGTAAAAGATGAATTAGCTCGCTCTGAATCACCACAAGAGCTAGAAACGTTTATACAGCATTGTGTGCGCATAGACATTCGCCTTACTGAGCGTAGGCAGGAGAAGTTTGCTGCATATAACCGTAGTTCTAACTTTTCCCTTCCTTCCAAAGAGCCTGCAGGTAAAATCTCTCGGGAGGTGGAGGAGGTGCCCATGCAAATTGATTCCGTTCAGAGGCGCGAGATTAATGAGCGCTGGGAGCATCGCCTTCGTGAAAGTCTATGTTTCTACTGCGGTCCATCTTACCACTTTTTAATCAACTGTCCCAAGCGGCCTAACAAGGTGCTAGCAGCGGTAGGAGAATATGACAACTGTGATGATGAATCTGACATCTCTAAATGTAGCCTTCCTTTAAACGCTGTATTCCATTCACTTTCTATGACTTCACCCCCCAAGGAGCTTAAGGAAAAGAACTCTCACTGTTCTCTCCCTATTAAGATCCTGTGTTCAGGAAAGTGGATTTCCAGTTCAGCTATGATTGACTCTGGTGCAGGTGGCAATTTCATGGATATCGCATTTGCCAAGGAACATGGTATTGAAATTCAGCAAAGAACCTCTCCAATTACCATGGAAACAGTGGATGGGTCACCTTTAATCTCTGGGCCTGTGAATCAGGAGACCGTACCCCTTGAAATTTTGTTGGAGCCTAATCATGAGGAGCAACTTTCTTTCTTGCTAATTTCTTCTCCTCATTTTCCTGTGATTTTAGGCATTCCTTGGTTGCGTTCTCAGAACCCAATTATCAGCTGGGAGACCAAAGAGATTATCTTTCCAAAAAGGAGCAACTCAGCGTTAACTGAAGCTGTTCCCGAGTCCACAGCTACGGAACCACCTGTACAGGTATTTACTTTACCTTCAGCATATAAAGAGTTCTCTGACATCTGTGACAAGAAGAATGCAGATCAGCTTCCTCCACACAGGCATTATGACTGTCCCATTGAGCTGCTTCCTGGGGCAGCTATTCCTTTTGGTAACGTATACCCTTTGGCGGCACCTGAGCTTCAAGCCTTAAAGGAGTATATTGATGAAAATCTGGCCAAAGGCTTCATACGTCCTTCTTCCTCACCAGCAGGGCCACCTATGTTTTTTGTAAAAAAGAAGAATGGGACCCTGAGACCCTGTGTTGATTATCGGGAACTCAATAAGGTAACCATACGAAACCGTTACCCTTTGCCTCTGATTCCCGAATTACTGGAAAGAGTCCGCCATGCTAAGGTATTCTCTAAACTGGATCTTCGTGGGGCTTATAATTTGGTGCGTATTCCTCCAGGGGATGAGTGGAAGACAGCTTTCAGATGCCGGTATGGACACTTTGAATATCTTGTGATGCCCTTCTGGCTTTGTAACACCCCTGCAACGTTTCAACACCTTGCTAATGACATTTTCAGAGATTTGTTGGACCAGTTTGTGGTGATCTATTTGGATGATATACTAATCTTTTCTGACTCTCTACAGGAACATGAAGAACATGTCAAGACTGTTTTAAGACGTTTGAAAGAGAACCATCTGTATATTAAGCCGTTCTGAAATACAGTTCTTAGGTTATATCATCTCTCCCCAGGGGCTGAACATGGAATCTGGTAAGATTCAGGCTATCCTTGACTGGCCGGTACTCAAGAACGTTAAGGAGGTCCAACGTTTTATTGGTTTTGCAAATTTCTACAGACGCTTCATTCAAAATTTTTCTGATATTGTCTGTCCCATTACTTCCTTGACAAAGAAGGAAAATCCCTTTAAATGGTCATCACAGGCTCAAGAATCGGCTTAAGATCTGTTTCACCTCAGCACCACTGTTGATACACCCAGATCCAACACTTTCTTTCATTGTGGAGGTGGACGCTTCTGATAATGCTTTGGGGGATATTCTCTCCCAAAGAACTGGAGAGAAGGGTCTGCTACATCCTTGTGCTTTCTTTTCCCGTAGACTAACCTCAGCAGAGAAGAATTACGACGTGGGAGACAAGGAATTGCTGGCTATTATTGCGGCTTTCAAAGAATGGAGGCATCATCTGCAAGGAGCTGCACAACAGATTATAGTGCTAAGTGACCATCGCAATTTAGAGTTCCTTAGATCCGCTAAATGTCTTTTTCCTCGTCTGGCTCGTTGGAACTTATTTTTAAATCAATTTAACTTTATCTCGTACCGTCCATGTTCTCGTAATGGGAAGGCTGATGCTTTATCCCGAATCCATGCTGCGGATTCCGTACCTGGAGCCTCGTCCAAGACCATTCTATCTGATGCTAATTTCATCGGAGTTATCCACGATCAGGACTTGTGGAAGGAGTGCAGGGAGGCTTATGATGGTGATGTATTTCTGGCCAACCCACCTGTGGATATTAATCTTGTCTTTAAGGGTGGCATGTGGTTCAGAGATCGACGTATGTACGTCCCTGAGGTCGTCCGTCTGCAGATCCTCAATTGGTACATGACTCCAAGTTGGCTGGTCACAGGGGGGTACAGAAGACACAAGAGTTCCTGAGCCGATTCTTCTGGTGGCCAACTTGCCTGAAGGATACCAAGGACTATGTTCTCTCTTGCGAGGTATGTGCTCGTTACAAGACTCCTCATGTGGCACCTACGGGTCTTCTACAACCATTACCTATTCCATCCCGCCCTTGGGGGTCTATATCAATGGACTTTATTGTGGAGCTGCCTACATCGGGGGGCATGAATACAATCATGGTGGTAGTTGATTGCCTGACTAAAGCTGCTCAGTTTGTTCCGTGCACCGGCCTCCCTTCAGCTAAAGATACAGTGAACGTGGTTTTACAGAATGTCTTTCGGTTGCATGGGGTCCCGGATGAGATCATCTCTGACCGTGGAGTACAGTTCACTTCAAGATTCTGGAAGGGGTTTTGCTCTGCACTCAATATTAATGTCTGTCTCTCTTCCGCTTACCATCCCCAGACAAATGGTCAGACTGAGCGGACCAACCAGACGCTGGAAAATATCTAAGATGCTATGTCAGCCATCTCCAGGATGATTGATTACTGCCCTTTTCCAAGATTGCATCTTTGGTCTCATGTGCACTGTGTCTTCTTGCTATAAAACTCCACCCCAGCCTTCGGTCTGTGCTAGAGTATTTTGCCTTGCATCCAGCTCCTGACTCTGCTGACTCCCTGGCTATATACTTGCTCCTGTGAACCTGTGTGGTGATCCTGCTACTCTGCTCTGAGTTCCTGCTGCATACACCAGTTTCCAGTAATCCTCCTTCATCTGCTGCTCGTGTTTACTTCCATCTGCATTTGCTGGACATGTAAGGCTACGTTCACATTTGCGTTGTGCGCCGCAGCGTCGGCGCCGCAGCGCACAACGCAAACAAAAACGCAGCAAAACGCATGCACAACGCTGCGTTTTGCGCCGCATGCGTCGTTTTTTTCATTGAATTTGGACGCAGCAAAAATGCAACTTGCTGCGTCCTCTGCGCCCCGACGCGGGCGCCGCAGCGACGCATGCGGCGCAAAACGCAAGTGCGCCGCATGTCCATGCGCCCCCATGTTAAATATAGGGGCGCATGATGCATGCGGCGCCGCTGCGGCGCCCGACGCTGCGGCGCTGGCCGCAAATGTGAACGTAGCCTACGCTGTTGCTGCTCTGCAAAGACCTGAGACTATTACCCAGGCCTCCCTGGTTGTGCTAAGATATTATTTGAACTGCCTTATAAGCATAGCTATCTGTGTTTGGACTAAAACAATGACATATTCGTGTCAAGTATCCTCAAGAATAATTGTGCTTCATAGACTTTCTGCGTGATTGCATTTTCCTCTGAAGTTCCCTATAGACTGTTTAAGCTGCGTTAATATTTGCACCAAGTGTTGTGGACTTGAGTTTCTCTCTGCACCTGTTTGAATCACCGTGTGATAATATAGACTTTACCACTTATAAAACTGTGTCCTGTATTTGTCTTGTCCCACGCAAAGAGTCTCCTGAGTTATCCCCTATAATTATTACAATAATGCTCTCCCCATAGGCAGACTCTATATTGTTTAATGCACTCCCCATACGCAGACTTTATATAGTATAATGCACCCCCTATAGGCAGACTCTATATTGTATAATGCACTCCCCATAGGCAGACTCTATATTGTATAATGCACTCCCCATAGGCAGACTCTATATAGTATAATGCACCCCCCATAGGCAGACTCTATCTATGTATATAATTGCCTTAAATTGTCATCCACTTCCAGCTGGACGTCCTCGAATCCCACAATCCACCGCACCGGAAGTACGCCAACCGTCATATTGGAATACCCAAGTGATGAGTATTCCAATATGGCACCCGCTGGTGGTATCAGGCCCTTGCGCAGTACCACCAGCGGGTCATCGCTTGACCTTCCGGGTCAGCGGGGGAGCGGCAGCTGTCAAATCATACTCACCTGCTCCCGGCGTGTCTCTGCATGTCCCTGCTTCTCCGACGCCGGCAGCTTCTTCCTGTGTTCAGCGGTCATGTGGTACGGGTCATTAAAGTAATGAATATGGACCGGACTCCGCTCCCATAGGGGTGGAGCGCATATTCATTACTCTAATGAGTGGTACGATGTGACTGCTGAACATAGGAAGAAGCTGCCAGAGACCATCTATCAGTGAGAAGATGTCCCCGTTCTACCTCAGCGTGCCGCTCCGTCTTCCGCGTCCTCTGGCTGAGATGTTCAGGTCAGAGGGCGCGATGATTTGGTTAGTGCGCGCCGCCCTCTGCCTGAACAGTCACTGCAGAGGACGCGGAAGATGGAGCGGCGCCCGGCGGTGGAATGGGGACAGGTGTATATCACAAGTGTCGGGGGGCCTGCTCAGGATAAGAGGTGAGTATGTCATTTTTTTTTATCGTAGCAGCAGTATATCTGGCACATGTTTCTATAGAGCATCTTATGGGGCCATAATCATTATGCAGCATTATATGGGGCACATTTTCTATGGAGCATCTTATGGGGCCATAATCAACCATTATGCAGCATTATATGGGGCACATTTTCTTTGGAGTATCTTATGTGGCCATAATCAACCTTTGTGCAGCATTATATGGGGCTTAGGGATGAGAGATTCTCAGTGCTGCAAAGCCTGCCCCCATTGGGATGTAACCACCCTCCCGATGCGATAGCATCAGGCCTCCATCTAGTATAGTATAATGCACCCATATAGGGAGACTTTATATAGTATAATGCACGCCCCATAGGCAAACTTTACAGTATAATGTGATCCCCCAAAGGGAGACGCTATATAATATGCACTCCCCATGGTCAGACTCTATATAATAAAATACACCCCCATAGGCAGACTTTATATAGTATAATGTACCCCCATAAGCAGGCTCTATATAATATAATGCACCCCACCATAGGCAGACTATATAGTATAATGCACCCCCGAAGGCAGACTTTATATTGTGTAATGCACCCCCATAGGCGGACTGTATAATGCACCACTCATAGGCAGACTATACAGTATAATGTGACCACCCCAAAAGGGAGACTATATAATATAATGCACCCCCATAGGCAGACTTTATATAGTATAATGCACCCCCCATAGGCAGACTATACAGTATAATGTGACCCCCAAAGGGAGACTCTACATAATATAATGCACTCCCCATGGGCAGACTCTATATAGTATAATGCACCCCCCATTGGCAGACTCTATATAGTATAATGCACCCCCCATGGGCAGACTCTATAATGTATAATGCACCACCCATAGGCAGACTATACAGTATAATGTGACCACCCCAAAAGGGAGACTCTATATAGTATAATGCATCCCCCACAGTCAAACTCTATAGTATGCTGAAAAAAGAGAAATGACAGCACCTCCAAAAATCATACAATGATCTAATGCCTCTCGGCAAGAACATATATAACTGAACTTGAGGTTCTTAGTTTAACATTCTGATCAGACTGTATGAAGCCTACTGCCACGTCATGGCAAATGTCGTAGTGGGTCCTACTGCCCTAACAGAGCGGAGCCATGCAGCGACCACCGCCACAGTGGCCATGTGTTGTGAATTCTGCTCTTGTGCTCCCTCCGGTGGTTGTAAGTGGTAGCGCTGCTGTCTCTGAATCACAGCATTTATCAGGTGTGTTCACTTTGTGCAATTTTGACTGGGCTATTTAGTCTTGCTTCACCCTTTAGTCAGTGCCAGTTGTCCATTGTTCCTGGAGGATTCACATCTCTGCCTGGTCTCTCCTGCTTTGCAGTTCTTTTCAACAAAGATAAGTTCTGGCCTTGATTTTTTGCTGTCCACATGCTGTGGCCTTATTGTTCAGTTCTTTTCCATGTTTTTGTCTTGTCCAGCTTGGTCTGTATAAGGATTTGTTTAGCCAAGCTGGTATCTCTGGAGATGCAGATATACCCTCCATATCTTTAGTTAGCTGTGGAGTTTTTGTATTTTCTGTGGTGGATATCTTCTAGTGTTTTAATACTGACCGCATAGTACTCTGTCCTATCCTTTCTATTTAGCTAGAAGTGGCCTCCTTTGCTAAATTCTGATTTCAGTCTGTGTTTGTTTTTTCCCTCTCCTCTCACAGTCAATATTTGTGGGGGCTGCCTATCCTTTGGGGATTTTCTCTGAGGCAAGATAGTTTTCCCTTTTCTATCTCTAGGGGTAATTAGTCCTCCGGCTGTGTCGAGATGTCTAGGGAACGCTAGGTACATTCCACGGCTACTTCTAGTTGCGGTGTTAGGTTCAGGGTCTGCGGTCAGTACAGGTACCACCTTCTTCAGAGTACGTCTCATGCTGCTCCTAGGCCACCAGATCATAACAGTACAACTGGCCAACAATGAGTTAACCGCATCTCAGAAGAAGGGAAGGAAAGTGCTGAGCCATTTTTTTTTCTGTAGTCTGTTGTGTTTTTTTTTTTCTCTTCCCTCTTAACCTCTGGGTGGCTCAGGAGTTCGGCGCTGGTATGGATGTTCAGGGATTGGCTTCTCATGTGGATCAAACTTGCTGCTAGAGTACAGGGTATTTCTGATTATATCGTTCAGACTCCAGTTTTAGAGCCTAGAATTCCAACTCCTGATTTGTTTTTTGGGGATAGGTCCAAATTTCTGAGCTTTAAAAATAACTGTAAACTATTTTTTGCTCTGAAACCCCGTTCCTCTGGTGATCCCATCTAGCAGGTTAGAATTATTACATCTCTGCTGCGTGTTGACCCCCAGGATTGGGCATTTGCCCTGGAACCTGGGAATCCGGCGTTGTTTAATGTAGACACCTTTTTTCAGGCGCTTGGGTTATTGTATGACGAACCTAATTCAGTGGATCATGCTGAAAAGACCTTGTTGGCCCTGTCTCAGTGTCAAGAAGCGGCAGAATCATATTGCCAGAAGTTTAGAAAATGGTCTGTACTGACTAAATGGAATGAGGATGCCTTGGCGGCAATCTTCAGAAAGGGTCTTTCTGAATCCGTTAAAGATGTTATGGTGGGGTTCCCCACGCCTGCTGGTCTGAGTGATTCTATGTGTCTGGCCATTTAGATTGATCGGCGCTTGCGCGAGCGCAGAGTTGTGCACACTATAGCATTGTCTTCCGAGCGGAGTCCTGAGCCTATGCAGTGTGATAGGATTGTGTCTAGAGCTGAACGACAAGGATTCAGACGTCAGAATGTTTTTACTGCGGCGATTCTGCTCATGTTATTTCTGATTGCCCTAAGCGAACCAAGAGAATCGCTATTTCTGTTACCATCAGTACTGTACAACCTAAATTTCTGTTATCTGTGACCCTGATCTGCTCATTATCGTCATTTTCTGTTATGGCATTTGTGGATTCAGGCGCCGCTCTAAACTTAATGGACTTAGAATTTGCCAGACGTTGTGGTTTCCCCTTGCAGCCTTTGCAGAGTCCTATTCCTTTGAGGGGCATTGATGCTACACCGTTGGCTAAAAATAAACCTCAGTTTTGGACACAGCTGACCATGTGCATGGCGCCAGCCCATCAGGAAGATTGTCGTTTTCTGGTGTTGCATAATTTGCATGATGCTATTGTGCTGGGTTTCCCATGGTTACAGGTGCATAATCCGGTATTAGATTGGAAATCTATCTCTGTGACTAGTTGGGGTTGTCAGGGGGTTCATGGTGACGTTCCTGTGATGTCAATTGTCTCCTCCCCCTCTTCTGAAATTCCTGAGTTTTTGTCAGATTTCCAGGATGTATTCAATGAGCCCAAGTCCAGTTCCCTTCCACCGCGTAGGGACTGTGATTGTGCTATTGACTTGATTCCAGGCTGTAAGTTCCCTAAGGGCTGACTTTTCAACCTGTCTGTGCCAGAACATACCGCCATGCGGAGCTATGTTAGGGAGTCCTTGGAGAAGGGGCATATTCGGCCATCTTCTTCACCATTGGGAGCAGGTTTTTTTTTTGTTGCCAAAAAAGATGGCTCCTTGAGACCCTGTATTGATTATCGCCTCTTGAATAAGATCACGGTCAAATTCCAATACCCTTTGCCTTTGCTTTCTGATCTGTTTGCTAGGATTAAGGGGGCTAGTTGGTTTACTAAGATTGACCTTCGAGGGGCATATAATCTTGTTCGTATTAAGCAGGGTGACGAATGGAAAACTGCGTTTAATACGCCCGAAGGCCATTTTGAATACCTTGTGATGCCATTCGGACTCTCTAATGCTCCATCTGGGTTTCAGTCCTTCATGCATGATATATTTCGGAATTATCTTGATAAATTCATGATTGTATATTTGGATGATATTTTGATTTTTTCAGATGATTGGGAGTCTCATGTGAAACAAGTCAGGATGGTATTTCAGATCCTTCATGATAATGCCTTGTTTGTGAAGGGGTCTAAGTGCCTCTTTGAAGTACAGAAGATTTCTTTTTTTGGGTTTCATTTTTTCTCCCTCATCTATAGAAATGGATCCGGTTAAGGTTCAGGCCATTCATGATTGGATCCTGCCCACATCCGTGAAGAGCCTTCAGAAATTTTTGGGCTTTGCTAATTTTTATCGCCGTTTCATTGCCAACTTCTCCAGTGTGGTTAATCCCCTGACCGATTTGACGAAGAAAGGCGCTGATGTGACGAATTGGTCCTCTGCGGCTGTTTCTGCCTTTCAGGAGCTTAAACGCCGATTTACTTCTGCCCCTGTGTTGCATCAGCCGGATGTTTCTCTTCCTTTTCAGGTTGAGGTTGATGCTTCTGAGATTGGGGCAGGGTCCGTTTTGTCTCAGAGGAATTCTGATGGTTCCTTGATGAAACCGTGTGCCTTCTTTTCTCGAAAGTTTTCGCCTGCGGAACGCAATTATGATGTCGGCAATCGTGAGTTGTTGGCTATGAAGTGGGCATTTGAGGAGTGGCGACATTGGCTTGAGGGGGCCTAGCACCGTATTGTGGTCTTGACTGATCATAAGAATCTGATTTATCTCGAGTCTGCCAAACTGCTGAATCCTAGACAGGCCCGATGGTCCCTGTTTTTCTCCCGTTTTGATTTTGTGGTCTCGTATCTTCCGGGTTCTAAGAATGTTAAGGCTAATGCCCTCTCTAGGAGCTTTTTGCCTGATTCTCCTGGGGTCCTTGAGCCGGTCGGTATTCTGAAGGAAGGGGTGATTCTTTCTGCCATCTCCCCTGATTTACGACAGGTTCTTCAGAAATTTCAGGCTGATAAACCTGACCGCTGTCCAGTGGGGAAATTGTTTGTTCCTGACAGATGGACTAGTAAAGTGATTTCGGAGGTTCATTGTTCTGTGTTAGCTGGTCATCCTGGGATTTTTGGTACCAGAGATTTGGTTGGTAGGTCCTTTTGGTGGCCTTCTTTGTCACGGGATGTGCGTTCTTTTGTGCAGTCCTGTGGGACTTGTGCGCGGGCCAAGCCTTGCTGTTCCCGCGCTAGTGGGTTGCTTTTGCCTTTGCCGGTCCCTGAGAGGCCTTGGATGCATATTTCTATGGATTTTATTTCGGATCTTCCGGGTTCCTAGAGGATGTCAGTTATCTGGGTGGTTTGTGACCGGTTTTCTAAGATGGTTCATTTGGTACCTTTGCCTAAGTTGCCTTCCTCTTCTGATTTGGTTCCGTTGTTTTTTCAGCATGTGGTTCGTTTGCATGGCATTCCGGAGAACATTGTGTCCGATAGAGGTTCCCAGTTTGTTTCTAGGTTTTGGCGGGCCTTTTGTGCTAGGCTGGGCATTGATTTGTCTTTTTCTTCCGCATTTCATCCTCAGACAAATGGCCAAACCGAGCGAACTAATCAGACTTTGGAAACTTATTTGAGATGCTTTGTGTCTGCTGATCAGGATGATTGGGTGGCTTTCTTGCCATTGGCCGAGTTTGCCCTTAATAATCGGGCTAGTTCTGCTACCTTGGTTTCACCCTTCTTTTGTAACTCTGGTTTTCATCCTCGTTTTTCTTCAGGGCAGGTTGAGCCTTCTGATTGTCCTGGGGTGGACTCTGTGGTTGACAGGTTGAAGCAAATTTGGGCTCATGTTGTTGACAATTTGGTGTTGTCTCAGGAGGGGGCTCAGCGTTTTGCTAACCGTCGTTGGTGTGTTGGTTCCCGGCTTCGGGTTGGGGATTTGGTCTGGTTGTTTTCCCGTCATGTCCCTATGAAGGTTTCTTCCCATAAGTTTAAGCCTCGGTTTATTGGCCCTTATAGGATTTCTGAGATTATCAATCCAGTGTCTTTTCGTTTGGCCCTTCCAGCCTCTTTTTCCATCCATAATGTTTTTCATAGATCTTTGTTGCGGAAATATGTGGTGCCCGTTGTTCCCTCTGTTGATCCTCCTGCCCCGGTGTTGATTGATGGGGAGTTGGAGTATATGGTTGAGAAGATTTTGGATTCTCGTTTTTAGAGGCGGAGGCTTCAGTATCTTGTCAAATGGAAGGGTTATGGACAGGAGGATAATTCTTGGGTTGTTGCCTCCGATGTTCATGCTGATGATTTGGTTCGTGCCTTTCATTTGGCTCGTCCGGATCGGCCTGGGAGCTCTGGTGAGGGTTCGGTGACCCCTCCTCAAGGGGGGGGGGTACTGTTGTGAATTCTGCTCTTGGGCTCCCTCCGGTGGTTGTAAGTGGTAGCGCTGCTGTCTCTGAATCGCAGCATTTATCAGGTGTGTTCATTTTGTGCAATTTTGACTGGGCTATTTAGTCTTGCTTCACCCTTTAGTCAGTGCCAGTTGTCCATTGTTCCTGGAGGATTCACATCTCTGCCTGGTCTCTCCTGCTTTGCAGTTCTTTTCAACAAAGATAAGTTCTGGCCTTGATTTTTTGCTGTCCACATGCTGTGGCCTTATTGTTCAGTTCTTTTCCATGTTTTTGTCTTGTCCAGCTTGGTCTGTATAAGGATTTGTTTAGCCAAGCTGGTATCTCTGGAGATGCAGATATACCCTCCATATCTTTAGTTAGCTGTGGAGTTTTTGTATTTTCTGTGGTGGATATTTTCTAGTGTTTTAATACTGACCGCATAGTACTCTGTCCTATCCTTTCTATTTAGCTAGAAGTGGCCTCCTTTGCTAAATTCTGATTTCAGTCTGTGTTTGTTTTTTCCCTCTACTCTCACAGTCTCACAGTCAATATTTGTGGGGGCTGCCTATCCTTTGGGGATTTTCTCTGAGGCAAGATAGTTTTCCCTTTTCTATCTCTAGGGGTAATTAGTCCTCCGGCTGTGTTTAGATGTCTAGGGAGCGCTAGGTACATTCCACGGCTACTTCTAGTTGCGGTGTTAGGTTCAGGGTCTGCGGTCAGTACAGGTACCACCTTCTCCAGAGTACGTCTCATGCTGCTCCTAGGCCACCAGATCATAACAGCCATGCATCAGCAGGGCAGATGGCCCAGGGTCTCCAGACCATGCTGCTCCACCAACAAAACCACAGCAACCATGGCCACCACACAACACCAAATGAAAGGAGTCCCCATCGCTCCCATGGATTGGAGCCACGTGCCGACCACCGCCACAGCAGCAATGCAGTGGCAGGGCAGACGGCCTGGTGTTTCACAGCACCTTTGCTGCAAGACGGTGTCCCCGTTACTCCAGACCGTGCAACCCCACCACCACAAAACCACAGCAACAATGGCCACCACACAGCACCATCACCAAGTGTAAGGGTCAATGAAACTAACCTCCATCAAGCTCTTTAGTGAGAGCAAAAATGGGCTAGACCCCTTACTTTGCAGTCTCCTGCTAGTTAAAAATCACCTGTGCCAAATGAGAGGAGAGCATATCCGAAGAAAAAAGGACAGAACATGCAATATGCTGAAAAAAGAGAAAGGACAGCACCTCCAAAAATCATACAATGATCTAATGCCTCTCGGAAAAAATATATATAACTGAACTTGAGTTGTTTAGTTTAACATTCTGATCAGACTGTATGAAGCCCACTGCCACGTCACGGCAAACCTCGTAGTTGGACTTACTGCCCTAACGGAGCAGAGCTATACGGCGACCACCACAACAGCAGCCATGCACTGGCAGGGCAGACGGCCCAAGGTCTCCACACCACGCTGCTCCACTAACACATAACCACAGCAACAATGGCCAGCACACAGCACCAACACCAAATTAAAGGAGTCCCCCCACAGGCAGACTCTATACTGTATAATGTACCCCCTATAGGGAGAGGGAGACTCTATATAGTATATTGCATCCCCCATAGGGAGACTCTATATAGTATAATGCACCGCCATGGGGAGGCTCTATATAATTTAAAGCACCCCCATAAAAAATAAAAGAATACTCTCCTTTCCTCATTCCCCCACTGCTCCGAGTGCCCATACATCTCAGGACAACAGGTGCCAAGTAATGACGTCATCGCGCCCGCTGTCAGTGTCTGAGTCAGTAATGCTGCCCACTCTCAACAATGCGGTCAACTGTATCGGCATCCAGACTATGCAGTTGAACTTGCGATGACAGGCGGGGAACTTAGTGCTGGCACTGGGCCACCTTTACTGCTATGGGGTCCCATAGTGGCCGGGAGGCAGTGTAACTGTATTTGCACGCTGTGCACGCCGATAGTGGTATAGTAGCGTAGCTCCCGGTGGGTTCCTCAGACCATGGGGCCCGGAGTGACCGCCCCCTCTGCCCCCCCCCAGTAGCTACACTACTGGATCACCTGTGAAAGCACCATTGTAGAATTACAGCCAAAAATAAGAATTTAGGGAGGAACCACAGCTTTAAGCACTCTTCTCCCAAAGGCAAGGTCAGAAGATGAAATCATATCCATTGTGGAGGGAGCCTTTAGACCTTCTGGAACTGCTTTGCCACTTGCAGAATAAGCTAAAGAAATGGCCTCCCTGATCCTTCTAGTTATTGTGCATTTTGAAGCCTCAAGCCCATCCTGGGTCCTTGAAAGGATACAAACAATGAACGCTCTTTCCTCCAGGCCTCAGTAAGACAGATACTTAACAAAAAACAGCTCTCAGCTCTATAAGATTTGCCAAATCTGGCGCTTAGCCTCACTCTTCCCACTTGCGCTGTAGCGGTGGCAAGTGGGGTTCATATTTGTGGGGTTGATGTCACCTTTGTTACTGAACGACTAATCTACGGACGCCCTCATCTCCTGCAACAAAAATAAAATAATAAACCACAAATATTCCTCACCTGTCCACCGATAAGGTAATACATAATGTCCCACCATGATCCTGATCACTTTGAGACCAGTCACATCATTGATGTGACTGCTCTCAAAGACAGCCGGCAATACACTGACAGGAGGTAATCCCTTCCACAGTGTATTACAGAGCTGCAGTGAGGGTTCACTGGAGTTCATCAGCTACAATGCTGTCACTTACGGCACTACCGCTGTGTGAGAACTTTCCGTAAGTGAGAGCACCGGAGCTGATCAGCTGATGAACTCTGGTGAACTCTCACAGCGGAGCAGTGATACATTGCGGGAGGGATTACCTCCTGTCAGTGTATCACTGGTGGCCGGGTAGAGCGGTCACATCTCCCAATGTGACTGTTCTACACGTGAGACCGCCGTGGGACAATCTGGATTACCTGGACTATGGCGGAAAGGTGAGTATAGGTTGGTTTATTATTTTACATTATTCCTAGTAGACGAGGGCGTCTGGGATTTGGTGTGAGTATAATGGTTTTTTATTTTTATGTGAATATGTATGTCATTTAATTTTTTTTTTTAAACTGAGCACAGGCATCACCAGCTGATACTACTCTCCCATCAGACATAGCCCGATGGGAGCAGTAGTCTCATGGGCCCATGCCTGCTTTTTTACTGCAGGTCACCGCTGCGGGTAACAGTCAGCTGCGGAATCAAACTGACATCTGCCAGCATGATCCTGCAGCGCTATGGCCAACAGTACCGCAGGTAGTGTTACCGTGGGTGACTGTCACAGCTTCGGGGTAACGCTGACATCTGCCAGCATGATCCGGTAGCGCTATCACCGACAGTACCAGTGGTAGCATTACTGTGGGTGACAGTGATAGCTGCGGGGTCATGTTGACATGTGACAGTATGACCCCGCAGCGCTCTGACGGCAGTCTTACCGGAAGCTCCTGTTATCGCATGCACTGAGCAGTTTGTGCAATGACAGGTGAAAATAAAGCCCACAGCATGCACTGCGGGCTACAACAAAATAGCCACGATCTCTTCCCACAGCTGTGAACTGGACAGCCCAGGGGGGTGTGCCCTGGTCACAGCTGAGAGGCAGGAGGAGCTGCCTCAATGAAAGAGATAGTCAGAGTCTGACCGTTGGCTCTTGGCCCATGGCTGCCGTAAGAGAGGTGTGCAAGGGTCGTTCCCAGACACACACACCCCCACTAGTCAAAATGGCAGCCCCCAGTGGCACACACAAATGTCAATAAGTAAAAAACTATTAAAGTAGTTAATTTAATTTTGTATTAAAAATAATTGATTGTGTAATCAGTAATTATTAATACAAAAATTGAAATCACGGCATCTTCCCTTTAACGCCTAGAGTATGAAGCTTCTCGTCCTTCGGATTTTTGGGACTAGAGCAAAATGAAGGAAGAATTATCTCCTGTAATTTACGAAACCGGGGCGCTACTTAAGGTTGGTAGGATGGATCAGGCTTCAAAATTACACTATAATCTAGTATCTGAGAAAATGGTGGACCTCTGGAAAGGGCCTGAATGTCACTGAATCTTCAGGCAGATGTTAAGGCTACCAGAAGGGTTATTTTAAGAGAAAGTACCTTAACAGGTGCTGATTCAATGGGCCCAAACTGTAACTCTGTCATAGCTGTTAAGACTAGATTTAAATCTCATGGCACTACTTTTTCTCTTAAAATGAGCCTGCATCTAGATGACTCTTTACGAAATCTAGATAACCAATAATTCCCTGCTAAAACATGGTTATGCAGGGCCCCAAGAGACACCTGGACTTTGAGGGTACTGGTGGATAGACCTAATTCGAGACCTTTTTGCAGGAACTCCGGAATATGTCTAACTGGTGCCACATCCTCTATCTTTGATCCCGAAGAGGTTAGAAACTTTTTCCATGTACTAGCAAATTCAGTCGTACCTGCCTTCCTGCTTTGAAGTGTAGTGGAAACAAGATTAGGAGAACCTCTTTCTTTTAACAGCGCCCTCTCAAATTTCACGCCACTACACCATGTTCCAAATTATTATGCAAATGATATTTTTCTCGGATTTTCCTAAATGGTCGGTGCAAATGACAGTCTAATAAAAGTCATCACCCGTTAGAGTATACATCAAATTTTATTGAAGAAACCTCCCAATTATCTATCTATATAATCTTCTAAGGTCCACTTCCGTCTGTTTGTCTGTCTGTCTGTTTGTCTGTAACAGAAATCCCGTGTCCCAGCGGCAGGCTTAGTCCGGCCACGAATTGGCCCTTCCCTACTCTCCTCAAGTCAGTGCCAGTGTGTCTCTCCATCCCGGACCAACTTTCTACTATTGATACTGCCTATGCAGCATCAATAGTAAAAAGATATAATGTAATAATATATAATATTGAAAAAATATATATAATAAAAATACAAATTTGTGCTATTCTCACCTTCCGCCGTCCACCGATGCGCGCGATGCTGCCGTCCGCTTCCATTCCTAGTGATGCATTGCGAAATTACCCAGATGACTTAGCGGTCTCGCGAGACCGCTAAGTCATCTGGGTAATTTCGCAATGCAACGGAAGCTGGCGGCAGCATCGCGCTCATCGGGACAGCTTCGGTGGATGCCGGAGGGTGAGTATATACCGTATATACTCGAGTATAAGCCGAGATTTTCAGCCCAAATTTTTGGGCTGAAAGTGCCCCCTCGGCTTATACTCGAGTCACGGTCTGTGGCAGGGTCGGCGGGTGAGGGGGAGAGGACGCTGAGGCATACTTACCTAGTCCCGGCGATCCTGTCGCTCCCCCTGCCCGTCCCACGTCTCCGGGTGCCGCAGCTCTTCCCCTGAGCGGTCACGTGGGACCGCTCATTAGAGAAATGAATAGGCTGCTCCACCCCCCATAGGGGCGGAGCCGCCTATTCATTTCTCTAATCAGCGGTGCCGGTGACCGCTGACAGAGGAAGAGGCTGCGGCACCGAAGACAGGCAGGGGAAGGAGCGGGACGCCGGGAGCAGGTAAGTATCGCATATTCTCCATCTTCCCGGCGTCTCTCTGCACTGACTGTGCAGGCAGAGGGCGCGATGACGCATATAATGTGCGCGCCGCCCTCTGCCTGATCAGTCAGTGCGGAGAGACGCCGGGAAGATGGCGCCGAGGAGCTGCAGGCAAGACAGGTGAGTATGTGTTTTATTATTTTTATTGCAGCAGCAGCAGCAACAGCTATGGGGCAATAATGTACGGTGCAGAGCACTATATGGCACAGCTATGGGGCAATAATGGATGGTGCAGAGCACTATATGGCACAGCTATGGGGCAATAATGGTGCAGAGCACTATATGGCACAGCTATGGGACAATAATGGTGCAGAGCACTATATGGCACAGCTATGGGGCAATAATGGTGCAGAGCACTATATGGCACAGCTATGGGGCAATAATGGTGCAGAGCACTATATGGCACAGCTATGGGGCAATAATGGTGCAGAGCACTATATGGCACAGCTATGGGGCAATAATGGTGCAGAGCACTATATGGCACAGCTATGGGACAATAATGGTGCAGAGCACTATATGGCACAGCTATGGGGCAATAATGGTGCAGAGCACTATATGGCACAGCTATGGGGCAATAATGGTGCAGAGCACTATATGGCACAGCTATGGGGCAATAATGGTGCAGAGCACTATATGGCACAGCTATGGGGCAATAATGGTGCAGAGCACTATATGGCACAGCTATGGGGCAATAATGGACGGTGCAGAGCACTATATGGCACAGCTATGGGGCAATAATGGTGCAGAGCACTATATGGCACAGCTATGGGGCAATAATGGACGGTGCAGAGCACTATATGGCACAGCTATGGGGCAATAATGGTGCAGAGCACTATATGGCACAGCTATGGGGCAATAATGGTGCAGAGCACTATATGGCACAGCTATGGGACAATAATGGTGCAGAGCACTATATGGCACAGCTATGGGGCAATAATGGACGGTGCAGAGCACTATATGGCACAGCTATGGGGCAATAATGGTGCAGAGCACTATATGGCACAGCTATGGGACAATAATGGTGCAGAGCACTATATGGCACAGCTATGGGGCAATAATGGACGGTGCAGAGCACTATATGGCACAGCTATGGGGCAATAATGGTGCAGAGCACTATATGGCACAGCTATGGGGCAATAATGGTGCAGAGCACTATATGGCACAGCTATGGGACAATAATGGTGCAGAGCACTATATGGCACAGCTATGGGGCAATAATGAACGGTGCAGAGCACTATATGGCACAGCTATGGGGCAATAATGGTGCAGAGCACTATATGGCACAGCTATGGGGCAATAATGAACGGTGCAGAGCACTATATGGCACAGCTATGGGGCAATAATGGTGCAGAGCACTATATGGCACAGCTATGGGGCAATAATGAACGGTATGGAGCATCTATTTTTATTTTTGAAATTCACCGGTAGCTGCTGCATTTTCCACCCTAGGCTTATACTCGAGTCAATAAGTTTTCCCAGTTTTTTGTGGCAAAATTAGGGGGGTCGGCTTATACTCGGGTCGGCTTATACTCAAGTATATACGGTAACTATTTTTTATTTAAATTTTTTTTTTTAACAGGGATATGGTGCCCACACTGCTATATACTACGTGGGCTGTGCTATATACTGCGTGGGCTGTGTTATATACTGCATGGGCTGTGTTATATACTGCGTGGGCTGTGTTATATACTGCGTGGGCTGTGTTATATACTGCATGGGCTGTGTTATATACTGCATGGGCTGTGTTATATACTTCGTGGGCTGTTATATACTGCGTGGCCTGTGTTATATGCTACGTGGGCTATGTTATATACTACGTGGGCTGTTCTATTTTTTACGTGAGCTGTGTTATATACTGCCTGGCTGCTATATACTGCGTGGGCTGTGTTATGTACTGCGTGGGCTGTGTTATGTACTGCGTGGGCTGTGTTATATACTACGTGGCCTGTGTTATATAGTGCGTGGGCTGTGCTATACATTACGTGGGCTGTGCTATACATTACGTGGGCTGTGCTATATATTACATGGGCTGTGTTATATACTACATGGCTGCTATATACTGTGTGGCTGCTATATACTGCGTGGCTGCTATATACTATGTGGCTGTCTGTGTTATGTGGGCTGTGCTATATACTATGTGGCTGCTATATACTATGTGGCTGCTATATACTATGTGGCTGCTATATACTATGTGGCTGCTATATACTACGTGGCTGTGCTATATACTACATGGCTGTGCTATATACTTCGTGGCTGTCTGTGTTATATACTACGTGGCTGTCTGTTATATACTACGTGGCTGTGTTATATACTACATGGCTGTCTGTGTTATATACTACGTGGCTGTGTTATATACTACGAGGCTGTGCTATATACTACGTGGCTGTGCTAAGTGCGATGTACATACATACATACATATATATTCTAGAATACCCGATGCGGTAGAATCGGGCCACCATCTAATAACAGTATAATCTCCAAAATTAATAAAAACTCAAAATGTACTGTTCCAAATTATTAGGCACAGTAGAATTTCTAAACATTTGATATGTTTTAACCCCTTCACCCCCAAGGGTGGTTTGCACGTTAATGACCGGGCCAATTTTTACAATTCTGACCACTGTCCCTTTATGAGGTTATAACTCTGGAACGCTTCAACGGATCTTGGCGATTCTGACATTGTTTTCTCGTGACATATTGTACTTCATGATAGTGGTAAAATTTCTTCGATATAAGTTGCGTTTATTTGTGAAAAAAACGAATATTTGGCGAAAATTTTGAAAATTTCGCAATTTTCCAACTTTTAATTTTTATGCCCTTAAATCACAGACATATGTCACGCAAAATACTTAATAAGTAACATTTCCCACATGTCTACTTTACATCAGCACAATTTTGGAACCAAAATTTTTTTTTGTGACGGAGTTATAAGGGTTAAAAGTTGACCAGCAATTTCTCATTTTTACAACACCATTTTTTTTTAGGGACCACATCTCATTTGAAGTCATTTTGAGGGGTCTATATGATAGAAAATACCCAAGTGTGACACCATTCTAAAAACTGCACCCCTCAAGGTACTCAAAACCACTTTCAAGAAGTTTATTAACCCTTCAGGTGTTTCGCAGAAATTTTTGGAATGTTTAAATAAAAATGAACATTTAACTTTTTTTCACACAAAATTTATTTCAGATCCAATTTGTTTTATTTTACCAAGGGTAACAGGAGAAAATAGACCCCAAAATTTGTTGTACAATTTGTCCTGAGTATGCTGATACCCCATATGTGGGGGTAATCCACTGTTTGGGCGCATGGCAGAGCTCGGAAGGAAAGGAGCGCCATTTGACTTTTCAATGCAAAATTGACTGGAATTGAGATGGGACGCCATGTTGCATTTGGAGAGCCCCTGATGTGCCTAAACATTGAAACCCCCCACAAGTGACACCATTTTGGAAAGTAGACCCCCTAAGGAACTTATCTAGATGTGTGGTGAGCACTTTGACCCAACAAGTGCTTCACAGAAGTTTATAATGCAGAGCGGTAAAAATAAAAAATCATATTTTTTCACAAAAATGATCTTTTCGCCCCCAATTTTTTATTTTCCCAAGGGTAAGAGAAGAAATTGGACCCCAAAAATTGTTGTGCAATTTGTCCTGAGTACGCTGATATTCCATATGTGGGTGTAAACCATTGTTTGGGCGCAGGGCAGAGCTCGGAAGGGAAGGAGCGCCATTTGACTTTTCAATGCAAAATTGACTGGAATTGAGATGGGACGCCATGTTGCATTTGGAGAGCCCCTGATGTGCCTAAACATTGAAACCCCCCACAAGTGACACCATTTTGGAAAGTAGACCCCCTAAGGAACTTATCTAGATGTGTGGTGAGCACTTTGACCCAACAAGTGCTTCACAGAAGTTTATAATGCAGAGCCGTAAAAATAAAAAATCATATTTTTTCACAAAAATGATTTTTTAGCCCCGAGTTTTGTATTTTCACAAGGGTAACAGGATAAATTGGACCCCAAAATTTGTTGTCCAATTTGTCCTGAGTATGCTGATACCCAATATGTGGGGGGGAACCACTGTTTGGGCGCATGACAGAGCTCGGAAGGGAAGGAGCGCCATTTGGAATGCAGACTTAAATGTATTGGTCTGCAGGCGTCACGTTGCATTTGCAGAGTCCCTGATGTACCCAAACAGTACAAACCCCCCACAAGTGACCCCATATTGGAAACTAGACCCCCCAAGGAACTTATCTAGATGTGTTGTGAGAACTTTGAACCCCCAAGTGTTTCACTACAGTTTATAACGCAGAGCCGTGAAAATAAATTCTTTTTTTTTTTTCACAAAAATGATTTTTTTAGCCCCCAGTTTTGTATTTTCACAAGGGTATCAGGATAAATTGGACCCAAAAAGTTGTTGTATAATTTGTCCTGAGTATGCTGATACCCCATATGTGGGGGGGAAACCACTGTTTGGGCGCATGACAGAGCTCGGAAGGGAAGGAGCGCCATTTGGAATGCAGACTTAAATGGATTGGTCTGCAGGCGTCACGTTGCATTTGCAGAGCCCCTGATGTACCCAAACAGTACAAACCCCCCACAAGTGACCCCATATTGGAAACTAGACCCCCCAAGGAACTTATCTAGATGTGTTGTGAGAACTTTGAACCCCCAAGTGTTTCACTACAGTTTACAACGCGGAGCCGTGAAAATAAAAAATCTTTTTTTTCCCACAAAACTTATTTTTTGGCCCCCAGTTTTGTATTTTCCCAAGGGTAGCAGGAGAAATTGGACCCCAAAAGATGATGTCCAATTTGTCCTGAGTACGCTGATACCCCATATGTTGGGGTAAACCCCTGTTTGGGCACACGGGAGAGCTCGGAAGGGAAGGAGCACTGTTTTCCTTTTTCAACGCAGAATTGGCTGGAATTCAGATCGGATGCCATATCCCGTTTGGAAAGCCCCTGATGTGCCCGAACAGTGGAAACCCCCCAATTATAACTGAAACCCTAATCCAAACACACCCCTTACCCTAATCCCAACAGTAACCCTAACCACTCCTCTAACCCAGACACACCCAACCCTATTCCCAACCGTAAATGTAATCCAAACCCTAACCCTATCTTTAGCCCCAACCCTAACTGTAGCCCCAACCCTAGCCCCAACCCTAGCCCTAACCCTAGCAATAACCCTAGCCCTAACTCTAGTCCTAACTCTAGCCCTAACCCTAACCCTAATGGGAAAATGGAAATAAATACATTTTTTAATTTTTTTATTTTTCCCTAACTAAGGGGGTGATGAAGGGGGGTTTGATTTACTTTTATAGCGGGTTTTTTAGCGGATTTTTATGATTGGCAGCCGTCACACACTGAAAGACGCTTTTCATTGCAAAAAATATTTTTTGCGTTACCACATTTTGAGAGCTGTAATTTTTCCATATTTGAGTCCACAGAGTCATGTGAGATCTTGTTTTTTGCGGGATGCGTTGACGTTTTTATTGGTAACATTTTCGGACACGTGACATTTTTTGATCGCTTTTTATTCCGATTTTTGTGAGGCAGAGTGATCAAAAACCAGCTATTCATGAATTTCTTTTTGGGGAGGCGTTTATACCGTTCCGCGTTTGGTAAAATTGATAAAGCAGTTTTATTCGTCGGGTCAGTACGATTACAGCGATATCTCATTTATATCATTTTTTTTTTATGTTTTGGCGCTTTTATACGATAAAAACTATTTTATAGAAAAAATAATTATTTTGGTATCGCTTTATTCTCAGGACTATAACTTTTTTATTTTTTTGCTGATGATGCTGTATGGCGGCTCGTTTTTTGCGGGACAAGATGACGTTTTCAGCGGTACCATGGTTATTTATATCAGTCTTTTTGATCGCGTGTTATTCCACTTTTTGTTCGGCGGTATGATAATAAAGCGTTGTTTTTTGCCTCGTTTTTTTTTTTTTTTTTCTTACGGTGTTTACTGAAGGGGTTAACTAGTGGGCCAGTTTTATAGGTCGGGTCGTTACGGACGCGGCGATACTAAATATGTGTACTTTTATTGTTTTTTTTATTTTATTTAGATAAAGAAATGTATTTATGGGAAGAATATTTTTTTTTTTTTCATTATTTTGGAATATTTTTTTTTTTTTTTTACACATTTGGAAAAATTTTTTTTTACTTTTTTACTTTGCCCCAGGGGGGGACAATACAGATCGGTGATCTGTCAGTTTGCATAGCACTCTGACAGATCACCGATCTGCGAGAAGTGCAGGCTGCTTCACAGTGCCTGCTCTGAGCAGGCTTCTGTGAAGCCACCTCCCTCCCTGCAGGACCCGGATCCGCGGCCATCTTGGATCCGGGTCTGGAGCAGGCAGGGAGGGAGGTAAGACCCTCGCAGCAACGCGATCACATCGCGTTGCTGCGGGGGGCTCAGGGGGGGGCTCATCGCGCAGGGCTCAGGCCCCCTCCCTGCGCGATGCTTCCCTGCACCGCCGGCACATCGCGATCATATTTGATCGCGGTGTGCCGGGGGTTAATGTGCCGGGGGCGGTCCGTGACCGCTCCTGGCACATAGTGCCGGATGTCAGCTGCGATATGCAGCTGACACCCGGCCGCGATCGGCCGCGCTCCCCCCGTGAGCGCGGCCGATCGCGTATGACGTACTATTCCGTCCTTGGGAAGTAGGGCCCACCCCACATGGACGGAATAGTACGTCTAATGACAGAAAGGGGTTAAAGAACTAAACATGCTTATTTGTTGAATTTGCAGCATTAGGTCACATTCATTGAACAAAAAAAGCTATTTAACTCCAAAACATCCTAACAGGCCAAGTTACATGTTAACATAGGAACCCTTCTTTGATATCACCTCCACAATTCTTGCATCCATTGAACTTGTGAGTTTTTGGAGAGTTTCTGCTTGTATTTCTTTGCATGAAGTCAGAATAGCCTCCCAGAGCTGCTGTTTTGATGTGAACTGTCTCCCACCCTCATAGATCTTTTGCTTGATGATACTCCAAAGGTTCTCTATGGGGTTGAGGTCAAGTGAAGATGGTGGCCACACCATGAGTTTATCTCCTTTTATGCCCATAGCAGCCAATGACTCAGAGTTATTCTTTGCAGCATGAGATGGTGCATTGTCATGCATGAAGATGATTTTGCTCTTGCAGGCACGTTTCTGCTTTTTATACCATGGAAGAAAGATGTCAGTCAGAAACTCTATATACTTTGCAGAGGTCATTTTCACACCTTCAGGAACCTTAAAGGGCCCTACCAGCTGTATCCCCATGATTCCGGCCCAAAACATGTCTCCTCCACCTCCTTGCTGACTTCGCAGCCTTGTTGGGACATAGGCAATTCCAAACAACATAGATACTCCAGCTCGAGTAAAATAGGTAAACTTCTTTATTAATCCAACGTAGTCATAATAAGATAATCCTTACAGATGGTAGACAAAACAGGTGATTGTAAAAATTACGGCAACGCGTTTCGATCACTATAGATCTTACTCATGCCGATGAGATTCCAAAAGTGAATGCTGCACATATAGCATTCACAGACCTATGACACACCCCTCATTTGTCACATGATTATCCGGGAAGGTCCTGAAATCACATATATCAAAGTGCAATTATAAAACAACATATAAAACACAATAAAATATTAACAATAATGGTACAATATTTTGTTTCTTTTGTTCAAGCCTGCAGGAAAACGAGTATTGAGATTGTAAATCCAAAATGCATCTCTAGTGAGTAGGCGTCTCTTAACGTCACCTCCGTGACTTAAATGATAAATTCTTTCAATGCCATGCACTGTAAAAGCTGTGTTATCCCCATTATGTTTCGTACCAAAGTGTCTTGATACCATTGAGACATTTCTATTTGCTATATTGCAATTATTAACATCCCTGAGATGTTCGGTTACGCGCGTTTTTAATTTTCTTGATGTACACCCTACATAAGAGACTTGGCATGCCACGCAATCTATTTTGTATACCACATTTTTGGTGTGGCAGTTAATAAAACTATTTATATTATAATTTTTTCTGAGTTTTGAAAGGTATTGCCTAACTGCGTGTGTGCACATGTACTACAAGCTAGAATGCCGCACTTAAAGAAACCCTTACAATCAAGCCATGTATTTGATTTAGTTTTGGGCAAAGCTGAATTAGGAGCAATTATATCTTCAATAGTCTGCGCCCTTCTTGCTACTACACTTACTCCATCCGTTAATATATTCATTAGTGTATTATCCTCATACAGAATAGGTAATCTTTTGTTAATTATTTTTTTAATTTGATTGAACTGAGAGCTAAATTGTAGACAAACATGAGGTTTATCACTGTATTTTTTCTTCTTGGAACCACTGATTATGTTTGGTACCAGTAACTCTTCTCTCCTTTTTTAACCACTACCTCGTATATTTGTGGCTCTATTCAATGCCCAATTTGGATATTTACAAACCCTAAGTTTGTTTCTAAGTTGACCAAATTATTTTAACTTGTCTTCTCTTCTACAATTTCGTTTTAACCTAGTAAACTCCCCCACGGGTATGGATTTTATTGTGTGGGCTGGATGGCTACTGGCCTCATGTAGGATCGTGTTCCCACTAATTGGCTTTACGTGCGTCCTGCTAATGATGTATTCACCAGCAATGCCGCACAATTCAAGATCTAGGAAGGATATATTATGTTGATCATAGACAAATGTAAATTTTATACCAAAATCATTTGTATTAATGTATTCCACAAATCCCGGTATGGCAGACACATCGCCCCCCCAAATAATGAGGGTGTCATCGATGTATCTGCCATACCAGGAGATGCGGTCAACATATGGATTTTCTGCAGAGTATATAAATTTCTGCTCCCAATATGCCATGGTTAAATTGGCTAAAGACGGTGAGTATTTCGCCCCCATAGGGACTCCCGACTTTTGTACATATATTTCACCATCAAACAAAAAGATGTTGTGTTTCATAAGAAAAAATATATCTTGTAAAGCAAAATTAATCAAATCCTGAGAGTATTGACCATAATCTGTCATATGAAATTGTAATACTCTCATTGCTATGTCGTGAGGTATACTTGTGTACAATGAAATAACATCGCAACTAAGCCATGTATAACTCTGTTTCCATTTCCAATTAGAAAATACTTTTAAAACTTCTCTTGAATCCTTGATACATCCCAGCATTTTCATAACTATGGGTTGCAACAATGAGTCCACCCACTCACACAAATGTTCAGACATAGATCCAATGCCTGATACATTGCATTGCTGATAAGCCATCACTTTTGTGCACTTTTGGGAGACCATACATGATGGGTAATTTTGGAGACTGTACATATAGATACTCAGCTTGTTTTTTGTTAATAACTGCCAAATTTACACCACCTTCAATTATTTTTGCAATTTTTTCATTGAACTCTCTGGTTGGATTCTTTCTGAGTTTCTCATAAGTGGACATATCAGATAAAAGTTCATACATTTTGTCCTTATAATCATTTTCATTCATGACAATTATCAAACCACTTTTGTCACTTTTTTTAATCGTAATGTTTTTCAGAGACTTCAGTTCATTTAACGCTTTCCGTTATTTTTGAGATTGTGCGTTTTTTATTACGGCTGTCTTGTAAGATTTTTAAATCCTTCTCAATCAATTCTTGGAACTTGTCCATGCATTCTTGTCTGTAAAGGGTAAAAATATGGATTTTTGGTTTTAAATTTTTCTGATATATTCAGTAATCCTTCTCTTACTCCTTCCTGATGTTCTTTCGATAACTTCAATAAACAATTTAGCGCAACTTGTTCCTTAAAGTCTAAATTTTCAAATTCATTTATCTCAGGGTCCAGATCATAATTTGATGTTGTTGCCTCTTCTGTAAAAAAATGTTTTTTTATGGTAAGGTTTCTCATAAATTTATTTATGTCTAGAATTGTCAAATAAATTGAAATCGGCATCTGGCACAAAATTCAAACCCAAAGCCAGTACATCTAATTGGTCTTGTGTCAATGTCTGGGAGGACAGATTAACTAAATTGCTTTTCTCTATTGTTTGTGCTTCTTTTTGTATAGAGTCATTATTCCTGACAGATTTTTTGTGCTTCCTCCCACCTCGTCTTTTCCGTTTTTTGATGCTTTTCCATATCTTTTCTTATTTTCATGTGTGTTGCTCAACACCGAGATATCTGATGTACTGGCATTCGTATCTGAAGAATCAGGCTCTGTTGATAAAAAATTCACCTGAGGTCTATTAGTTGGTCTATGTCGAGCTCGACTATTTTTCAGAATGGACTTGGGTGATTTATATATTTTTTTCCCATTGTCCCCACTCATATACACTATCAGTTGAGTAATCGCTGAGATCTCTCTCAAACTTGCGTCTCTTACGGCTCATTATTTCATCTTCCAGAGTACAGACATTTTCTCGCATTTGTTCAACTGATGACTCATAATGCGGTAACGACTTATATTCTTCCAAGGTACTTTTTATTTTTTCTACATTTTCTTGGGTTTCTTTCAACTTAATTTCCTCATTTTTAATTATGAGTTTCATTAGATTCAGAGAACAGTTCGTGAGGATCTGATTCCACTCCTTCTTAAATTCATCAGAATAAGAAGTTATAGAGATTTTCTTAATTCTCAAGCCTCTTGGAATCATCTCTTTCGCCACATAATTCTGCAGAGTAGTGTGATTCCACCATAGTTTAGTTTCTATTTTCATGAGTCTTTTGGCTTCATTCAAATGTGTATTGAAATTACCACTCCCTGCTGGGTCAGACTCAATGTCTCTGAACACCTGCGCCACTTTAGCTAATCTGTCTTGAGATTGCATTTTGGCTAAGAAACGAAATTACAACAATACACCTTAAGTCTACCTTCATTAAACTGTAGGATAATGGTTAGGAGACCTCGGCATAGTCAAATAGTCTCAAACAAAAATGGAAAAATTGGCCGTAGCCAGCTCACCAACCAGACCAACAGGCACAGAGCACAGGAGTTCGTCCTGACCTGGACGTCGAGCAGCAGCAATTCCAAACAACGTAGATACTCCAGCTCCAGTAGAATAGGTAAACTTCTTTATTAATCCAACGTAGTCATAATAAGATAATCCTTACAGATGGTAGACAAAACAGGTAATTGTAAAAATTACGGCAACGCGTTTCGATCACTATAAATCTTACTCATGCCTATGAGATTCCAAAAGTGAATGCTGCACATTTAGCATTCACAGACCTATGACACACCCCTCATTTGTCACATGATTAACCGGGAATGTCCTGAAATCACATATATCAAAGTGCAATTATAAAACAACGTACAAAACATAAAACACAATAAAATTTTAACAATAATGGTACAATATTTTGTTTCTTTTGTTCAAGCCTGCAGGAAAACGAGTATTGAGATTGTAAAGCCGATTTTTCCATTTTTGTTTGAGACTTGTTGGGACATGGTGGGTGGCCATCCACCAACCATCCACTACTCCATCCATCTGGACCATCCAGGGTTGCTCGACACTCATCAGTAAACAAGACTGTTTGAAAATTAGTCTTCATGTATGTCTGGGCCCACTACAACAGTTTCTGCTTGTGAACACTGTTTAGGGGTGGCCGAATAGTAGGTCTATGAACCAAAGCAATCCTTTGAAGGATCCTGCACCTTGAGGTTCGTGGGACTTCAGAGGCACCAGCAGCTTCAAATATCTGTTTGCTGGTTTGTAATGGCTTTTTAGCAGCTGCTCTCTTAATTCGATGAACTTGCCTGGCAGAAACCTTCCTCATTATGCCTTTATCAGCACGAACACGTCTGTGCTCAGATTGAGCCACAAATCTCTTAACAGTACGATGATCACGCTTACGTTTTCGGGAAATATGGCCTGCTTAATAATGTGGAACATCATTTGGAAGTCGTTTTCCTTTAATTAGAATCACCTGGAAAACTAATTATCACATGTGTTTAAGATTGATTTCAGTGATACAATGAGCCCTGAGACACAATACCATCCATGAGTTTATTTGAAAAACAAAACAATTAAATCTTTGATGCTTAAATCCAACTTGCATAATAATTTGGAACACAGTGTAAATGAAGGTTGGCTACTTGTGGATGGTGCACTGGCCCTTGTGAGAGGAGATAAAGATCTCCGGGAGGACCCAAGGATCGGTGAGAGACATTATCCTAAACATGGTCTTCTGGGCCGAAAGGAAGCAATCAAAAAAATCCATGCCCTGTCTTCCCTGATCTTCCTTACTACTAACGGGATTAGGGCTACGAGTGGAAAGGCGTATGCCAGGTTGAAATCCCATGGAATCATGAAGACTTCTACCCTCTGGAGACCTTCTATGGGATTCAGGGGACAGAATCTTTTCATCTTCATCATATTGTCTGTACAAATCCCCTCTATAAGTTGTAAAGCGCTGCGGAATATGTTGGCGCTATATAAATAAAAATTATTATTATTATTATATTATTATCTTCCTGTTCAGTCTGGGGGCAAAGAGATCTATGTCCGGACGGCTCCACATCTGTGCTATTTGGTCAAAGATGGACCCATTTAGCTCCCACTCCCCTTGCCTTAGTTCATTGTTGCTTAGGCCTCTTTCACACTTCCGTTTTTTACAATCAGTCACAATCCATCAAAATGTTGAAAAGACGGATCCTGTGCAGATTGTAAAAAACAGGTGCACTGGATCCGTTTTTTTGCCGGATCCGTAGCGTTTTCCAAGTGATCTGTAGCATTGCTTGGAAAACTGATTGACAGGTTGGTTACACTTGTCAAACATAGTGTTTAACAAGTGTGACCAACTTTTTACTATTGATGCTGCCTATGACCTCTACGTCATCACAGGTCATTCTCGCAATGCATTACTGGCAATGGGAGCGTCACGAACATCGGGAAGGCTGCGAGAAACACCGGAAGGTGAGAATTTCAAGATTTTTTTTTTATTATTATTATTTTTAACATTATATCTTTTTACTATTGATGCTGCATAGGCAGCATCAATAGTAAAAAGAGAGAGCGAGCAAGCGTGAATTTCCCTGACTGGAAATTCTTCCTCACATGCTCAGTTTCAAAAGACGGAAACCGTTGCTGGATTCCTGCTTTTGACACACAGTGACGGATCTGACGTGCAGAAAAAACGTTTCTCTGTGCTTTGTCTCCGGCCGATGGACAGCGATTTTACGACGGATCTAGTGCACGACGGATGAAACGGAAGGCCATCCGTCACAATCCGTTGCTAATACAAGTCTATGAGAAAAAAACGGATCCAGCAGAAACATTTGCTGGATCAGTTTTTTCCACAAAACTACGCATTGCGATGGAAAAAGAAAGACAGAAGTGTGAAAGAGGCCTTAGAAATTCTGCCCTGATGGTCTCTTTTCCTGTTATGTGTAGAGCCTTCAAAGAAAGGAGATGACCCTCTGCTATTGGAATAAGTGATCTTTCACCTCAGTCAACGGTCTGGATCGGGTTCCCCACTGGTGGTTAAATAGGCCACTGACACCTGATTGTTGGAGAGGATTCTGACATGATGACCCTGTAGGGCGACAAGGAGTTTCCTTACTGTCAGCTCTACTGCAAGTAACTCCTTCGAGTTTGATGAAAGTGCTACCTCGTTCCCTGTCCAGACCCCCTGGACTATTATATCCACTAGATGAACTCCCCACGCTTTGGGACTTGCATCAGTGGTGATCACCTGTGTAACCTTATTTATCCAGTGGACCCCTCCCCCCAATTAGATACATTTATCCACCAATATAGGGGCTGCATTAGCCTCTGGAATAACTTAATCCTCCCTTCCAAGTGCTCTTTAAGGGAAATTTCATTTTCTAACACTTCCAACAGCAAGATCCTAGAATAGAACTGCCGTCATGGAAGCGGTGAGGGAACCTAGGAGGGACATTGCGCTCCTATAGGACATGGTTGGGACCCTCAGGGCTTTTGACACCTGACTCGAAATCTTTTCTACTTTATAGCTTGGGAGATGACACTCCTGACCTCTGAGTCAGGAGCCCTAGACATTCTTGTATTTCTGGGTGCTCTACTTTTGACTAACAGCCAGCCTAAGATCTTTTAACTACTTCACCGAAAGCCTGTTTTCACCTTCCTGATCAGGCCAATTTTTTCAATTGTGAACACTGTCATTTTATGAAGTCATAACTCTGGAATGCTTCAATGGATTACACTAATTCTGAGAATATTTTTTGTGACTTATTGTACTTCATGATAATGTCTATTCACCGAATTTCAAATAGTACAAAAAGGCACACAACTATATCAACTATCACCGAATAGTGCTCAAATCATATAATAAGACATAACCTTTAATATATTTCAATATAAAAAATCTCAATAGAGAATTATATACAACTTTTTGGTCAACACCCCGTAAAATGACATGGGTCTGCTATTTGGTACAAAAAACAGGAAGGAATATTTCACCCTAATAAGTTACTATGATAACCCTTCCTACCAGCGGAGGTTGGCATCCTAGACCTGCGCATTGGTGCGCCCACTCACCGTAGACTCTCCCTCCCTTTCCCTAAACAACCCTATCATCATAGTACCATATGCAGTAGAATTAGTACCCAACGTCTGATATACCATATGGTATGTGCAATATATCAGAGGAGAGGAAAATTGCAGAACACCAACATCAAAATTGAGATTAGAAAAATAGGCAGATATTAATTGTGATATATATTCCCTTTGGGAATTGATGCCGGGGACAGTATCCTTCATAGATCATCAGTATACAGATACTTTTCTAGTCATATCCTTATTGCACCATAATCATATTTCACAGTATAGGTGTCAACATTTATAATATCCCAGCATATCCATCATAGGCAGTCATTGTGTCATATCTCAATCAATATTATATATATTGCACCTTGCCCAGAAAAAAGGGGACCATAAACTATAATACGTATTCCACTTTAAAAGATAAATGCCAGAAACAGTATAGATCATCAGCATACAATTCTTATTGCACCGTAGTCAGATTTCACAGTATAGGAGTCAAAATAGATAATGTCCCAGCATATCTATCATAGGCAATCATTGACGATATTATATATATGTTGCACATTGCCCAAATGGACCATATATCAAAATATCAAAAGCAAGTTCCCATAACACATATAATAATTTCTCAAAATGACCAAAGGTGCTAATGATTATACTCCTCAGAGTATGATTTTTTTTTTTTATTTTCACGCCCGGGCGTTATAAACTTTAATGAAACATCTGGGGGTTCAAAGTTCTCACCACACACCTAGATAAGTTCCTTGGGGGGTCTAGTTTCCAAAATGGTGTCACTTGTGGGGAGTTTCCACTGTTTAGGCACATCAGGGGCTCTCCAAACACGACATGGTGTTTGATTTCAATTCAAGCCTATTTTGAGTTGAAAAAGTCAAACAGCGCTCCTTCCCTTCCGAGCTCTGCCATGCGCCCAAACAGTGGTTTACCCCCACATATGGTATATCAGCGTACTCAGGACAAATTGCACTATAACTTTTGGGGTCCAATTTCTCCTGTTACCCTTGGGAAAATATAAAAATTTGTATCTGAAATATTTTTTGGTGAAAAAAAGTTAAATGTTCTTTTTTTTTTTTTTTTTTAAACATTCCAAAAATTCCTGTGAAGCACCAGAAGGATTAATATACTTTTTGAATGTGTTGTTGCGCATCTTGAGTGGTGCAGTTTTTAGAATGGGGTCACTTTTGGGTATTTTCTATAATATAGACCCCTCAAAGTGACTTCAAATGTGACGTGGTCCTAAAAAAAAAAAAGTGGCGTTGTAAAAATGAGAAATCGCTAGTCAACTTTTAACCCTTATAACTCCCTAACAAAAAAAAAAATTGGTTCCAAAATTGTGTTCATGTAAAGTAGACATGTGGGAAATTGCCATATTTTTTTAAAGAAAAGCACAGTATTTTCCAATGAAGCTGTGCTAATGCTGTGTATTTTTCCGCGGTGGATTCGCATCGCAGAAAGATATGCAGCATGCTCATTCTTTGTGTGGAATCGCCGCGATTCCGCACACATTGGAATTAATTGATTCGCTTACTTTCCGCATGGGGCTATGCCCACCATGCGGAAAGTAAGCGGATCATGTGCAGATGGTACCCAGGGTGGAGGAGAGGAGACTCTCCTCCAGGCCCGGAAAAGAAGTTTATGTGAGCAACTTGATATTGATATTTATTTCTCGCCGAGTCTGTTATCTATGTGCTTAAACATTTAGCAGCTTTAAAGGTACCTTCACACTGAACAACTTAACAACGATAACGATAGCGATCCGTGACGTTGCAGCGTCCTGGATAGCGATATCGTTGTGTTTGACACGCAGCAGCGATCAGGATCCTGCTGTGACATCGTTGGTCGGAGCTAGAAAGCCAGCACCTTATTTCGTCACTGGCTCACCCGCTGACATCGCTGAGTCGGCGTGTGTGACGCCGATTAAGCGATGTCTTCACTGGTAACCAGGGTAAACATCGGGTTACTAAGCGCAGGGCCGCGCTTAGTAACCCGATATTTACCCTGGTTACCATTGTAAATGTAAAAAAAAACAAACACTACATACTTACATTCCGGTGTCTGTCGCGTCCCCCGGCGTCCGCTTCCCTGCACTGTGTCAGCGCCGGCCGTAAAGCAGAGCACAGCGGTGACGTCACCGCTCTGCTTTACGGCCGGCGCTTACACAGTGCAGGGAAGCGGACGCCGGGGGACGCGACAGACACCGGAATGTAAGTATGTAGTGTTTGGGTTTTTTTACATTTACACTGGTAACCAGGGTAAACATCGGGTTACTAAGCGCGGCCCTGCGCTTAGTAACCCGATGTTTACCCTGGTTACCCGGGGACTTCGGCATCGTTGGTCGCTGGAGAGCTGTCTGTGTGACAGCTCTCCAGCGACCACACAACGACGAAACAGCGACGCTGCAGCGATCGGCATCGTTGTCTATATCGCTGCAGCGTCGCTTAATGTGACGGTACCTTAAGTCTTTCCCAGTCTGCTCCTATCTCGCTCTCTTTTTTAGAGCTTGTAGTGCTGTTTACGTAGACACCACACCTTGTATTTACAAGGTTTTTCATTATTTTGACACTGGGGAGTTGTTACAGGGGGTTGGCTTTATTATGGGCCAGTTTGTACTGTATGTAGGTCACGTGTGACCAATTTTAATGTTTTTAAACCTATGCTCCATGTGGTTTTTTGTGTCCTTGTGTGTTATATGAATAAAATAAAAAAAAAAATTTTATACTTGATCCATGCCTCAGGTGATCCCCTCTTTCTGGTCTATTTCTTGTTGTCTTTCATTGCACTGCTGTTCTAGTATAGACCTGGTTGGATCCCTGTTTCTCTGTGGTGCCCCCTTCTTTGCTTACTAAGTCGCTTTGAGCTTATGGAATCTCCTTGATGTGCTAGCACCGATCGTGGGTGTTGCTGCAGGGTGTCAGCTCTCACGCAGAACTGACACCCGATCACGGCGGCGCTCAGCGTGAGCGCCAGCGATCGTGGCGCCGTACGCAATTATTCGGGAACGCAGCTCCTGTAGCGCTATGCATTTATGGCACATGTCAGGAAGGACTTAAGGTAAACATCTCTTCCTCCAGCCGACTTGCGCAATGTTGGGCCAAATTGCCCACAACCAGAAAGTCATCCAAATATGGGACAATCAACTTGTAATTATCCCGGAGATGGGCAATCAACTTGGGGAAGGCACGAGGAGCAATTGACAGGTCAAAGAGAAGGGCTCTGAACTGGAATTGTTTGACTAGTCCGCAGTCGCTACTGCTACCCTGAGGTATTTCTGGTGTTCTATGTGTATGGGCACATGGTAGTAAGCCAGATCAAAGACTGCCATGAAACAATCTGTGAAGAGCATCTATATTGTCATAGATTCATTCTCTATCAAGAACTGCCATCCCGCTCAGGTCACCCCCACTTTCTACACCTATAAAAACATAGAGGTCATTAACACCCAGAAACTTATGAAGAACTTGCAGTCCTCATTGGCCCCATATCTCCTCAATCTCATGTCCTGATTCTGCACTGAAGCACTATAATGAAATACTGCAACGTGCCCTGGATGAAATTGCACCTCCTTCACATAGAACAACTCGGCACAGATGGCGACAACCTTGGTGCACGCTGCAAACACTTTTCCTGCAGCGGTGCTCCAGGTGCGCTGAACGTCTGTGGAGAAAATCTTATCTAATTTCATCCATTATAAGTTTATGCTTGAAACATACAACTCTGCCCTTCACCTCTCCAAACAAACCTATTTCAAAACCCTCATCACCTCATTGTTCAATAACCCTAATCTTCGCTTTGACACTTTCCATTCCCTACTCAACCCAAGAGTGCAGGCCCCAATCATGGATCTTCGCGCTGACGATCTGGCCAATTACTTCAAAGAAAAAATTGACCACATCCAACAGGAAATTATCTCCCAATCCCTTCATACCATGCACTATCCTCCCTCCCCCATTTTATCTAGCTCACTCTCTGACTTTAAACCAGTTACAGAAGAAGTAATCCGGCTCCTTGCATCTTCTCGCCCGACCACTTGCACCAGTGACCCCATTCCGTCACATCTCCTCCAGTCCCTTTCCCCTGATGTCACCTCTCACCTAACAAAAATATTCAACCTCTCTCTCTTCCGGTATTTTTCCCTCCTCATTTAAGCATGCCATCATACATCCATTACTTAAAAAAATCATTCCTCGATCAAAACTGTGCCGCTAATTATAGACCGGTCTCTAATCTTCCCTTCATCTCTAAACTCCTCGAACGCCTGGTCCACTCCCGTCTTATCCGCTATCTCTCAGATAACTCTCTTCTCGACCCTTTTCAATCTGGTTTCCGCTCTTTACACTCTACTGAAACTGCCCTCACTAAAGTCTCTAATGGTCTACTAACAGCTGAATCTAATGGTCACTACTCCATGCTACTTCTCTTGGATCTCTCTGCAGCATTCGATACTGTGGATCATCAGCTCCTCCTCACTATGCTCCGCTCTATCGGCCTCAAGGACACCGTTCTCTCCTGGTTCTCCTCCTATCTCTCTGACCGCTCCTTCACTGTATCTTTTGCTGGTTCCTCATCCTCTCACCTTCCCCTTACTGTTGGGGTTCCTCAAGGATCAGTCCTAGACCACCTCCATTTCTTTGTATACTGCCCCTATTGGACAAACAATCAGTAGATTTGGTTCAAGACTACCTCTTGAAGCTCATCAAGAGAATGCAAAGAGTGTGGAAAGCGGTCATCAAAGCAAAAGGTGGCTACTTTAAAGAACCTAGAATATAAGACATCATTTCAGTTGTTTCACACTTTTTTGTTAAGTATATAATTCCACATGTGTTAATTCATAGTTTTGATGCCTTCAGTGTGAATGTACAATTTTCATAGCCATGAAAATACAGAAAAATCTTTAAATGAGAAGGTGTGTCCAAACTTTTGGTCTGTACTGTGTGTGTATATATATATATATATATATATATATATATATATATATATATATATATATATATTGTTATCCTATGAGTAAAGATGTTTAACCCCTTTCTGACCTCGGACGGGATAGTACGTACAGATCCCGGCTGGTCAGGTTTTTTCATCGTCGCCATCCAGACAAGCCGGGTCCTATAAGCCGTGAGGGCCCTGGGGTCCCTCGTAGAAGGCGGGGTACTGTCATGTCGGACGCTGTTCAGACCAGGTCGTTCGACAGACAGCGGTAATTCTGCCTTTGACCACTATTTGCTCATTGGCGTCGGCTAGGTTTTGTCCAGCTGTTCCAGGGTTAATTTACCTGATCCTCGGATTGGAAGCTGGGCCATGCCCATGGCCTTTAACCCCTTCCTGACGTCGGACGGGATAGTACGTCCGACGTCAGGTCCCCTGCTTTGATGCAGGGCTCCGCGGTGAGCCCGCATCGAAGTCGGCACATGTCAGCTGTTTTGAACAGCTGACATGTGCCCGCAATAGCTGCGGGTGAAATCGCGATTCACCCGCCGCTATTAACTAGTTAATTGCCGCTGTCAAACGCAGACAGCGGCATTTAACAGGCGCTTCCGGCCGGGTGGCCGGAAATGATCGCATCGCCGACCCCGTCACATGATCGGAGGTCGGCGATGCTTCTGAATAGTAACCATAGAGGTCCTTGAGACCTCTATGGTTACTGATCCCCGGCAACTGTGAGCGCCACCCTGTGGTCGGCGCTCACAGCACACCTGCATTTCTGCTACATAGCAGCGAACATCAGATCGCTGCTATGTAGCAGAGCCGATCGTGTTGTGCCTGCTTCTAGCCTCTAGGCTATTGGAGCATGGCAAAAGTTTAAAAAAAAAAAAAAAGTGAAAAAAATGTGAAAAAAATAAAAAAAACATAAAAGTTTAAATCACCCCCCTTTCGCCCCATTCAAAATAAATCAATAAAAAAAATAATCAAACCTACACATATTTGGTATCGCCGCGTTCAGAATCGCCCGATCTATCAATAAAAAAAAACATTAACCTGATCGCTAAACGGCGTAACGAGAAATAAATTCAAAACGCCAGAATTACGTTTTTTTGGTCGCCGCAACATTGCATTAAAATGCAATAACGGGCGATCAAAAGAACGTATCTGCACCGAAATGTTATCATTAAAAACGCCAGCTCGGCACGCAAAAAATAAGCCCTCATCCGACCCCAGATCATGAAAAATGCAGACGCTACGAGTATCGGAAAATGGCACAATTTATTTTATTTTTTTTAGCAAAGTTTGGAATTTTTTTTCACCACTTAGATAAAAAATAACCCAGTCATGTTAGGTGTCTATGAACTCGTACTGACATGGAGAATCATAATAGCAGGTCAGTTTTAGCATTTAGTGAACCTAGCAAAAAAAGCCAAACAAAAAACAAGTGTGGGACTGCACTTTCTTTGCAATTTCATCGCACTTGGAATTTTTTTCCCGTTTTCTAGTACACGACATGGTAAAACCAATGATGTCGTTCAAAAGTACAACTCGTCCTGCAAAAAATAAGCCCTCACATGGCCAAATTGACGGAAAAATAAAAAAGTTATGGCTCTGGGAAGGAGGGGAGCGTAAAACGAACACGGAAAAATGGAAAATCCCAAGGTCATTAAGGGGTTAATACACCAGAAATGCGTCAGATTTCCTGAGGTTTCATTTTACTATGTTTTAATCTACTTTTCAATTTAGGCTTCTTTCACACTAGCGTCGGGCTCGGCCCGTCGCTGTGCGTCGGGCCGACGTTCCCGACGCTAGCGTTGTCTCCGCCACACAACGGGGGCAGCGGATGCATTTTTCCAGCGCATCCGCTGCCCCATTGTGAGGTGCGGGGAAGCGCGGGGAGGTGGGGGCGGAGTTCCGGCCGCGCATGCGCGGTCGGAAAAAGCGGACCGTTGTGAGCAAAAAACGTTACATGTGTGACCAACTTGTTACTATAGATGTTGCCTATGCCGCATCTATAGTAAAAGATAGAATGTTAAAAAATATTAAAAAAAATTAAAAACATGGTTATACTCACCTGCAGACCTCAGCGGCGTCCGTTCCGATAGCTGCTGGGCGGTGAAGGACCTGCGATGACGTCACGGTCTTGTGATTGGTCACGTGACCGGTCACATGCGGTCTCGCGACCAATCACAAGACCGTGACGTCATCGCAGGTCCTTCACCGCCCAGCAGCTATAGGAACCGAGGCGGCAGCGTGCAGCGGAGAGGCCGTAAGACTGCGGGGGACATCGAGGGTGAGTATATCGCTATTTTTTATTTTAATTCTTTTATTTTTTACCAATTATATGGTGCCCAGTTCGTGGAGGAGAGTCTCCTCTCCTCCACCCTGGGTACCAACCGCACATGATCTGCTTACTTTCCCGCATGGTGTGCACAGCCCCGTGCGGGAAGTAAGCAGATCAATGCACTCCTATGGGTGCAGAATCGCCGCGATTCCGCAATTTTAATGAACATGCTGCGTTTTTTTCTGGAATGCGATTCCGCTCAGGAAAAAAAATGCAGCATGTGCACAAAAAATGCGGAATGCATTCTGTTACATAGGATGCTTAATGGTAGCGTTTTTTTCGTGGTTTTATAGCATTTTTATAGCGAAAAACCGCGAAAAAAACGCAAAAAATATGCTACGTGTGCACACAGCCTTAATTTTTCAGATTTTCTGCAGCAGTTCTGCACCTATTATTTAAATTGGGTTATTTGCGTTTTTTTATTGCGTTTTTAATTGCATTTTTTCAAATGCTTTTTTAACGCAGTTGTGATACAGCATTTTTTGTTTAGTTAGAATTTTATGTTTTAAACAAAGCTGCTTTGATAACTTTATTGACACAGTCATGTGTGGATTACATGTGTTTTTTGTGGGTTTTTGCCTTGGAAATGCATGTTCATTTTTTACTTGCGGATTTTTTGCATCTAATGCAAGTCTATTGGAAAAATCTGCAGTGAAAATACACAGCGTCAAAGACTCGCCAAAACCTCATCAGCTTAAGGCCGGCGTCACACTAGGCGTAAGACAATACGGTCCGTTTTTTACGGCCGTAATATGCAGAAAAGTCCCCAAAATAGTGGTCCGTATGTCATCCGTAGGCAGGGTGTGTCAGCGTATTTTGCACAAGGCATCCTCCGTATGTAATCCGTATGATATCCGTACTGCGATATTTTCTCGCAGGCTTGCAAAACCGACATCTAGTGGATTTATGTGCTCAAATGTTCGGTAAAACATATATACAGTATGTGTATGTGTATATATATATATATATATATATATATATATATATATATATATATATATATATATATATATATATATATACATACATACAGTGGGGCAAAAAAGTATTTAGTCAGTCAGCAATAGTGCAAGTTCCACCACTTAAAAAGATGAGAGGCGTCTGTAATTTACATCATAGGTAGACCTCAACTATGGGAGACAAACTGAGAAAAAAAATCCAGAAAATCACATTGTCTGTTTTTTTAGCATTTTATTTGCATATTATGGTGGAAAATAAGTATTTGGTCAGAAACAAAATTTCATCTCAATACTTTGTAATATATCCTTTGTTGGCAATGACAGAGGTCAAACGTTTTCTGTAAGTCTTCACAAGGTTGCCACACACTGTTGTTGGTATGTTGGCCCATTCCTCCATGCAGATCTCCTCTAGAGCAGTGATGTTTTTGGCTTTTCGCTTGGCAACATGGACTTTCAACTCCCTCCAAAGGTTTTCTATAGGGTTGAGATCTGGAGACTGGCTAGGCCACTCCAGGACCTTGAAATGCTTCTTATGAAGCCACTCCTTCGTTGCCCTGGCGGTGTGCTTTGGATCATTGTCATGTTGAAAGACCCAGCCACGTTTCATCTTCAATGCCCTTGCTGATGGAAGGAGGTTTGCACTCAAAATCTCACGATACATGGCCCCATTCATTCTTTCATGTACCCGGATCAGTCGTCCTGGCCCCTTTGCAGAGAAACAGCCCCAAAGCATGATGTTTCCACCACCATGCTTTACAGTAGGTATGGTGTTTGATGGATGCAACTCAGTATTCTTTTTCCTCCAAACACGACAAGTTGTGTTTCTACCAAACAGTTCCAGTTTGGTTTCATCAGACCATAGGACATTCTCCCAAAACTCCTCTGGATCATCCAAATGCTCTCTAGCAAACTTCAGACGGGCCCGGACATGTACTGGCTTAAGCAGTGGGACACGTCTGGCACTGCAGGATTTGAGTCCATGGTGGCGTAGTGTGTTACTTATGGTAGGCCTTGTTACATTGGTCCCAGCTCTCTGCAGTTCATTCACTCTGTGATCATTCTGACCCCACGGGGTGGGATTTTGCGTGGAGCCCCAGATCGAGGGAGATTATCAGTGGTCTTGAATGTCTTCCATTTTCTAATTATTGCTCCCACTGTTGATTTCTTCACTCCAAGCTGGTTGGCTATTGCAGATTCAGTCTTCCCAGCCTGGTGCAGGGCTACAATTTTGTTTCTGGTGTCCTTTGACAGCTCTTTGGTCTTCACCATAGTGGAGTTTGGAGTCAGACTGTTTGAGGGTGTGCACAGGTGTCTTTTTATACTGATAACAAGTTTAAACAGGTGCCATTACTACAGGTAATGAGTGGAGGAAAGAGGAGACTCTTAAAGAAGAAGTTACAGGTCTGTGAGAGCCAGAAATCTTGATTGTTTGTTTCTGACCAAAAACTTATTTTCCACCATAATATGCAAATAAAATGCTAAAAAAACAGACAATGTGATTTTCTGGATTTTTTTTTCTCAGTTTGTCTCCCATAGTTGAGGTCTACCTATGATGTAAATTACAGACGCCTCTCATCTTTTTAAGTGGTGGAACTTGCACTATTGCTGACTGACTAAATACTTTTTTGCCCCACTGTATATGTCATTGAGACACATATATATATATACATTCACTCATACATTGAGTTGCGGTGATGCACCCTCTGCTAGATGAACTCATATGAACTCGAGCGTGGGAACTTTTCCAAGGCTGCAGTTCATGAGAACATCCACCAGAGGGCGCCTCACCGCAACGCAATGTAAGTACACATCACCCAGCTTTCCTTTCAGCACCCGGGGTTTTTACAACCACGAGCAGTGCTTTAGCGCAGCTCCTGGCTGTAAAATGATTTAACCACTTCAGATGGATTTACTTCGTGGGACCTGACAGTTCATCCGAAGGTATGTATATTGTTGGTTTATTATTTTGCCAAGCGAGGGTCTTCAGGATGGATTGAGAGAGCAATAAAATACTAAAGCAACCTGTTTGTTTATTTCATTAAAATACTTGATGATAACGTGTGTGTGTGTGTTTTTTAACCCTTTCAGACAATTGGATTAATAATGGATAGGTGACATAATTGACGCCTCTCCATTATTAATCTGGCTTAATGTCACCTTACAATAGCAAGGTGACATTAACCCTTCATTACCCCATATCCCGCCGCTACACGGGAGTGGGAAGAGAGTGGCCAAGTGCCAGAATAGGCGCATCTTCCAGATGTGCCTTTTCTGGGGTGGCTGGGGGCAGATGTTTGTAGCCAGGGGGGGCCAATAACCATGGACCCTCTCCTGGCTATTAATATCTGCCCTCAGTCACTGGCTTTACCACTCTGGCAGAGAAAATTGCGCGGGAGCCCACGCCAATTTTTTCCGCGATTTAACCCTTTATTTTAGCTACAGCGCCCAAATTTTGCACATACACACTACTAACATCAGTAGTGTGGAATATGCAAAAAAAAGGGGATATGAGATGGTTTACTGTATGTAAACCATGTCTCATATCCTGTCGGGTAGGGGAAGGAGAAATGAAAAGCCGGCAATTGAATTACCGGCTTTTCACTAACACCGCTGCGTATTTCTCGCAAGTCACACTGCTGGTCCGTGTGGAATCCGTATTTTTCTCGCCCCCATAGACTTTCATTGGCGTATTTTTTGCGCAATACGCTGACAAACGCAGCATGCTGCGATTTTGTACGGCCGTAGAAAGGCGTATATTACGGATGCGTTATATACGGCTGATAGGACCTGACCCATTGGGAATAATTGGGCCGTTTGTTAGGCGTGTTTTACGGACGTATTTTATGCGCTCTTACGTCCGTAAAACTCGCTAGTGTGACGCCGGCCTAAAGGTTACCATTGAAATGACCACTAGTGGAGATCTAGAAAACCATTAGAAATTTTCACATTTCAACAAATTTGCTTTATTTCCTAAAACCATAATATCTCTAAATTTATTTTTTTTTATTAAACTTTTAAAATGTTGCATTTTTTTTTAAACTACACAGATTAGAAAGAATACCAATGCCAAATATGTTTGGAGAAGGTCCAGAGGCTTCCATGTTTGAGCATCTGGCAGGAGAGGTAAGAATTATTCTATTATACTAATGTCATTCACCTTTTAATGCTAATATTATGGGATGAGTGTATATTTGGGATTTAAATGGCCTTTGTTACATTAGTCTCAATCTTCATTCTATCGGAATGCAATTGGGCCATTCAATTCAATGAAGAAAATACTTTTTAACCTAGAGTGCATTATATTTTCTTACTACATTGAATGATAAAAATAGGATAGGGGTCATCACTGATTATAGCCCCCAAAGCTCTTTTATGACTTTTTATTAAAAAAAATGAAATATGGTAAATTTATTCTTGTGTAAACATTTTGTAACAAAAAAAACACTTTGAAATTAATTCAATAGGGTGTGTAAAATGTGAACTACAGTTATGGCCAAAATTATTGACACCCCTGCAATTCTGTCAGATAATACTCAGTTTCTTCCTGAAAATGATTGCAAACACAAATTCTTTGTTATTATTATCTTCATTTAATTTGTCTTAAATGAAAAAACACAAAAAGAATTGTTCTAAAGCCAAATTGAATATAATTCCACACCAAACATAAAAAAGGGGGTGGACAAAAGTATTAGCACTGTTCGAAAAATCATGTGATGCTTCTCTAATTTGTGTAATTAACAGCACCTGTAACTTACCTGTGGCACCTAACAGGTGTTGGCAATAACTAAATCACACTTGCAGCCAGTTGACATGGATTAAAGTTGACTCAACCTCTGTCCTGTGTCCTTGTGTGTACCACATTGAGCATGGAGAAAAGAAAGAAGACCAAAGAACTGTCTGAGGACTTGAGGAAGCATGAGCAATCTCAAGGCTACAAGTCCATCTCCAAAGACCTGAATGTTCCTGTGTCTACCGTGCGCAGTGTCATCAAGAAGTTTAAAGCCCATGGCACTGTGGTTAACCTCCTTAGATGTGGACGGAAAAGAAAAATTGACAAGAGATTTCAGCGCAAGATTGTGCGAATGTTGGGTAAAGAACATCGACTAACATCCAAACAAGTTCAAACTGCCCTGCAGTCCGAGGGTACAACAGAGTCAACCCGTACTATCCGTCGGCGTCTGAATGAAAAGGGACTGTATGGTAGGAGACCCAGGAAGACCCCTCTTCTTACCCCGAGACATAAAAAAGCCAGGCTGGAGTTTGACAAAACTTAACTGAAAAAGCCTAAAACATTTTGGAAGAATGTTCTCTGGACAGAAGAGACAAAAGTAGAGCTTTTTGGGCAAAGGCATCAACATAGAGTTTACAGGAGAAAAAAAGAGACAGTCAAAGAAAAGAACACAGTCCCTACAGTCAAACATGGCGGAGGTTCCCTGATGTTTTGGGGTTGCTTTGCTGCCTCTGTCACTGGACTGCTTGACCGTGTGCATGGCATTATGAAGTCTGAAGACTACCAACAAATTTTGCAGCATAATGTAGGGCCCAGTGTGAGAAAGCTGCATCTCCTTCAGAGGTAATGGGTCTTCCAGCAGGACAATGACCCAAAACAAACTTCAAAAAGCACTAGAAAATGGTTTGAGAGAAAGCACTGGAGACTTCTAAGGTGGCCAGCAATGAGTCCAGACCTGAATCCCATAGAACACCTGTGGAGAGATCTAAAAATGGCAGTTTGGAGAAGGCACCCTTCAAATATCAGGGTCCTGGAGCAGTTTGCCAAAGAAGAATGGTCTAAAATTCCAGCAGAGCATTGTAAGAAACTCATTGATGGTTACCGGAAGCGGTTGGTCGCAGTTATTTTGGCTAAAGGTTGTGCAACCAAGTATTAGGCTGAGGGTGCCAATACTTTTGTCTGGCCCATTTTTGGAGTTTTGTGTGAAATGATCAATGTTTTGCTTTTTGCTTCATTCTCTTTTGTGTTTTTTCATTTAAGACAAATTAAATGAAGATAATACCAAAGAATTTGTGTTTGCAATCATTTTCGGGAAGAAACTGAGTATTATCTGACAGAATTGCAGGGGTGTCAATACTTTTGGCCATGACTGTATATAGAATACAAAATAAAATCAAAGGTCAATTTTTTCTATACATGCATTGAAAAAGATAATTATATAAATCAATCAGTAATTTATAAGTTTGCAAAGAAAAAACAATCGTATAATTTCTCTGCATAAAACAAGATCTCATACAACAATGTAAATTTTAAAAAATAGCTGCTAAAGTTTGGAGAAGGAAAAAGTGGCTTTTCTAGAAAAAAATGTATATACCCTTTTATTATAACACTGTCCTTTTATCTTGGGCATTAATGCTGTATGACAGTATATTTGCTTAGTGCGTGTATATACCGTACATTATGATTGTCGGTCTGTATTTTACAGTTTGCATTTCCACTGAATGTCATCATGGCCAACCTCTGGCTCTTCTCTCCAATCATCAGTAGGTAAGAAGTGCAGACTTGTATCATATACAGCGTTAGGAAACTCCTATGTCAATTAAAAACTGCTTGGCAGGGGGTGACTTAATTTTAGACATAAGCTGTGGGTAGAGGAGGAAACCTGATAGACCATGTCACCAACATAGCGGTCATGAACGTCATCATTTTGATTTCAACTTTTTCAAATGGGAAATTGCAAATTGCACCCAAAAAACTGGTGTGCTTCATGAAAATGAAAAAAGTTACACGAACATAATTTTTTTTCTTCTGTACAAACAATGTGAAGGATTACATATTCCCAAGCAGAATGTTTTGAAATTGTCCTCACTTCTTGTAAGCAAATCACACTTCTCATCCTGGAAGATTTAAAAAATTCCATCCTAACAGGACCCCCTTTACCCACAGCGCAATTGCCAAACTTCTTGTCATCACAGCATCTAATAAGGAAAACAAGCGTTGCTGCATCATCTATGCTACAATTTCTATCTGATGGTGTAGAATAGATCATCCTGGGTCAGGTGTCACAGCAAGTGCCATTGACAGGTGGACCAAATTCTCTGAATTGAGGTACGGCATGCCACCCATTTCCACAAATTTATTTTACAGACTGAATGAGGCCGGAACAGTTGTTTTTGGTTTTGTGTTTGCTGGGAACATAACATGTTTATTGGAATTTCTCAAAAAGCTTGGCAAATGCACTGCGGGTAATGTGAGTCTTGTTGGAGTGGAGTTGGTTGAAATCCTCCACGATGACACTTGTGCTTAGGTCAGCAGGAATGAGCACAATCTGTTTAAGATAATTCCTGTCATGCTGCTGCAATGCAGGTAGGTGCGGGCTTCACTAGATGGCAGTAGAGAGGAAGCAGGTCTGCACCTAAACAGAGCTGACCTGCAGTGCAGCAGTGAGGCTACCACAGGTGGCAGCAGATTAGTCAAACAAGCCGGGTCAAATCCTAGACTGTAGGGCAGTACCAAAGGAATAAGCAAACTCGCGGTCGAAGACAAGCCAGGGGGTCTGTTACAGTCAGGAGCGGATAAGCCAAAAGACAGAAACAGGTCAGGATACAAGACAAGTCAAAACCAAGGAGTCTGCACACTACAGAGAAATACTGAGTCAAGAGAGGAAAAGGGGAAAACAGTGACATGGGTTCAGACAGCAAATGCAGCAGGACCAATCGGAGCAATCAGAGTCAGCTACAGCAGCACTAGGAAAACTATAACTGACATCGCCTGAGGCAGCAGCGGCGATAAATAGCAAACCTGAACCCAGACAGAGGCTGAGAAAGGTTAACTCTTGACATGACCAGAAAACAGAGCTCAAAACCCAGTCTGGATCATGACAATTCCTGTTCTGCTGAGGTAGATCCTGTAAGCCTCAGGTCCTCGAGGGCACGCGGACCATGAGCGTTGGTCCTGCAAGCCGGAAGGCATGTGGGAAGCTAAGACTTGGCGCACTCCGGAATCTCAAGAGCAGCAGGACAGATTTAGAACCCAACAGGAAAAGAAACACCATATGCACAGAAGATGGGTGTCCTAATGAGCCTTAAAGGGCACCTGTCACCCCGTTTTTTCCGTATGAGATAAAAATACTGTTAAATAGGGCCTGAGCTGTGCATTACAACAGTGTATTTTGTGGACCCCGATTCCCCACCTATGCTGCCAAAATACGTTACCAAAGTAGCCGTTTTCGCCTGTCAATCAGGCTGGTCTGGTCAAAAGGGCGTGGTGTCTTCCCCCAGATCTTGCTTAGTTTTCCGTTGGTGGCGTAGTGGTTTGCGCATTACATAGTTATTAAGGTTGAAGGAAGACTGTAAGTCCATCTAGTTCAACCAATAGCCTAACCTAACATGCCCTAACATGTTGATCCAGAGGAAGGCAAAAAAAACCCATGTGGCAAAGAGTAACTCCACCATGGGGAAAAAAATTCCTTCCCGACTCCACATACGGCAATCAGACTAGTTCCCTGGATCAACGCCTTATCAAGGAATCTAGTGTATATACCCTGTAACATTATACTTTTCCAGAAAGGTATCCAGTCCTCGCTTAAATTTAATTAATGAATCACTCATTACAACATCATACGGCAGAGAGTTCCATAGTCTCACTGCTCTTACAGTAAAGAATCCGCTTCTGTTATTATGCTTAAACCTTCTTTCCTCCAGACGTAGAGGATGCCCCCTTGTCCCTGTCTCAGGTCTATGATTAAAAAGATCATCAGAAAGGTCTTTGTACTGTCCCCTCATATATTTATACATTAAAATAAGATCACCCCTTAGTCTTCGTTTTTCCAAACTAAATAGCCCCAAGTGTAATAACCTATCTTGGTATTGCAAACCCCCCAGTCCTCTAATAACCTTGGTCGCTCTTCTCTGCACCCGCTCCAGTTCAGCTATGTCTTTCTTATACACCGGAGACCAGAACTGTGCACAGTATTCTAAGTGTGGTCGAACTAGTGACTTGTATAGAGGTAAAATTATGTTCTCCTCATGAGCATCTATGCCTCTTTTAATACATCCCATTATTTTATTTGCCTTTGTAGCAGCTGCCTGACACTGGCCACTGAATATGAGTTTGTCATCCACCCATATACCCAGGTCTTTTTCATTGACGGTTTTGCCCAGAGTTTTAGAATTAAGCACATAGTTATACATCTTATTACTTCTACCCAAGTGCATGACCTTACATTTATCCCCATTAAAGCTCATTTGCCATTTATCAGCCCAAGCTTCTAGTTTACATAAATCATCCTGTAATATAAAATTGTCCTCCCCTGTATTGATTACCCTGCAGAGTTTAGTGTCATCTGCAAATATTGAAATTCTACTCTGAATGCCCCCTACAAGGTCATTAATAAATATGTTAAAAAGAAGAGGGCCCAATACTGACCCCTGTGGTACCCCACTGCTAACCGCAACCCAGTCCGAGTGTGCTCCATTAATAACCACCCTTTGTTTCCTATCCCTGAGCCAGCTCTCAACCCACTTACACATATTTTCCCCTATCCCCATTACTCTCATTTTATGTAACAACCTTTTGTGTGGCACCGTATCAAAAGCTTTGGAAAAGTCCATATACACTACGTCCACTGGGTTCCCTTGGTCCAGTCCGGAACTTACCTCTTCATAGAAGCTGATCAAATTAGTCTGACATGAACGGTCCCTAGTAAACCCGTGCTGATACTGGGTTATAAGGTTATTCCTCTTCAGATACTCCAGTATAGCATGCCTTAGAATGCCCTCCAGGATTTTACCCACAGTAGAGGTTAAGCTTACTGGCCTATAATTACCGAGTTCAGTTTTTGCCCCTTTTTTGAATATTGGCACCACATTTGCTATACGCCAGTCCTGTGGTACAGACCCTGTTATTATGGAGTCTTTAAAGATTAAAAATAATGGTCTATCAATGACTGTACTTAGTTCCTGCAGTACTCGGGGGTGGATCCCATCCGGGCCCGGAGATTTGTCAATTTTTGTGATTTTTAGACGCCGCTGTACTTCCTGCTGGGTTAAGCAGGTGACATTTAATGGGGAATTTTTATCACTAGTCATTTTGTCTGCCATGGGATTTTCTTTTGTAAATACTGATGAAAAAAAGTCATTTAGCATATTGGCTTTTTCCTCATCCTCATCCACCATTTCCCCCAGATTATTTTTAAGGGGGCCAACACTGTCATTTTTTAGTTTCTTACTATTTATATAGTTAAAGAATATTTTGGGATTATTTTTACTCTCTCTGGCAATGAGTCTCTCTGTCTCAATCTTTGCTGTCTTGATTTGCTTTTTACAGAATTTATTTAATTTTCTGTATTTATTTAATGCCTCCTCACTACCTACTTCCTTTAATTCTCTAAATGCTTTCTTTTTGTCCCTTATTGCGCCCCTTACAGCTCTATTTAGCCATGTTGGTTTCCTCCTATTTCTAGTATGTTTATTCCCATACGGTATATACTGTGCACAGGTCCTATCCAGGATGCTAATAAACGTCTCCCATTTTCTTTGTGTATTTTTGTGTCTCAGGATATCGTCCCAGTTAATTGCACCAAGATCCTCTCTCATCCGTTGGAAATTTGCCCTCCTGAAGTTTAGTGTCCTTGTCACCCCCCTACTACCCATCTTATTAAAGCTTACATGAAAACGTATTATTTTGTGATCACTATTCCCCAAGTGACCCCCAACCCTTATATTTGATATGCGGTCTGGCCTGTTGGTTAATATTAGGTCTAGCAGTGCCCCCCTCCTTGTTGGGTCCTGAACCAGTTGTGAAAGGTAATTGTCTCTCATAGTTGTCAAAAACCGATTACCTTTACTGGAACTGCAGGTTTCTGTTCCCCAATCTATTTCAGGGTAGTTGAAGTCCCCCATAATAATGACTTCTCCTTGAGTCGCAGGTTCATCTATTTGCTTTACGAGGATATTCTCCATTGCTTCCATTATTTTTGGAGATTTATAACAAATCCCTATCAGTAATTTATTATTTTTCCCCCTCCCCTTATCTCCACCCACAGGCACTCTACATTTTCATTAAATTCACCTATATTATCACGCAGGATGGGTTTTAAGGAAGATTTTACATATAGACACACCCCTCCCCCTCGCTTATCTGTACGGTCATTTCTGAACAGGCTATAGCCCTGCAAGTTAACATCCCAGTCATGGCTCTCATCCAGCCATGTTTCAGATATCCCCACCATGTCATAATTATGCTCCAACAACATTAGTTCTAATTCATCCATTTTGTTGGCGAGGCTTCTGGCATTAGTATACATGCACTTGATGTTACTCTCTGTACCTCTATTCTTTCTTAAATTACTTATTTGTGCCCAGGTCTCTATCTGCACTATCTTCCCCTCCTATAAAATGAATACCCTCCCCCCCCAATCCCTAGTTTAACCCCTTCATGACCTTGCCGTTTTTTGCAATTCTGACCAGTGTCCCTTTATGAGGTAATAACTCAGGAACGCTTCAACGGATCCTAGCGATTCTGAGATTGTTTTTTCGTGACATATTGGGCTTCATGTTAGTGGTAAATTTAGGTCGATAATTTCTGAGTTTATTTGTGAAAAAAACGGAAATTTGGCAAAAATTTTGAAAATTTTGCAATTTTCACATTTTGAATTTTTATTCTGTTAAACCAGAGAGTTATGTGACACAAAATAGTTAATAAATAACATTTCCCACATGTCTACTTTACATCAGCACAATTTTGGAAACAATTTTTTTTTTTGCTAGGAAGTTATAAGGGTTAAAATTTGACCAGTGATTTCTCATTTTTACAACAAAATTTACAAAACCATTTTTTTTAGGGATCACCTCACATTTGAAGTCAGTTTGAGTGTTCTATATGGCTGAAAATACCCAAAAGTGACACCATTCTAAAAACTGCACCCCTCAAGGTGCTCAAAACCACATTCAAGAAGTTTATTAACCCTTCAGGTGTTTCACAGCAGCAGAAGCAACATGGAAGTAAAAAATGAACATTTAACTTTTTAGTCACAAAAATGATATTTTAGCAAAAAAATTTTTATTTTCCCAAGGGTAAAAGGAGAAACTGGACCACGGACCTTGTTGTCCAATTTGTCCTGAGTACGCTGATACCTCATATGTGGGGGTAAACCACTGTTTGGGCGCACGGCAGGGCTCGGAAGGGAAGGAGCGCCATTTGACTTTTTCAATGAAAAATTGGCTCCAATCTTTAGCGGACACCATGTCGCGTTTGGAGAGCCCCCGTGTGCCTAAACATTGGAGCTCCCCCACAAGTGACCCCATTTTGGAAACTAGACCCCCCAAGGAACTTATCTAGAAGCATAGTGAGCACTTTAAACCCCCAGGTGCTTCACAAATTGATCCGTAAAAATGAAAAAGTACTTTTTTTTCACGAAAAAATTATTTTAGCCTCAATTTTTTCATTTTCACATGGGCAACAGGATAAAATGGATCCTAAATTTTGTTGGGCAATTTCTCCTGAGTACACCAATACCTCACATGTGGGGGTAAACCACTGTTTGGGCACATGGTAAGGCTCGGAAGGGAAGGAGCGCCATTTGACTTTTTGAATGAAAAATTATCTCCATCGTTAGCGGACACCATGTCGCGTTTGGAAAGCCCCTGTGTGCCTAAACATTGGAGCTCCTCCACAAGTGACCCCATTTTGGAAAGTAGACCCCCCAAGGAACTCATCTAGAGGCATAGTGAGCACTTTAAACCCCCAGGTGCTTCACAAATTGATCCGCAAAAATGAAAAAGTACTTTTTTTTCACACAAAATTTCTTTTAGCCTCAATTCTTTCATTTTCACATGGGCAACAGGATAAAATGGATCCTAAAATTTGTTGGGCAATTTCTCCTGAGTATGCCGATACCTCATATGTGGGGGTAAACCACTGTTTGGGTGCACGGCAAGGCTCGGAAGGGGAGGCGTGCCATTTGACTTTTTGAATGGAAAATTAGCTCCAATCGTTAGCGGACACCATGTCGCGTTTGGAGAGCCCCTGTGTGCCTAAACATTGGAGCTCCCCTACAAGTGACCCCATTTTGGAAACTAGACCCCCCAAGGAACTTATCTAGATGCATAGTAAACACTTATAACCCCCAGGTGCTTCACAGAAGTTTATAACGCAGAGCCGTGAAAATAAAAAAATAATTTTTCTTTCCTCAAAAATGATTTTTAGCCCAGAATTTTTTATTTTCCCAAGGGTAATAGGAGAAATTGGACCCCAAATGTTGTTGTCCAGTTTGTCCTGAGTACGATGATACCCCATATGTGGGGGTAAACCACTGTTTGGGCGCACGGCAGGGCTCGGAAGGGAAGGCACGCCATTTGGCTTTTTGAATGGAAAATTAGCTCCAATCATTAGCGGACACCATGTCGCGTTTGGAGAGCCCCTGTGTGCCTAAACATTGGAGCTCCCGCACAAGTGGCCCCATTTTGGAAACTAGACCTCCCAAGGAACTAATCTAGATGTGTGGTGAGCACTTTGAACCCCCAAGTGCTTCACAGAAGTTTATAACGCAGAGCCATGAAAATAAAAAATAATTTTTCTTTTCTCAAAAATGATTTTTTAGCCCACAATTTTTTATTTTCCCAAGGGTAATAGGAGAAATTGGACCCCAAAAGTTGTTTTCCAGTTTCTCCTGAGTACGATGATACCCCATATGTGGGGGTAAACCACTGTTTTGGCACACGTCGGGGTTCGGAAGGGAAGTAGTGACGTTTTGAAATGCAGACTTTGATGGAATGCTCTGCGGGCGTCAGGTTGCGTTTGCAGAGCCCCTGATGTGCCTAAACAGTAGGAACTCCCCACAATTGACTCCATTTTGGAAACTAGACCCCCAAGGGAACTTATCTAGATATGTAGTGAGCACTTTGAACCCCCAAGTGCTTCACAGAAGTTTATAACGCAGAGCCGTGAAAATAAAAAATGTGTTTCCTTTCCTCAAAAATATTTTTTTAGCCCAGAATTTTTTTATTTTTGCAAGAGTAACAGGAGAAATTGGACCCCAAAAGTTGTTGTCCAGTTTCTCCTGAGTACGCTGATACCCCATATGTGGGGGTAAACCACTGTTTTGGCACACGTCGGGGTTCGGAAGGGAAGTAGTGACGTTTTGAAATGCAGACTTTGATGGAATGCTCTGCGGGCATCAGGTTGCATTTGCAGAGCCCCTGATGTGCCTAAACAGTAGGAACTCCCCACAAGTGACTCCATTTTGGAAACTAGACCCCCAAGGGAACTTATCTAGATGTGTGGTGAGCACTTTGAACCCCCAAGTGCTTCACAGAAGTTTATAACGCAGAGCCGTGAAAATAAAAAATGTGTTTCCTTTCCTCAAAAATATTTTTTTAGCCCAGAATTTTTTTATTTTTGCAAGAGTAACAGGAGAAATTGGACCCCAAAAGTTGTTGTCCAGTTTCTCCTGAGTACGCTGATACCCCATATGTGGGGGTAAACCACTGTTTTGGCACACGTCGGGGTTCGGAAGGGAAGTAGTGACGTTTTGAAATGCAGACTTTGATGGAATGCTCTGCGGGCATCAGGTTGCATTTGCAGAGCCCCTGATGTGCCTAAACAGTAGGAACTCCCCACAAGTGACTCCATTTTGGAAACTAGACCCCCAAGGGAACTTATCTAGATGTGTGGTGAGCACTTTGAACCCCCAAGTGCTTCACAGAAGTTTATAACGCAGAGCCGTGAAAATAATAAATGTGTTTCCTTTCCTCAAAAATATTTTTTTAGCCCAGAATTTTTTATTTTTGCAAGAGTAACAGGAGAAATTGGACCCCAAAGGTTGTTGTCCAGTTTCTCCTGAGTACGCTGATACCCCATATGTGGGGGTAAACCACTGTTTGGGCGCACGTCGGGGCTTGGAAGGGCGGGAGCACCATTTGACTTTTTGAACGCAAGATTGGCTGGAATCAATGGTGGCGCCATGTTGCGTTTGGAGACCCCTGATGTGCCTAAAACAGTGGAAACCCCTCAATTCTAACTTCAACACTTACCCCAACACACCCCTAATCCTAATCCCAACTGTAGCCATAACCCTAATCACAACCCTAACCCCAACACACCCCTAACCACAACCCTAACCGCAACACAACCGTAACCCTAATTCCAACCCTAATCCTAACCCTAATCCCAACCGTAACCCTAATCCCAACCCTAACCACAACTGTAACCCCAACACACCCCTAACCCTATCCGTAACCCTAACCACAAGCCTATTCTTAACCCTATTTCCAACCCTAGCCCTAATTCCAACCCTAACCCTAAGGGTATGTGCCCACGTTGCGGATTCGTGTGAGATTTTTCCGCACGATTTTTGAAAAATCTGCAGGTAAAAGGCACTGCGTTTTGCCTGCGGATTTACAGCAGATTTCCAGTGTTTTTTTGTGCGGATTTCACCTGCGGATTCCTATTGAGGAACAGGTGTAAACCGCTGCGGAATCCGCACAAAGAATTGACATGCTGCGGAAAATACAATGCAGCGTTTCTGCACGGAATTTTCCGCACCATGGGCACAGCAGATTTGGTTTTCCTTAGGTGTACATGGTACTGTAAACCTGATGGAAAACTGCTTCGAATTCGCAGCGGCCAATCCGCTGCGGATCCGCGGCCAATCCGCTGCCAATCCGCTGCAGATCCGCGGCCAATCCGCTGCGGATCCGCTGCAGATCCGCGGCCAATCCGCTGCGGATCCGCTGCGGATCCGCGGCCAATCCGCTGCGGATCCGCGGCCAATCTGCTGCGGATCCGCTGCCGATCCGCTGCGGATCCGCGGCCGATCCGCTGCGGATCCGCGGCCAATCCGCTGCAGATCCGCGGCCAATCCGCTGCGGATCCACTGCGGATCCGCGGCCGATCCGCTGCGGATCCGCGGCCGATCCGCTGCGGATCCGCGGCCGATCCGCTGCGGATCCGCTGCGGATCCGCTGCGGATCCGCTGCGATCCGCTGCGGATCCGCGGCCGATCCGCGGCCGATCCGCTGCGGATCCGCGGCCGATCCGCTCTGTGTGCACATGCCATAACCCTAACCCTAACCCTACCCGTAACCCTAACCCTAACCCTACCCCTAGTTCTAACCCTAACCCTAGTGGTAAAAGAAAAAAAAATATTTTCTTTATTTTATTATTGTCCCTACCTATGGGGGTGATAAAGGGGGGGGTTTATTTATTATTTTTTTATTTTGATCGCTGTGGTAGAACCTACCACAGCGATCAAAATGTACCTGTAACGAATCTGCCAGCCTGCAGATTCGGCGGGCGTACTGAGCGTGCGCCCGCCATTTTCCAAGATGGCGGTGCCCAGCGAGGAGACGGCCGGACACCGGGAGGATCGGTAAGTATGAGGGGGTGGTGGGGGGGTGGATCGGAGCACAGGGGGGGGGATCGGAGGACGGGGGGAGCGGACAGGAGCACGGGGGAGCGGACAGGAGCACGGGGGAGCGAACAGGGGGACGGAGAGGACCGGGCCACATAACGGACGACTGGGGAGGAGATCGGGGGCGGTGGGGGGGGCCAGTACATGATTTCCAGCCATGGCAGATGCTATTGCAGCATCGGCCATGGCTGGATTGCAATATTTCACCATTTTCATAGGTGAAATATTGCAAATTGCTCTGATTGGCTGTTGCACTTTCAACAGCCAATCAGAGCGATCGTAGCCACGTGGGGGCAAAGCCACCCCCCCTAGGCTGAAGTACAACTCCCCCTCTCCCTGCAGATCGGGTAAAATAGGAATTAACCCTTTCACCCGATCTGCAGGGATGCGATCATTCCATGACGCCGCATAGGCGTCATGGGTCGGGAAGGGGTTAAACACTCCTCCAACCTTCTAACCATTTTCTCCCCCAGCACAGCTGCCCCTTCCCCATTGAGGTGCAGCCCGTCCCTAGCGTAGAGCCTGTAGCCAACTGAGAAGTCGGCCCAGTTCTGCAGGAACCCAAACCCCTCCTTCCTACACCAATTCTTGAGCCACTTATTAACCTCCCTAATCTCCCGTTGCCTCTCTGGCGTGGCACGTGGTACAGGCAGTATTTTGGAAAATACCACGTTGGAGGTCCTTGCTTTCAGCTTGCAGCCTAATTCCCTGAAATCATCTTTAAGGACCTTCCACCTACCTCTAACTCTGTCATTTGTGCCAATGTGCACCATGACCTCTGGGTCCTCACCAGCCCCTCCCAGTAATCTGTCCACCCGATCAACGATGTGTCGGACTCGAGCGCCAGGTAGGCAGCACACCGTCCGACGATCCCTGTCTTTGTGACAGATTGCCCTATCTGTTCCCCTAATAATTGAGTCCCCCACTACCAGCACCTGTCTGGCCTGCCCTGCTCTCCTATTTCCCTCCTTACTGGAGCAGTCACTCCTCCGGCTTTCAGAGGACATGCCTGGCTGCAGCAGTGCTACCCCTGTACTGGCACCCCCCTCATCTGCCAACTTAGCAAACTTACTGCGGTGTGCCAGATCAGGACTAGCCTCCCTGGCACTCTTCCCTCTACCCCGCCTTCTATCTGTCACCCAGCTAACTGCCACACTGTCCTGCAGCTCCATCCTACGTATGCCCAAGGTCCCGAATCCACTGCTCAGGGGAGAGAAAAGAGCGCGATGTGCGTTATTTCCCTGTTGATCGGTGGGGGCGGCCATCTTCCTTTGGCCGCGCGTGCGCAGATGGAGCGCTCTGCCGCCCGCGGGTACAGGAAAATGGCCGCGGGATGCCGCGTGTGCGCAGATGGAGATCGCGGAGGCCATTTTCCTGAAGCCGAGATGCGAATTCTGCTTGGGCCTTGGGCATGCGCAAACCACTACGCCACCAACGGAAAACTAGGCAAGATCTGGGGGAAGACACCACGCCCTTTTGACCAGACCAGCCTGATTGACAGGCGAAAACGGCTACTTTGGTAACGTATTTTGGCAGCATAGGTGGGGAATCGGGGTCCACAAAATACACTGTTGTAATGCACAGCTCAGGCCCTATTTAACAGTATTTTTATCTCATACGGAAAAAACGGGGTGACAGGTGCCCTTTAAATAGGATTAGGGAGATGATGTCACTGAGCCACACCAAGCAACTTGCAAAACCTGACGTGGACCACAACTGAGGGCAGAAAAAAAAGATGAAGAAAGCATTTTACCCCAGGTTTCTAGCATGTCATCCTTCACATCATCTGTATGGAAGAAAAATCCTGGTTTTACCGTAAGAATGAATAAAGTAATATTAACGGCTATATGCAAGACTTTATGAAAAACAAAAAATGTACCTAAAAACTAACAGGCAGGCAATTGCAACTTATCTGTCTGTTGTGCACGGCACCATTCTTCCCCAGCACAGAGCAGTCATATAAAAGTCCTGCCCAGGATTCAGCTGCCTCTGCTGACGCAATGGGTCGGGACTTCTGATGTCATTCTGATTGACAGCTACCTTTCCCAGTTAGGCAGCGGTGATCCTGCTGTGAATCAGAATGACATCAGAAGTCACATGCTGTGAGCGGAGCAGAAAAAGAAACCTCTGCTCTGTAGACGTGATGTCAGCAGAGGCTTCTGACTCCCCCGGTAGGAGCAGTCTGTGACCGCTCTGTGCTGGGGAAGAATGGTGCTGGACACAACGGGCAGGTAAGCTGCAATTACCTTGCCTGGAAGTGCTCAGGTACTTTTTTTTTTTTTTTCTTAGAAATTCCTGAATACTCCCTTTAACATGAAACACCCCAGTGTTTTCTGGTAAAATTCTCTAATTTTGATGTGTCACACCTTTCTATTTGAAAAACTGAAATTGAATTCAAGTTGGTCGCATTCAAGATAAATGCCATGTTGGTTACAAGGCCTATCAAGATTCCTCCTTCACCAAAGCTTGTGTCTAAAATTGGATCACCTGCTGCCTAACAATTTTCATATTATATGGCTGTTTTCTTATCTTTGAGACACTCTATGTTGTTTAAAATATTATTCTATATGTAATTGTCATTTTCGTTTTCTATTTAGAGTGCTAGAGCAGACGCCATCCACCAATGCTATAGTGCGCACAACAACTGCAGTAACCATCTTTAATGGTGGTGTAAAGGTACTGTGCAATGTATGGTTATAATGTCATTATTTTCTTCATAAGTGACATTGTCATTAGTTTAAGGGACTAATCAGTGGGAGCCATTACTTTAATGCAATGCTTCGGCCTGGTACTGTTGTTTTTTAACCCTTGAATGCAATATATATACATATACATGACTGTGGGGGGCAGATACAGGCTGTATTAAGTAGCTGAAATGTATTTATAAAAGACGTGGACGGAGATAAGGTTGTTTGTTAACCAATTAAACTCCACTGTCAATCTCCGACAATGGCATTTAAATGGTACGGGCACCACTGATTATGCTCAGTGGCTCCCATCGGCTCCAATGGTTTCCTATGGCATCCAGGGGCCTAAGAAAGGCCCCCATTGCTGCCATGTTGGTACTACTCCGAAGCTTAGCCACATCCTGAGCTTCAAAGGAGACCAAGATTGACACTACAGTACATACTGAAAAATTATAGTATTATGGTATAGTATAAAATAAGCGACCGAACGATCACGAGTTTAAGTCCCCTCAAGGGACTAAAAAAATAAGTGAAAAAAATATATATTTAAAAAGTTTACTTTTTATAAATATAAGAGTTCAAATAACCCCACCTACGTTAAAAATAAAGAAAGGAGATAGTAGACTAGTCCAGCAGCACTCCTGGGCAAATTTTTTCATCATCGCTCCAGTTTATTGACAGGTCTCTTCTATAAGTACATAGGGAAAAACCTGTCAATTAAATGGATTAGTGCAGAGAGAATCTGGCCAGAGAAGGAACTGGGCTAGTCAAGTCTCTATGATAGATTCTTATCTTATTTGTGAGGCCCAAAGGGTTTCTGCTTGTACACATCATAGACTAGAGCATAGGGTAATGTTATGTCATTCAAAGAATAGCTAAAACCAAAAAGTTATTAGAAGTATAAACCAAGATGCACATTTGTTTTTATTTAGTCAAATGTGATTCCTGCCATGGCAAGAGCTACTATCAACTTTCGACTTCATCCAGCGCAAACAGTGGTCGAGGTAAGAAATATTCCATTTTCTGTATAAATAGTGGATGCTCATTCATATGAAAAACAAAGATGTGTTATAGATTGTGTTAGCACTGTCGCATGCCTGGCAGATAAAGGCTGCATGTCACAGCCAGGATCTTCCTCTAACAGAGCTCCCCCATAACTGTTAACCTGTTACTTGCAGCTGTCAATCTCTGATAGCAGCATTAACAGTGCGCTGGCATAGGGGTGCTGTAACATGGCGCAGGGCGGTAGCTGCGGGGGAGGGTACTTGTGTTTCACGCTCCAACACGTTAAATGAAAATGGGGGTCTTGGCTGTGTGTGTGCTTTTACTACCTGGGCAATACACCTCTGCAGACTGCATGGTGCCACTGTATCAAGGAGGCCAGGACCAGATGTTAGAGAATGAATTAAGGGAGACTAAAGTCCAATATTAAACTTGTTCTTACTGAACATAAACTTGATAAGAACTATGTATATAAGATAATAGGCACGTTTATTCATAAAAGTTTCTCTTGAACTTCTCAGCTTCATTTAATAACACTTTCTCTTGCTCTTCACATTTTTCATCTCATGACAATCCAGCAAACGATTATGGGAGATTTTGTCTTCATTTGGGAGGGCCCCACAGTTCGAGGTGTAATCCTACGGCCGCTCCCAGCTATTCTCAGTTCTCAGCTGTCTAACGAGGACTCCACTGCTTGGGGTGCGTCTGCATGACTACTCACTAGAACCTTGAAAGTCCACTGTTCTCCATAAGACAGTTTAAGTCCCAATATGGTGTCCATTGCTTCCTTTCAATACATAATTTAGTTCCCTTTCACTGTAGACAACTGTTCACTAAATTCCTGCTGATTTAATTACTTCTCGTTCCGTCCCCTCTAAGTGGGGCTTCTACTTCCCTTGGGTTATATTTTGTCCCGTTGAGGTTGCCTTTTTGGCCTGGGTTCCAATCTGTAAAATCTCTCCTAACAAATATCTCTTCACTTTTCCTTGGTCCTTAGGACATATTATCAGATGTCCTGTGGTCCTCCCTCGTCGCACACAACAAGTCAGTCTTGAAACTGTCAGATCTTAGGTCTGTCTTTGCTGAACACTGAGCTCTAACTGACTCTATCAGGGAGTTGTCTTCTGTCTTCTCACATAGCTCCTTCCATTCTGGGCCAGTCCCAACTATTAACTCTATCTATTACCCAACTAAGTACATAAAATTAAACAGACAAAATTTATATTTTACAGTGGCATTTAAATGTCTAGGCATCCCTGGTTTCCTTTGTATTTAGAAAAAAAATGAATATAGATATTCATATTTTACATTTTAAAAATTACAGAAAGGAAAACGGGCCAACACAAAAGTTTTGAGCACCCTGTATGGTTACTACCTTGTAGCACCTCATTTTTCAATTATCACATTTTTTAAAAGCTTTTTGTAGCCAGACAAAAGTGTTTCAATTCTTTCATCCATTCTTCCTTGGAAAATTCTTACAGTTCTGTGAGATTCCCGGGTCGTCTATACAATATATATTATGATTTTTTACGTTTGAAAAATTACAAAATGGAAAATGGGCCAATGCAAAGGTTTAGGCACACTTGGAGATTGTATGTGTGATCAGATAACTTTGACCAAGATTTCTGACCTTAATTACTGTATTTTTCCGACCATAAGACGCACTTTTGTTCCTCCAAATTTGGGAGGAAAGTGTGGGTGCGTCTTATGGTCGGAATGTAGCATGTGGGGAGGGGGCAGCGGCTAGTGGGATTGCACTGTGATCCCACTTGCAGGAGGCAGTTAAATGTCCCTGCTGCCTGAATCCAGGGCTGGGGAAACCACCTGGTCCCGATGATTAAAGTGCAGTGAATATTCATTAGCTGCTTCCCCGCCCACCTGTCAGCTGAGGGGTGAGCAGGGAGCAGCAAATGAACTTTCCTTCACTGAAACACACATGGTTTCCCCAGCGCCGGATTCCTGCAGCAGCTGGGGAGATCTGTGTGTCCAGTGGAGGAGGCAGCAGCAGCAGGGGCAGGGGGAGACTAGATCGCCGCATACCTGCCTGGCTGTGCTGAGTGCTCCAGCACAAGGACCTGTGTGATGTCATGAAGAGGGCGGGCTGGAGCATCACATGGCAGCACAGAGCCCTCCCTCTTCTGATGTTATCACAGGTCCTTGAGTCTCCCCACTAGAATCTGCTGGCTTCCTCTTAAGACCATTGCTGTGGAAAGGCAGGGGGGACACACTGCTTTTCACCTCACCACAGTGTGGCTGGCTGGCTGCCACAATTAAAAGGTTAGTCTTTACAACACACAATAAAGCACTCTGCCACTCCTGTGGTGAACTATAACTCCCAGCATGCCATAGGATCTGCAGGACATGCTGGGAGTTATGGTTCTCCCAATGGGATCTTAAAGCAGCACTCCAGTGTTATTTTTCAGTTCTGGAGTGGTGCTTTAAATATAAGCCCTGTGCCCCCCATTCTTATACTCACCCTCCAATGTCTTCATATAGTACTTTACAGACACCACACTGGTTCCACAGCACCATCTTCTACCCGTAGCTTCCAACATAATAACATACTGTTATATACAATACCACCACATATAATAGTATGTTATTAAATGTTACCACATTTTTTTCCCTATTTTCCACCTCTAAAACTTGGGTGCGTCTTATAGTCCAGTGCATCTTATAGTCTGAAAAATACGGTAGCCTGTTAGGGTTATGGCTTGATCACTATGACTTGTTCACATGGCTTGCAATGGCAGCTGGGAGGTCTGCTGAAGACCTCTGTGCGTGCCTTCTCAAAGCTTCATTAAAATCCAACCTGTGGCTGAACTTCATTGGAGAGTGTGATTTGTGCTACATACATAAATACTGTGGTATTGCGGTATGAAGCATAAGCGATAAGACAATCACAGATTCTAGTCCCTTAAGAAGTCTATTAAATACAGGAAAAAGTTTTTAAAAAGTGTTAAAAAATACAAAAACAGCAGCACGGTGGCTCAGTGGTTAGCACTGTTGCTTTGCAGCACTGAGATCCTGGGTTCAATTCCCCCCAAGGACAACATCTGCAAGGAGTTTATATTCTCCCTATGTTTGCATGGGTGTCCTACAAGTTCTCCAATTTCCACCCACATTCCAAAGATATACTGATAGGGAATTGAGATTGTGAGCCTTCTTGTATTTTTGACTAAAAAAATTGACTATACCGACCTGACATCATATGGTTTATATGACAATCAGCTGTCCTGATTTATAAATAAATCTTCATTGGTATTTTTAATCAATACACATGAGTTTTTAAGGGTTCTTTTGCTTTTTGTGGTTTTCTGCTTTGATAGACCCTTGCGTATACTATTCAGGTTTTGTAGATCATGCTAAGAGCATGGTCTAACAAGCTTGTGTGTCAGAGCAGAAGAACCAACAATGTATAAAGCATTGCAGTGATCTTGCATATCAATGCTTTATAACAGCGATCAGACTGCAAAAGTGAAATTCCCATAGACAAAGTCCCACAGTAAAAAAAAATTGTAAAACTTAAAAAAAATCACAAAATAATAATAAAAAACATATACAAGTAGATATATATATTGTACCCATAAAAAAGTATTTTCATGAAAAAAAGTACACATAATTGGTATCGCCACGTCTGGAACGACCCGATTCATAAATCTATCTCACTAGTTAGCACCTTCAGTGAACACTGTAAAAAAATAAATAAATAAAAAAACGAGGAAAAAAAACTATCATCATCATACTGCTGAGCAAAAACTGGAAAAAAAACTTGATCAATAAGACGAATGTCCCACAAAAAACAAACCGCCATACCGCTCTATCAGCGGAATAATAAAAATAAAAAATATATTTTTTCTATAAAATAGTTTTTATTGTGTAAAAGCTTCAAAACATTAAAAGTATAGAAATGTGGTATCACTGTAATCATACTGACCCAAAGATTAAAGCTGCCTTATCAATTTTACCAGTCAAAAACAAATAGAAAAAAAAACAATAGAAAAAGCAATTCCTGACTTGCTGATTTTTGTTCTTTTTGCCTCCCAAAAATCAGAATAGAAAGCAATCAAAGAATGAAATCTGTCCGAAAATGGTACCAATAAAAATGTCAACTCATCCCGCAAAAACCATGCCCCCTCACAAGACTCTGTTAGTAGAAATATGGAAAAATTATAGCTATCAAAATGTCAATGCAAAAACTAGTATTTGGAAGAAAAATAAGTGTCTTTTAGTGTGTGACAGTAGCTAAACATAAAATACTAATATGAATCTTTTATCGCTGTAATCGCACCGACCCAAAGAATAAAGTCGTCTAATCACTTGTACCACACTAGAAACTACATAAAAAAAAAATTATTTAAAAGTCAATTTTTGATCTGCTGTTGATTTGTTCATTCTGCCTACGAAAGATTGCAGTAAGGCTCAGCTCACATTTATCATGCGCACTACGCTTACATCTGTGTCTTTCTCTGTTTGTCTCCATGTAAATCTCTGAAATACATGATTCAGATGGAAGATGCCCAATAATGAGGCAGATCGAGTCACTTTGAATGTTGTCTGGCCTATGATCTGGCGGTGTACGTCTCTTCAAGAGTACATAAAAGTGTGGTCGGTCACAGTTTTGTGCACCTCTGAAAAGAACGACACTGCTGAACAGAGGTCACACGGAGTCCAGAGTATCTCTACAGCCTCATTACAGTGAATGGATGCCTCAGAGGGTCATCAGATCCACGTCATGCTGAGATTTAGATGGAAACCCCGATGAAAGTGCTCAACGTAGAGCACAGAATAAACTTGATCCAAAATGTTATGTAAAATGTTTCAAAACAAACCAAAAGCTTCAACTCAATCCACAAAAAACAAGTCCCCAATCAACTGCTTCATCTGTTACCTGTTACTGCATTGTTACTGTTTTGCTCCTAAAAGATTAAATTTATATTTGTATTATTTTGTTAGTATTTTGTGAATCCACCTTTGGCTTTCAACACTGCCTAAATCTTTCTGAGCTGCTCTTTATCAGATTCAAGCATGTCTTGACTGAATTCTGATCTCAGGTCTCTTCGACACGTTCCCAAAATTGTTGCATACTGGTTAACTTACTTGGGTATGTATACAGCTTTTTCTTCAACTATACCCACAAGTGTTCAATTGGGTTGAGGTCTGGGAGACTGTGAGGGTCAATCCACCAACTCTACTTCATTGTCATTGAACCATTTCTTTGCCAAGAAATGTTCGTTGTCCTGCTGGAACACTGTCGTCCTTTTCATACCCATAGTACTCGAGAATATGAAGTAACTAGTTTTGTAGGATACTCACATGTAGCTCAGCATTAATACCACCATCGATCTTGGTCAAGTATCCAGTGCCTTTGGCTGGGAAACAACCCCATATCATCAGGCTTTTTCCACCGAACTTGACAATTTCTTCAATTTCTTGAAAAATATTTAGAATTGAGAGTCCTCAGTGGTTGATACCTTTTAATGGCTAACTGAAAAGATGGTAACAAATTGCAAGCTTTCGAGACTACATACGTCTCTTCATCAGGCAAAGACTAAAACAAATTCTGAAGAATCACATATTTATGCACAACATAATATAGAGAAAAAAAAAAAAAAAAGGGGAAAAAAACCATGGATAAGCTAGGTGACATGAAGCAGAATTACCATGGGTGATAAACAGTTACGTCCATAAATATTGGGCCAATTCTTAGATAAGGATTGTTTTATTGTCCTGTGATTAGGGTCTCGTTCTGTTGTGATGACCCCACATGGTCTGAGGGGCAAGTTCATTAGTTGATGTAAAAAGACATAAATCCGTGTGACACATTCATTCCTGCATTTAGAGTGTCAAAGGTCGTCATCAGTTTATACTCCCAGACTCTTCTGTCTCTCTGAGTTTTGAAGTTACTTTTCAATACAAGTAATTTCATGTCCATAATGCTATGATTTGGGAGACAGAAATGTATTGCCACAGGTATATCCATTCTTTTTTCTTTTATTGTATGGCGATGAGAGTTCATCCTTGTTCTCAGTTTCTGCCCTGTCTCCCCCACATACAGACCCCCAGTTGGACATTTAGTACAAATAATTAGGTACACCACATTAGAAGTGATGCAGCTGAATGTACCTGGTATCTTGTAGTCCTGGTGTGAATTGGGGATCTTTATCTTGTCCGTGGTCATTATAAATGGACAGGTTTTACATTTTTTCTGATTGCAGGGAAAGGTACCTGCAGCTGTTGGAGAGGACAGGGAGCTTCTGACAATGATGCTTCTTAGATTTGGGGGCTGCCTAAAACACAGTAGTGGGGGGTCTGGAAAAATGGATTGTAAGCGGGCATCTTTTTGCAGTAAAGGTTGTAATTTCCGTGCAGCTCCCCTTAGCGCCTCCAGATTTGGATTGTAGGTGACCACTAGAGGCACCCGGTTATTTTCTTCTTTAGTTTTGTAATGTAGCAGGTGATTCCTTGATATTCTGGTGGCTCTTGTAATCTGATTTTCAATTGTTCTTGGATGGTAGCCCTGATTCAAAAAGGTCTTTCTGAGGCGACCCAGGTGTTCATCTCTATCCATTGGGTTGGAACATATACGATTGTATCTGATGGCTTGGCTGTAGACAATGGAGTTTTTTATGTGTTTTGGATGGAAACTGTCCCATTTAAGGTATGTTGGACGGTCGATTGGCTTCTGATACAGGGACGTCTCTATTTTATTGTTCTGCAGCTTAATGATGGTGTCCAGAAAGTTAATTTCAGTGCAGGAGTAGTTGAGTGTCAAGTTGATGGTAGGATGAAATTGATTAAACTGTTCATGGAACGACTTTAGCTGTGGCTCAGACTCTGTCCAGATGATTAAAATGTCATCAATGTAGCGGTAGTACGCCAGAGGCCTGATGGGACATGAGGACAAAAAGTCGCTTTCAAGCTTGGCCATGAACAGATTTGCATACTGTGGGGCCATTTTACTTCCCATTGCTGTGCCAGTCTCCTGTAGATAGATCTTCTTGTCAAACTCAAAGTAATTGTGGGTGAGGATAAATTTTATAAGTTTCACCACAGAATTTGCATCAGTCCCTGTGTTTTCCAGGAAGAATTTGCAGGCATTTAATCCATCCTGATGTGGGATATTGGAGTACAAAGATTCCACATCCATGGTGACCAGGATGGTTCCTTCTGGTAGAGGACCAATTGCTGATAGTTTATTCAATAGGTCAGTTGTGTCCTGAATGAAGCTGGGTGTATCTTTTACTAGGGGTTTAAGAATACCCTCTACCCATCCAGATACCTGCTCAGTAAGGGTGCCCACACATGAAATAATTGGTCTTCCTGGGTTTCCAGATTTGTGGATTTTGGGAAGCATGTAGAATGTCCCTGTTCTTGGACTTTCTGGTATCAGGTCATTGGCTCTTATGGATACGTCAGGCAGACAAGATACTAACTTGTTTAGTTCCTTGTAATAGTCCTGTGTAGGATCCGACTCCAATGTTTTGTAGTAGCGTGTGTCCATAAGTTGTCTGTTTGCTTCCTTCATGTAGTCTGATGTGTTCATCATGACTATTGCACCACCCTTGTCAGCAGGTTTGATGATGATTTCTTTGTTGGTTTTCAGAGACTGTATGGCCTTTCTCTCCTGGGCACTGATGTTGAATGAGACCCTAATCACAGGACAATAAAACAATCCTTATCTAAGAATTGGCCCAATATTTATGGACGTAACTGTTTATCACCCATGGTAATTCTGCTTCATGTCACCTAGCTTATCCATGGTTTTTTTTCCCCTCTTTTTTTTTTTTTCTCTATATTATGTTGTGCATAAATATGTGATTCTTCAGAATTTGTTTTAGTCTTTGCCTGATGAAGAGACGTATGTAGTCTCGAAAGCTTGCAATTTGTTACCATCTTTTCAGTTAGCCATTAAAAGGTATCAACCACTGAGGACTCTCAATTCTAAATATTTTTCTATCTACTGGCTAACACGGTACCAAGATATATTTCTTTCCTGTATCAAAATGGAGGATACCAGAATGTACCGCATCTTTATGGAACTAAAACCACTTCTGAAGAAACGTGCACAAATGGACAGCGACATTTTTTTCCTATCTACATGCAAAAAGGAGAATCTAATTCCCAAAGGACTCTGGATTACAAACCCAATCCTTCATACCTACAACACCCATTATGCACAGAACCTGTGTCACAGGACTTCTGAGAGATTAAGGAATCATCTTTTGCATGTCTGCTACAGCATAAAGAGTAAAGTCCAAGGGCAGTTTGAAACCCTGAGGAAAACACTTACAGCAGACACAGAGCAAAAATTACAACAATACTACAACAAACTACGGACCCATCTAATTCATAACAAGGAAAAGAAACTGCACAGATTGCGCCTCAATTCAGGCCTCTATGCAAACAGATACAAAACAAAGCCTAAACCTGACAACTTGGACAACCACTCCATTCCAGGCACAAATAACTGTGTCATTAATCTCTCAGATTATAAACCCAACAAAGTGGAGCTGGCTGTGCTTTCCAGAGGACTCTCATTTTGTCCTACTAAGGCCCTGGATAAAACTGAACTCTGCAGTGATATGGAACATTTTTTCAGGAGACTGCGTCTGAGGGAATATTTCAATGATACAGAAGATTCAGAAAACACTCAGACTGAAGGAAAAGGGATCCTAACAACAAAGAAGAGGTCAGACTGGACACCTCCACCGGGACGCAACCCTCATTTGGATAACTATATAGACTCCTTCAGACATTTGATAAAATCCACCATCATAGATACTAACAGGACACAAGCATTCAACATCAGTGCCCAGGAGAGAAAGGCCATACAGTCTCTGAAAACCAACAAAGAAATCATCATCAAACCTGCTGACAAGGGTGGTGCAATAGTCATGATGAACACATCAGACTACATGAAGGAAGCAAACAGACAACTTATGGACACACGCTACTACAAAACATTGGAGTCGGATCCTACACAGGACTATTACAAGGAACTAAACAAGTTAGTATCTTGTCTGCCTGACGTATCCATAAGAGCCAATGACCTGATACCAGAAAGTCCAAGAACAGGGACATTCTACATGCTTCCCAAAATCCACAAATCTGGAAACCCAGGAAGACCAATTATTTCATGTGTGGGCACCCTTACTGAGCAGGTATCTGGATGGGTAGAGGGTATTCTTAAACCCCTAGTAAAAGATACACCCAGCTTCATTCAGGACACAACTGACCTATTGAATAAACTATCAGCAATTGGTCCTCTACCAGAAGGAACCATCCTGGTCACCATGGATGTGGAATCTTTGTACTCCAATATCCCACATCAGGATGGATTAAATGCCTGCAAATTCTTCCTGGAAAACACAGGGACTGATGCAAATTCTGTGGTGAAACTTATAAAATTTATCCTCACCCACAATTACTTTGAGTTTGACAAGAAGATCTATCTACAGGAGACTGGCACAGCAATGGGAAGTAAAATGGCCCCACAGTATGCAAATCTGTTCATGGCCAAGCTTGAAAGCGACTTTTTGTCCTCATGTCCCATCAGGCCTCTGGCGTACTACCGCTACATTGATGACATTTTAATCATCTGGACAGAGTCTGAGCCACAGCTAAAGTCGTTCCATGAACAGTTTAATCAATTTCATCCTACCATCAACTTGACACTCAACTACTCCTGCACTGAAATTAACTTTCTGGACACCATCATTAAGCTGCAGAACAATAAAATAGAGACGTCCCTGTATCAGAAGCCAATCGACCGTCCAACATACCTTAAATGGGACAGTTTCCATCCAAAACACATAAAAAACTCCATTGTCTACAGCCAAGCCATCAGATACAATCGTATATGTTCCAACCCAATGGATAGAGATGAACACCTGGGTCGCCTCAGAAAGACCTTTTTGAATCAGGGCTACCATCCAAGAACAATTGAAAATCAGATTACAAGAGCCACCAGAATATCAAGGAATCACCTGCTACATTACAAAACTAAAGAAGAAAATAACCGGGTGCCTCTAGTGGTCACCTACAATCCAAATCTGGAGGCGCTAAGGGGAGCTGCACGGAAATTACAACCTTTACTGCAAAAAGATGCCCGCTTACAATCCATTTTTCCAGACCCCCCACTACTGTGTTTTAGGCAGCCCCCAAATCTAAGAAGCATCATTGTTAGAAGCTCCCTGTCCTCTCCAACAGCTGCAGGTACCTTTCCCTGCAATCAGAAAAAATGTAAAACCTGTCCATTTATAATGACCACGGACAAGATAAAGATCCCCAATTCACACCAGGACTACAAGATACCAGGTACATTCAGCTGCATCACTTCTAATGTGGTGTACCTAATTATTTGTACTAAATGTCCAACTGGGGGTCTGTATGTGGGGGAGACAGGGCAGAAACTGAGAACAAGGATGAACTCTCATCGCCATACAATAAAAGAAAAAAGAATGGATATACCTGTGGCAATACATTTCTGTCTCCCAAATCATAGCATTATGGACATGAAATTACTTGTATTGAAAAGTAACTTCAAAACTCAGAGAGACAGAAGAGTCTGGGAGTATAAACTGATGACGACCTTTGACACTCTAAATGCAGGAATGAATGTGTCACACGGATTTATGTCTTTTTACATCAACTAATGAACTTGCCCCTCAGACCATGTGGGGTCATCACAACAGAACGAGACCCTAATCACAGGACAATAAAACAATCCTTATCTAAGAATTGGCCCAATATTTATGGACGTAACTGTTTATCACCCATGGTAATTCTGCTTCATGTCACCTAGCTTATCCATGGTTTTTTTTCCCCTCTTTTTTTTTTTTTTTTTTCTCTATATTATGTTGTGCATAAATATGTGATTCTTCAGAATTTGTTTTAGTCTTTGCCTGATGAAGAGACGTATGTAGTCTCGAAAGCTTGCAATTTGTTACCATCTTTTCAGTTAGCCATTAAAAGGTATCAACCACTGAGGACTCTCAATTCTAAATATTTTTCTATCTACTGGCTAACACGGTACCAAGATATATTTCTTTCCTGTTTCAATTTCTTGATCTGTTAGCCCCTTTTTTCCTTGTTTCTTCTAGACGAATTTGCACCCATCAGAGTCCAATTTGCATCTATCTATTGACTTTTGTCTCATTGCTCCAAATCAATCATTTCCAATCTTTTATGGTCCTCTTTTTTTTGGTACTTTTTTGCAAACTCGAGCTGATGATTCTTATGGCGATATTGAAATAGAGGCTTCTACACATTTTTCTGGGCCACCATTTCACACTTGTGTAACGTGCATCGCACAGTGCTTGCATGGACGTCTGGGATCTCACTTACGAAGCATACAAGCCACCTCCACTGCCGTGTTTGTCACGTCAGAACCGATACATCTTGTGATGAGTCGACTTGTTGACTCCGATATTTTGCCTGGGCATCCACCTCTTGGCTTTTTATTGGATGGACAGATTTCATTTTGTATTCTTCCAACTGTCTTGGCACTCACATGATGCAGTTTGGCAATTTTCTTAGCCGAGAGACTGCTAATGATGAGCTGGATAATGCCATTTCTCTTTTCTTGAGAAAACTTCTTCATGGCTGCTCCTCTATTCGAACCAGTGACTTTCTGCTTGGGAATCAACCTAATAACATACTGAGCTATTAGGGAATGTGAGAACAGGTTGCTGCAATTTGTAGTATGCTGGAAGAAAAAGATTTTTCCACCATCAAGAGCAAAACAATAATAATGCACTGACATGACAAAAATCTGCGTAACTAATCAAATGCTAAATATATAGCAATTAGACAGAGGGGCTCTGTTCTTCTGTCCTGGTGACTGCTATATGGCTCCATATGGGTAATCGTGCAATATGAAGGATATGACTAACTGATAATTACAGCCTACGGTTTTCTGGCATGGTACCTATATATCCATACTGATAGTTACATTTATGTTATAGACCATGCCCATTACATATAAGGCTGGTTTCACACTTGCGTTTTGATCTGCAGCGTTTGTAAAAAAAACGCAGGTGGTGAAAAAACGCATGTAAACGCGTGCAAACACTGCGTTTTTTAGACGCATGCCTTTTTGCATGCAGGAAAAAAAATGCGGCGTTTTGACGCGTTTACATGCGTTTTTTCCTGCGTTTGCGTTTTTGAAACGCATGCTGAGAAGTGTGTGACAGCTGCCAATCATCAAAATCAACTAGAAAACCCACTATTAATAGAATTAGCAGGGTTAGGATCCCTAGGGTTAGGGGTAGCTTTTTATTAGAAGAATGTCCTGGTCACCTGGTCACTGATAAGCCACCCCCCACCATCAAGGTGATAAAGGGATCCAAACCCTACCCCTAACCATAACCCTAGGGATCCAAACCCTAACCCTAACCCTAGGGATCCAAACCATAACCCTACCCCTAACCCTAGGGATCCAAACCCTAACCCAAGGGATCCTAGGGATCCATAGGGATTGGCTATTATGTTGACCTGGAGACCAGGACATTCCTCTAATAAAAAGCTTTGTTCAATGTGGACACCCCAAGATATACGGTATTGCTATAGAGTACTAAAAATATAAACTCGGAGAGTATTCACTGTCATATTGTTAGGGTTAGGGGTAGGGTTAGGGTTAGGGGTAGGGTTAGGGTTTGGATCCCTAGGGTTAGGGGTAGGGGTAGGGTTAGGGTTAGGATCCCTTTATCACCCTGATGGTGGGGGGTGGCTTATCAGGGTGTATTCTTGTTTTTTTCTATAAAAACGCATGCGTTTAAAACGCAAGCAAACGCATGTACGCAAAAACGCATGCGTTTCCATAGGCATCAATGTATTTTTTGACGCAAATCGAACGCAAATGAACGCATGCATTTTTTTGCGGCAAAAAAGCGCCTCTGAAAATTACTACATGTTGCATTTCTGCAAAAGAACGCATGCAGCAAAAAAAACGCATGCGTCGTAAAACGCGGCCAAACGCGTACAAAAAAAACGCATGCGTTTTTAATGTTAAACATAGGGAAAAAAACGCATGCGTTTTTTTTTCGGTAAAAACGCTGCAGATCAAAACGCAAGTGTGAAACCAGCCTTACATATCCATATAATATCTTTGTTGCACTTTCTTCCATTGGGACCTACAATTTTGTTTTGCCATATAATTTTCCATGCATCTGTAACTCAGGTATTGGTATTTGGTTGTTGTCCTTATTAACCATGTGTGTGTATTTTATGATTGTTAAATGAAGTGTATATCTTCTTTGCCAAAACTCCTTTCTGTCTAATTGCTACATATTAATTTTTTGGAGTGGCATTAAAATCCACCCCCATCTTTGGGCCTCAATATACACTCACCGGCCACTTTATTAGGTACACCATGCTAGTAACGGGTTGGACCCCCTTTTGCCTTCAGAACTGCCTCAATTCTTCGTGGCATAGATTCAACAAGGTGCTGGAAGCATTCCTCAGAGATTTTGGTCCATATTGACATGATGGCATCACACAGTTGCCGCAGATTTGTCGGCTGCACATCCCAAAGATGCTCCATACAAGGCAGGATGGATCCATGCTTTCATGTTGTTTACGCCAAATTCTGACCCTACCATCCGAATGTCGCAGCAGAAATCGAGACTCATCAGACCAAGCAACGTTTTTCCAATCTTCTACTGTCCAATTTCGTTGAGCTTGTACAAATTGTAGCCTCAGTTTCCTGTTCTTAGCTGAAAGGAGTGGTACCCGGTGTGGTCTTCTGCTGCTGTAGCCCATCTGCCTCAAAGTTCGACGCACTGTGCGTTCAGAGATGCTCTTAGGCCTACCTTGGTTGTAACGGGTGGTGATTTGAGTCACTGTTGCCTTTCTATCAGCTCGAACCAGTCTGCCCATTCTCCTCTGACCTCTGGCATCAACAAGGCATTTCCGCCCACAGAACTGCCGCTCACTGGATTTTTTTTCTTTTTCGGACCATTCTCTGTAAACCCTAGAGATGGTTGTGCGTGAAAATCCCAGTAGATCAGCAGTTTCTGAAATACTCAGACCAGCCCTTCTGGCACCAACAACCATGCCACGTTCAAAGGCACTCAAATCACCTTTCTTCCCCATACTGATGCTCGGTTTGAACTGCAGGAGATTGTCTTGACCATGTCTACATGCCTAAATGCACTGAGTTGCCGCCATGTGATTGGCTGATTAGAAATTAAGTGTTAACAAGAAGTTGGACAGGTGTACCTAATAAAGTGGCCAGTGAGTGTAGTTTAGGTGGACTTTGTGCAAAAATGTATCTAGTGAATCTATTGCTATTCACATGCTAAATAATTTCAAGTCAAATTTATGTATGAGATAGCCAAGATGATTGTCTATAAAATGATGGTAGTCTCTCGTTCAAAGCCGTAGTGGAGCCTGAAAGCCAGAAGTTTAAAACATTGTTACTCTTATGCTCGTCAGTGTATATATTGCCTCCCCCATGTCCCTTGTGATGTATATACTCTAGTCTTGGTATCTCGTATGTGATGTATTTACAACCGTTTCGGTTTCTTCTGTGTGATGTATACAGCAGTCTTGGTGTTTACGACAATTCTACGAATCCCATGGACAGCTAGGATAACCAGCAACCAATCTTGATCATATAAATCCAGATATGTTGATTTAAGGCAAGACAGAAACTCACCTATTTTGGACATGTATTACTATATGTGATAAAAACTTTACAATGCTTCCACATATTCCACTGATTCTGCGAGAGTTTTTTTGTAACACATTCAACTCGTAAGTGGTGAAGTTATTATTTTTCCATTTATTTATGAAATGTTCCAAATTTAGAAAAATGGGCTATATTCAAAGCTCTTGAGTTTTTATACTTTTATATGCGCCATATATGTTCTGCGCTGCTGGTGCTGTGTTCTCGCAAAGCGAAGTACATATACGGCGCTGCTATTTCCGGTCACTGCGCTGCATCGCATCTCTTGCAGCAGGCCATCTCTGCACGTCGCCCCCGGGAGCTGTACCATCTCCCGCGTCGTCGAACGCTGTGATTGGCTGATCAATTCTGACCAGCCAATCACAGCGATGTCACACTAAACTTTGAAGAAAAAAAAATCAATGTGACATGCTGTGATTGGTCCTGTCTCAGACAACACCAATCACGGCAGTCACATTGGATGAGGTTATCGCGACATCACCTCAGCTGATTAACCCTTCTGGCGCTGATTGGCTGAACAATAGTTACTGGCCAATCAGCGCTAAAGGGGTTAACCTAAAATTGCAATCACCATTCTGGACACCATCTTTACCTTAGAGTTGGCATGCAGAGCGGTTGTATACTACACCCTGTGGTACCTGAGAGAGAGAATATCGTTGATGGCCATAACGATTCTCCTGCGAACTGTGCTGTGTCCCCTGCCTTCTCCTGCAATCTGTCTCCATTGCTGTGTGCTGGCTGCTGTGTGACCGATCTCTGATCACAGTAGCAGTTCTCCAATCCCTGTTCCAGTTCCCCCTCCTATAACCCAACCCACTCCCAATTGTATTTTTGGCACCTTTTTTTTTTGCTTTTTACTTTGCACGGCGTCCTGCGCTGAGCATTCGTGTTCTTCCCGTGGCCCCAACACTCTGATCAGTATCACTGCTGATAGGGGTCTGCACCAAGGGACTGTTAATTTTTTTAGATATAGTTAGAGTAATGGACATGTAGAGGACGTGTAAGGGACATCCGATTTTCTTTAAAAAAAAAAAAAAAATAGTAGTTAGTACAGTGTAGCACATTAGGGGAATGAACGTCAGTGTTGGTGATGTCTGATTTTCTTTCAGAAGAAAAATAGCAGTTAGTACAGTGTAGCTTTATAGGTAGGGAGGTAGCGTTTTTCTTTTGCAAAAAAAAAAAAATTGTCATCTCCGGGGAGCGGACGCCGCAGTGTAGTGACGACTGTTTTTCATTTGCAAAAAAAAAAAAAAAAATAGTAACTTTATGGCTAGTGCATTAGCGGAGCGTAAATCGCAGTGTTAGTGAAGTCCTCTTTTCTTTTGCAAAAAAAAGTTAGTGCCGAGTAACTTTATAGGAAAGGCAGTAGTGAATGTCACTGTATTTTTTTTTTTTTATATATAAATTTGTTTTTTACATCTACTGATTTTACTTCTTTTTTTCTTTTAAGCGTTTCTTCTAAATTTTGACTTTCTACTTTTGTTTATCTACTTTTTTTTCTCTCTACTTTTTATAATAAATAGTACCCTTCACACAATACCCACACAAAACACATGTAAAAGTACTACTTACACACACGCCCCCAGTGTTTTTGAAGAATAAACATGGCCCATTTGTCAAGAAGACACTATTCACCAGAGGAGGCATACACTTTCCTTGCCTCCAATACGGATTCAGGCAGTGAGGAAGATCCCACTTTCCTCTATTTCTCTTTCTCCTCCTCCTGATCTAGTGAAGAGGGATCCCCAGCAAGGCACCTAGGCCCCAGGCAACCCCATCAGCAATCGATCTCATATGGACTCCAAACACTGAAAACTATCAGCCTGTTATTCCAGGTTTCATGGGCAGCTCAGGAATCCTTACAGTCCTCACTGAAATTGACTTTTCAAATTCTTTTTCAGTGAGGAAATTATAAATCTTATGGTGAACCAGACAAATTTGTATGTCAATTTTTCACCGAAAATCCCATGTCATCATACGCCAGATGGACTCCTGTAAATGCAACAGAAATTGACATTTTTGGGGCATTGTGTTGCATATGGGCATAGTCATAGTACTGATATACTCTATAGCACACCGGTATTCCATATCACCTTGACAAGGACACGATTTGAAGCGATCCAAAATGTTTGTATTATAGTGATAATGTGCAGTGTCCTCCCCGAGATGATTTTAACTTTGAACGTCTAAATAAAGTTTTGCCAGTAGTTGACCACTTCAGCAGAAAATTTACTGAGGCATACAACCCCCAAAGGGACATCGCTATAGATGAATCTCTGGTTCATTTCAAAGAGAGGCTAAAATTCCGACTATATCTGCCAAGTCAGCCCAGGTAAGGAATTAAATTGTACAAACTATGCGAGAGTACCTCAGGATACACCCACAGATTTAGGATCTACAAGGGTAAGGACACCTAAATTAACCCCCCTTAATGCCCGCCCCCGTCCTAGGGGTGAGTGGGAAAATTGTGTGGGAATTGCTGCACTTACTGCTAGATAAGGGTTATCACCTCTACGCAGATAACTTTTACACCAGCGTCCCACTCTTCAAGACTCTCTCTGTCAGAGGTACAGTTGCATTCAGTACCGTGCAAAAAAATCAGAGAGATCTTCCTAAGCCGCTAATTGGACAACTGCTGAGAAAGGGCAAAAGCAGAGCACAATGCAGCAACAGTATGCTTTCAGAAAAGTATAAGGACAAGAGGGATGTCCTTATATTGATCAACATACAACCGTGACAAAGTCTCCCTTGTCACTGTCCGAGGTACCACAACACAAGTGCCAAAGCCAGATTGTATGTTGGATTACAAACCATACAGTGCCATGCGAAAAGCTAAGGTATGGTCCAAAAAATTGGCTATGCACATTGTTCAGATGGCACTGTACAATGCTTTTGTGCTGTTTCGATCTGCAAGCAATATGGAGACCTTCCTACAGTTTCAGTAGGTAGTTATCAAGGCCCTAATGTTTGGAACTCAGGAAGGTGAGGGCTCCTGTACTTCTGAAATTGATGGTGCCAGTATCATACCAGATCAGCATTTTCCCAGAGAGGTTCCCCAAACAGCAAAGAAGGGAAGATCACAAAAAACATGCAGACTATGCTCCAAGAGGGGAATACGAAAAGACACAATTTACCATTGTGAAACCTGCCCTGAGAAACCTGGCCTTTGCGTTACGGATTGCTTCAAAGCATACCACACGTCTATAAGCTTTTATAATCTGATGTACTCCGCACAATTTACACATACCCCCGCATTATAAATTCATATACCAGTAAAACCAAAAGCATTATAATCATTACTATTAGTGTTAAGCGAATATACTCATTACTCGAGATTTCCCGAGCATGCTCGTGTGACCTCCGAGTATTTTTTAGTGCTCGGAGATTTAGCTTTCCTCACCTCAGCTGAATGATTTACATCTGATAGACAGCTTGATTACATGTGGGGATTCCCTACCAACCAGGCAACCCCCACATGTACTTATGCTGGCTAACAGATGTAAATCATTCAGCTGCGGTGATGAAAACTAAATCTCCGAGCACTAAAAAATACTCGGAGGTCACCCGAGCGTGCTCAGGAAATCTCGAGTAACGAGTATACTCGCTCATCACTAATTAGTATAATACTATGCCTCTAGATAAATTCCTTGAGGCGTCTAGTTTCCAAAATAGGGTCACGTGTGGGGGTTCCACTGTTTAGGCACATCAGGGTCTCTCCAAATGCAACATAGCACGCGCAGAGCATGTCCATCAAAGTCTGCACTCCAAACCATCACTTTTTCCCTTCCAAGCCCTGCTGTGCGCCCAATCTGTGGTTTTCCCCAAGTATGAGGCATTGGCGTGCTCAAAAGAAAATGGACCCTAAAAATTGTTTTGCAATTTTCCTTGTTACCTTTGAGAAAATAATAAAATTGGAACTAAAATAACATTTTTGTGGAAAAAAAAGTTTGTTTGTTTTTTTTTCTTTTTCATGGTTCAATGTTATAAATTTCTGTGAAACACACGGGGGTTCAAGGTACTCACCACACATCTAGATATGTTCCTTGTGGAGTCTACTTTCCAAAATGGGGTCACTTATGGGGGTTTCCACTGTTTAGGCATATCAGGTGCCTTCCAAATGCGACATGGTGTCCGCTCTTGATTCCAGCCAATTTTGCATTCAAAAAGTCAAACAGTGCTCCTTCCCATCTAGCCCTGAAGTGCGCCCAGACAGTGGTTTTCCCCACATATGGGGTAACTGCATTCTCAGGAGAAATTGCACAACAATGTTTTGGGTCCATTTTCTCCTGTCACCCTTATGAAAAAACAAAATTGGGTCTAAATTTAATTTTTTGTGAAAAAAAGTTAAATGTTCATTTTTTCCTTCCACATTGCTTCAGCTGCTGTGAAGCACCTGAAGGGTAAATAAACTTATTGAATGTGGTTTTGAGCACCTTGAGGGGTGCAGGTTTTAGAATGGTGTCACCTTAGGGTATTTTCTGTCATATAGGCCCATCAAAGTAGCTTCAAATGTGATGTGGTACCTAAAACAATGGTTTTGTAAATTTTGTTGTAAAAATGAGAAATTGCTAGTCAACTTTTAACCCTTATAACTTCCTAACAAAAAAACAATTACCGTATATACTCGAGTATAAGCCGAGATTTTCAGCCCAAATTTTTGGGCTGAAAGTGCCCCCTCGGCTTATACTCGAGTCATGATCGGTGGTGGGGTCGGCGGGTGAGCACTGTCATATACTCACCTGCTTCCGGGGCTCCTGTCGCCCCCCCCTACACGTCCCACGGTCTCCGGGTGCCGCAGCCTCTTCCCCTGAGTGGTCACGTGGGACCGCTCATTAGAGAAATGAATAGGCTGCTCCACCTCCCATAGGGGCGGAGCCGCCTATTCATTTCTCTAATGAAGCGGTGCCGGTGACCGCTGACAGAGGAAGAGCTGCGGCACCGAAGACCAGCTGTCCGGGGGAAGGAGCGGGACGCCGGGAGCAGGTAAGTATTACATATTCACCTGTCCGCGTTCCACACGCCGGGCGCTGTCTCCATCTTCCCGGCGTCTCTCCGCACTGACTGTGCAGGTCAGAGGGCGCGATGACGCATATAGTGTGCGCGCCGCCCTCTGCCTGATCAGTCAGTGCAGAGAGACGCCGGGAAGATGGCGCCGAGGAGCTGCAAGCAAGACAGGTGAGTATGTGTTTTATTATTTTTATTGCAGCAGCAGCAGCAGCACAGCTATGGGGCAATAATGGACGGTGCAGAGCACTATATGGCACAGCTATGGGGCAATAATGGTGCAGAGCACTATATGGCACAGCTATGGGGCAATAATGGACGGTGCAGAGCACTATATGGCACAGCTATGGGGCAATAATGGTGCAGAGCACTATATGGCACAGCTATGGGGCAATAATGAATGGTGCAGAGCACTATATGGCACAGCTATGGGGCAATAATGGTGCAGAGCACTGTATGGCACAGCTATGGGACAATAATGGTGCAGAGCACTATATGGCACAGCTATGGGGCAATAATGGTACAGAGCACTATATGGCACAGCTATGGGGCAATAATGGTGCAGAGCACTGTATGGCACAGCTATGGGGCAATAATGGTGCAGAGCACTGTATGGCACAGCTATGGGACAATAATGGTGCAGAGCACTATATGGCACAGCTATGGGGCAATAATGGTGCAGAGCACTGTATGGCACAGCTATGGGACAATAATGGTGCAGAGCACTATATGGCACAGCTATGGGGCAATAATGGTGCAGAGCACTATATGGCACAGCTATGGGGCAATTATGAACGGTGCAGAGCACTATATGGCACAGCTATGGGGCAATTATGAACGGTGCAGAGCACTATATGGCAGCTATGGGGCAATAATGAACGGTGTAGAGCACTATATGGCACAGCTATGGGGCCATAATGAACGGTATGGAGCATCTATTTTTATTTTTGAAATTCACCGGTAGCTGCTGCATTTTCCACCCTAGGCTTATACTCGAGTCAATAAGTTTTCCCAGTTTTTTGTGGCAAAATTAGGGGGGTCGGCTTATACTCGGGTCGGCTTATACTCGAGTATATACGGTATGTTTCAAAAATTGTGCTGATGTAAAGTAGACATGTGGGAAATATTATTTATTAACTATTTTGCTTGACATAACTTTCTGGTTTAAGGGCATAAAAATAAAAAATTTGAAAATTGCAAAAACAATCTCAAAATCAGTGGGATCTGTTGAAGCGTTCCAGAGTTATGACCTCATAAAGTGACACTGGTCGGAATTGTAAAAATTGGCCTGGTCAGGAAGGTGAAAACAGGCTTCAGGGTGAAGGGGTTAATTCTTCATATGCTTTACAAGAATTAATGGGGTTATCCAGGACCGGTCTTAGAACTTACTGGCAGTTAGTTGGTAACTACCTGTTTGTTCTGCTTTGTGCCAATCTCTCTGGCTCAGAGCGGTCACAGACCTCTCCTGCCAAAGCAGCTCTTCTTCTGTGGATGTCATGCTTATTGACAGCCACCTCCCTCCTACTGTCAATTAGCATAAGATTGGCAGTGACACCCCATCGACAGAGAAAAGTGGAAGAGAGGAAGCTGCTCCGTCAGCGCAATGTCACTGGAAGCTGCAGATTTGATGACAGGAGTGGTCCATAGTTAACAACTACCTTCCAGTAAGAGACACTGACAGAACGCCTTTTAGACCATGGTCTCAGAATGGTGTAACGGGCACACCATAGTTGTCTGACCTGTCGGTCATCATGTGATCTCGGATCGCCATAGGCCCTCCGCAATGATGTCGCAGGGGTGCCGATCGTATGGGAAAGGGAGCCTCATAAATGCTGTGATCATTATTGATTGCAGCATGCAGGGGGTTAAACAGTCTGGGGCGGATCGCTGGGGCGCTCCAGGTCGGGACATTTATGAAGGGACTGTGCAGAGATCTTTCCAAAGATTTTTTAACACTTCAGTCTGGAACAATGACAAGGAGGCATCCTCTACATTTAAAGGAAATCAGTGAGATTATGGAACTCTCTGCCACAGGATGCTGTAATTGTTGTTGATTCACCAAAAAAGGGCCTTGATAACGTTCTTGAAAAATATAACATTGCAGGTTATGGGAAGAATTTTTTTCTCTAATATGGGGCAATTGGCTTCTTCTCTGTGGGGTTTTCGTCTTCCTCTGTATCAGTGTTTCTCACGGCCCCCAAGAGGTCATGTTCTCAGGATTTTCTTAGTATTGCACAGGTGGTGGAAGTATTATCAAGACCTCAGGAATTCTCTCACCTGTGCAATACTATGGAAATCCTGAAAACATGACAGGTTGGGGGTCCGTGAGGACTGGACTTTGAGAAACACTGCTGTATCAACATGTTAAGGTATAGATTATACTTGATGGACTTGTGTCGTCTTTCAATCGAAAAACTATGAAACCTCTATGAAACTCTTTGATTGACAAGCCGGAAGTACTGCAATATAGTATTAGAGCTTATTAGACAAGCTGTGTTACAGGCCACCATGACTGGCTGACCCCAAAGCCATTATTTGGCTATGGATTGTCTTGGCAACCATAGAAACACCATGTTGATTTGCAGGAATGTTGATGGGGTTAATTTAGTGATACCATCTTTCTATATTATATTCTTATCATCTACTGTACATAACTATAACATTTATATGTAACAGGTCTAGAGTCTACAAATATACTTTAGTATATTTTATTTCTAAAATTTTTTAACCTTTTCAGTATTTACGTACAGATATTTTGTTAATATATGTTATGTTCATTGACCTGTGATTTCGAATTTTTGATCTGCAGCATGTCAATTCTGTGTGCGGAATTCATTGTAGATTTCATCCTTTAATAAGCTGGATACTATATCTACAGATCTACATCACTAGTGGGTAAAACTAGGAGTGGGAAATAGGAGTGCTAAAAGAATAGAAAGGCCTGATAGTTATGAACCTACTGTACAGTATACATTAGAACACCCCAATCCCATAAAAATGCATATACATTCTCCTTATATATCCCTGCCACTTCAAACTATGGATGCAATTGGTATATGAGATCTTTACACAGAAACGGCTATTAACACATCCCTATTTTTTGTCTTGTACTTGATGGATCTATTGATGCATCTTGATGGATCAGAGTATTGGGTCAAGTATTATTCCTTAATGTTACCTGATCTATCTAAACTAAGATTTTTCTGCTTTATTGGGTCTTGCAGGATTCATTTTATGTTAGGGAATTGGGAATATTATTTTCGTATCATAATCCATTTGTTAATTTCGCAGGCAATGGACATAGTTCGGAACACCATAAGTGATGAAAGAGTAGAAATTTCAGTCCTTAACTCATTTGACCCTCTGCCTATTAGTCCCTATGATGAATCAAATTTTGGATTTCAGACTTTACAGCGAACAATTCATTCTGTCTTCTCAGCAGCCCCAGTTGCTCCAGGTAAGATGATATGCAATATATTATGTTTCAACCTTTGCTTGTCCCTGACAAGTTTTGTGAATGACTTTATTCAGCTTTATTCTACCTGCCAAGTTTTAATAAATACATAAATTAATGTGTCTTATGTGTAATCCATTTCAGTACATTTTTGAAAAATAACCATCAAGACCAATCATGTTCTAAAACCTACTTAAAAATGAGACAAGAAATTTGTATTTATTCACAGAAATGATGACATACATTAGACTAGAACACCATAGGCCTACATAGACCTGTGTTTCATAACACGTTATTAATCAAAAGTCTACTAGCTCCTTAAATAAATTGTTACATTTTTGCTTTTTTGTGCACATGGAAAGTATATGTAAGAAGCCCACACAAGGTAGTCATGGGAGAGCTTCTGTTCTCCACTCTCTTCGGCATCCTATGGCCAACTCGTGTCCCGTTCCCGGTGTGCTGCTGTGAATGAGGTGCATATCACTTAATTCAGGACTGCAGGCCACTTCTGACTCTAGGAATCCCTCGTCTGGAACCAGGGCTGCAATCAATCCAGGAGACACAAAGTTCATAAAAACATCCAAACTTTTACTTGGTGAATAGCAGTACTTACAAGCAGGTATAGAGGATAAGGCCCGACGGGTTGTTATCTTTCCCACAGGTACCAGACACTACTTCAGCCCTGGTTCTCAGTATAGGTAGAAAATCACTTTTACTATCTCTTCTAGTTCTAGGGGATCTTCTCCTTTTGTAGCAGTATATCGGGATTCAATCTCACTCAACCTCTAATGGTTTGAGTCCAGTTTCTCCTGCAGAAGGAGTGTGACCCCGGGCCTGACGTCTATCTCAAAGTTCCCTGGCCGGCAAAGGGGACTCATGCAGAGGTGTTTTCTGGCAATCCACTGTCCCAAGGTTCTGGGCTCACTCTGTACCTAGCAGCCCCGGTACTGAGTCTGTCACTTGTCACTGCTCAGCACTCACTGACTATATCACTGTCTGTCTTTGACACTAACTCTCAATTCCCCCTCCCAAACTGGGCTGGCCATTACACTTAACCCTGTCTAAGCTAACTGCAGCCCCGGTGAGTGTTACCCTTTTATCACATACATGAACATCAAATACTTTGAACCCTTTAGGCTGTGTGTCCACGTTGCATTTTTTATGTGTTTCCGCCGCGTTTTTTGCCGCAGCGGAAAAGTTTAAAAACGCATTCCCATGCAATCCTATGGGATTCCGCAGTTGCTGTGCCCATGCTGCGGATTTTCCCACTGCGAAATCACATAGCGGTAAAATCCGCAGCATGTTCATTATTTCTGCGGAATCGTGGCAATTCCGCCGCCATAGAATTGCATTGAACGCTCACTTTATGCATGTGGCTATGCCCACCATGCATAAAGTGAGCGCTTCATGTGCGGATGGTACCCAGTCTGGATGAGAGGAGACTCTCCTCCAGGCCCTGGATACAATATTTCTGTAAAAAAAAAAAAAGAATTAAAATAAAAAATAGTGATATACTTACCTTCTGATGGCCCCCGGAGTCCTCACGCCTCTCAGCGGTGCACGCAGCGGCTTCCGTTCTCAGGGATGTATTGCGTGAATCACCTGGAATGACATCGCGGTCACGCGACCGTGACGTCACAAAGGTCCTTCGCGCAAAGCATCCCTGGGAACGGAACGTAGCGGGAGCGCCGCTGAGGAGATCGGGGGCCGTCGGAAGGTGAGAATAACCATATTTTTTTATTATTTTTAACATTCTATCTTTTACTATTGATGCTGCATAGGCAGTATCAATAGTAAAAAGTCGGTCACACTTGTCAGGCACTATGCTTGACAAGTGTGAACAACCTGTCAATCACTTTTCCAAGAGATGCTTCAAATCGCTTGGAAAATGCAAGCATTCTGCCAGCTAAAAACGCTTGTGTTTTGCGGGAAGACGCATGCAAATTCCGCATGTATTTTACCCATGGCAGGGAGTTGCAGAAATGCTGCGGACATTTCCGCAGCACTTTTTTTTTATTTACTAAGTGTGTCACAGAATACAGTAGGTGTACATTAAAACTAGCAACATTTTATGACTGCATTCTACTATAAATTTTATAATAAATGACTCCTCTGTGCTTGCATTGTATATAGTACAGAAATAATATCCAGCCTGTGTATTTCATTAGGTGTCTGCATTGGAAATACTGACAGCCGTCATTTTGTTAATCTGAGTGACAGCATATATCGTTTTAGCCCTTTCAAATTGAAACCTGAAGATCTGAGCAGGTAAGAGTTGACTGAAAGAACACTCTTATTTTAGGAATGTGAAATTACTCATTCAAGTTGACTTAACGTGTGTAACAGCAGGGTAAATATACAGGTCGCAAAATTTTAAAATTTAACCTTTAATAGATCCCACTATAATACCGTTGGGTATAAATATCCAGTCGGTCTTTGAAAACGACAAATAACAGAAATCACACCAAGCATAAATCAAACCGTTTAAAAATTCCACATAGCACCCCTCCTGTCAACAAAGAGTGGATGTCTGTCACAATCACTTCAAAATTGTGCTCTATCATGAAAAAAAGCCAACAGGCCAAACAACACTTAGTGGCTCATAAGCCACAACAATACCTCTATATTATTAGATAAGTAACAGAACGATCTCACCCAGCGTTACTGTACTCTCGTTTCTCTTTAGAAGTATCTGTAGGGTTCCAAAAATGTCCGTGAATTCCGGGGGAGGCTTTCTTTAAAGAGACATCCATACAATACCCCGATCCTTAGGACAGATGGAGAGCCCTAATTATAACATCCCCAAAAGAGTGGCTCCCGACGCGTTTCCCTTGGCTCCGTTCATCAGGGGAGACAAGCCTTTCAAAATGTTGTGGGGAATAGAGGCGCGGTATCCATAACTCCTCTGTTATGAGCGAGCGGGCCTTACCGCGTGTGTTTGTGCTGTTTTCAAATAGGGCGCCGGATTGAAGAGCGCGCTGTCATATCCGGTGCGCCTCCCCGTGGAGTGCACCGGTGACACGCACACGTCATCACCGCCGCGCCCCAAGGAGAAGAAGCCTCATTGGAGCGCTGTTCTCAGAAGCAGAACGTCACATCCGGTGCGTCCTCCATGGAGCGCACCAGTGACCCGCATACGTCACTGCCACCACGCCCCATACTGGGACGCTTCAGTGGAGCGCTATTGTTGCTCCCTGTTACCAGGTGGTCATGTGATCGTTATTGTTCAGCTGTCACCAGCCGGTTCGTGACAGACTCAGTACTTATTATCACGTGGAAGTAATTTACGATTAAACGTATATTAGAAGTCCGATGTATTTATAAAGTGTTTCAGTAAGGGTTTTACAGCCCAGATAAAAAAAAAAAAAGTTTTTTATAAGGTAATACGATCAACCTCAACTTGTGTTTTAACCCCAGGGTGGCAGAATACGGCCATTTACTTAACCCATAAGGGGGGGAAGAATATGTATAAAGTCCTACTACTTTTAATCATAAAGGAGGACATAAAGAGAGGGGCATTAGCTATCCTCTGGCCTTAAGCAGAAAAACCAGCATGATAGCACCACGGCTGTTTTAGTCTTTATTGGATAGAGAAGTCAAAATGGTATGTGTGCAAATATATATGAGAACATACTACAGAGGATTGGACGTTGGGGAGAAAGTGGGGAGATGGAGAGAGTATCCGATTTCCTGTCTGTCCCTAAATGCATTATCATCAAAACCCTACCTAGACAGTGGAGGAAACCCACGGCCACTAATGCCCTTCTGAGATGGGACAGCCACCATCCTGTCCCACTAAAGAAGGGCATCCCAAAGGGACAGTACATAAGGGTTCGCCGTAACTGTTCTTCTGAGAATGATTTTCAAGAACAGGCAGCTGACTTACGACAGCGATTTTTGGATAGGGGTTACCCAGATGAGATTCTACGAAAGGCGTACAGAGACACAAAGGAACTTAGTAGAACCCAATTGTTAAATCCAATGCAGCGAAAAGATGAAATAGGTGTGAGTCGTTTTATTACGACTTATAATTCTGGAGCTCATGAGGTTAGATCTATCTTACAAAAACATTGGCCCATCTTGCGGATGGATGTGGATGTTGGAGAGTTGGTGGGGCCCTACCCTCGGATCACCTATCAAAAGGGTAGATCTATAGTGGATAGAGTGGTGCGTAGCCACTACCAGCCTCCAAAGAGAGAAACATGGCTCACTAGTAATATCAAGGGCTGCTACAGATGTAGTGGATGTGTGGGATGCCCCGTAATGGACACAGGTCAATCCTTTAGGAGCAATGTGACAGGCCAGGAATATAAAATACAACACTTTATCAATTGTCGCTCCAAAGGAGTAATTTACAAAGCCATTTGCCCGTGTGGCTTAGAATATGTGGGCAAGACAACACGAGAACTCAGGAGACGTGTAGGTGAGCACCTTAGAGATATTGCCCTTAAAAGGGACATGCCTCTAGCAAGACACATGGCCAGTGATCATGATGGGGAGACTTCCGATCTGCGGTTCATGGGAATTGATAAGATAGAGGCACCCAAAAGAGGTGGCGACTGGGACAGGAGGATCCTACAATGCGAGACGAAATGGATTTTTCGTCTTAAAACGCAGCAACCTCTGGGTCTTAATGAGATCCTTACTTTTAATTGTTTTATATGAAAGGGTCTTTTGAGGGCCAGCCGTCGTGGAATGGGGGCGCCATTTACGTTTCCCCTTAGGGTGCCAACCTCCATTGTTAGGCAGGGCGATGAATAGCACGAGTACTTAGGATACGCATTGATATGTATCCCCTGTCTTTGAGTTGCCGCCTCTCTACCTCTTCCTTCTTTGCACTAAGATACTTCTTTTTTCTTTTTTTCCCGCTCTTAGATAGTATTGGCTAGAAAAGGGACGTTTAGGGCCCCTAGGGATAGACGTCGCCTAGTGGGGGCGCCATTCTCGTTTCTATCATAGGGTGCCAACCTCCACTGTCTAGGTAGGGTTTTGATGATAATGCATTTAGGGACAGACAGGAAATCGGATACTCTCTCCATCTCCCCACTTTCTCTCCAACGTCCAATCCTCTGTAGTATGTTCTCATATATATTTGTACACATACCATTTTGACTTCTCTATCCAATAAAGGCAAAAACAGCCGTGGTGCTATCATGCTGGTTTTTCTGCTTAAGGCCAGAGGATAGCTAATGCCCCTCTCTTTATGTCCTCCTTTATGATTAAAAGTAGTAGGACTTTATACATATTCTTCCCCCCCCTTATGGGTTAAGTAAATGGCCGTATTCTGCCACCCTGGGGTTAAAACACAAGTTGAGGTTGATCGTATTACCTTATAAAAAACTTTTTTTTTTTATCTGGGCTGTAAAACCCTTACTGAAACACTTTATAAATACATCGGACTTCTAATATGCGTTTAATCATAAATTACTTCCACGTGATAATAAGTACTGAGTCTGTCACGGACCGGCTGGTGACAGCTGAACAATAACGATCACATGACCACCTGGTAACAGGGAGCAACAATAGCGCTCCACTGAAGCGTCCCAGTATGGGGCGTGGTGGCAGTGACGTATGCGGGTCACTGGTGCGCTCCATGGAGGACGCACCGGATGTGACGTTCCGCTTCTGAGAACAGCGCTCCAATGAGGCTTCTTCTCCTTGGGGCGCGGCGGTGATGACGTGTGCGTGTCACCGGTGCACTCCACGGGGAGGCGCACCGGATATGATAGCGCGCTCTTCAATCCGGCGCCCTATTTGAAAACAGCACAAACACACGCGGTAAGGCCTGCTCGCTCATAGCAGAGGAGTTATGGATACCGCGCCTCTATTCCCCACGACATTTTGAAAGGCTTGTCTCCCCTGATGAACGGAGCCAAGGGAAACGCGTCGGGAGCCACTCTTTTGGGGATGTTATAATTAGGGCTCTCCATCTGTCCTAAGGATCGGGGTATTGTATGGATGTCTCTTTAAAGAAAGCCTCCCCCGGAATTCACGGACATTTTTGGAACCCTACAGATACTTCTAAAGAGAAACGAGAGTACAGTAACGCTGGGTGAGATCGTTCTGTTACTTATCCTATAAGATAGAGGTATTGTTGTGGCTTATGAGCCACTAAGTGTTGTTTGGCCTGTTGGCTTTTTCATGATAGAGCACAATTTTGAAGTGATTGTGACAGACATCCACTCTTTGTTGACAGGAGGGGTGCTATGTGGAATTTTTAAACGGTTTGATTTATGTTTGGTGTGATTTCTGTTATTTGTCGTTTTCAAAGACCGACTGGATATTTATACCCAACGGTATTTTAGAGGGATCTATTAAAGGTTAAATTTTAAAATTTTGCGACCTGTATATTTACCCTGCTGTTACACACTGATTTTTTGATTGGTAAAGATTTATTTTTGGATATTGTGAAAGTTGACTTAACCCCTTTCTGACATTGGACGTACTATCCCGTCGAGGTGGGGTGGGCCCGTATGACCACCGACGGGATAGTACGTCATATGCGATCGGCCGCGCTCACGGGGGGAGCGCGGCCGATCGCGGCCGGGTGTCAGCTGACTATCGCAGCTGACATCCGGCACTATGTGCCAGGAGCGGTCACGGACCGCTCCCGGCACATTAACCCCCGGCACACTGCGATCAAACATGATAGCAGTGTTTCGGCAGTATAGGGAAGCATCGCGCAGGGAGGGGGCTCCCTGCGGGCTTCCCTGAGACCCCCGGAGCAACGCGACGTGATCGCGTTGCTCCGAGGGTCTCTTACCTCCTCCTCTCTGCAGCAGGCCCGGATCCAAAATGGCCACGGCATCCGGGTCCTGCAGGGAGGTGGCTTCACAGCGCCGGCTCAGAGCAGGCGTCGGGAAGCCTGGAGGAGCTGTGCATGTCAGATCGCCGATCTGACAGAGTGCTGTGCAAACTGTCAGATCAGCGATCTTACACTATAACATGATGCCCCCCCCCCCCCCCCCCCGGGGCAATGTTATAGTGTAAAAAATATATATATTCCCCCCCCCAAAAAAATATATTGTTCCTATAAATACATTTCTTTGTCTAAATTAAAAAAAAAAACAATAAAAGTACACATATTTAGTATCGCCACGTCTGTAACGACCCGATCTATAAAACTGTCACACTAATTAACCCCTTCAGTGAACACCGCAAAAAAAAAAAAAAAAGCAAAAAACAACGCTTTATTATCATACCACCAAACAAAAAGTGGAATAACACGCAATCAAAAAGACGGATATAAATAACCATGGTACTGCTGAAAACGTCATCTTGTCCCACAAAAAACGAGCCGCCATACAGCATCATCAAAGACAAAATAAACAAGTTATAGTCCTCAGAATAAAGCGATGCAAAAATAATAATTTTTTCTATAAAATAGTTTTATCGTATAACAGCGCCAAAACATAAAAAAAATATATATAAATGAGGTATCGCTGTAATCGTACTGACCCGAAGAATAAAACTGCTTTATCCATTTTACCAAACGCGGAACGGTATAAACGCCTCCCCCAAAAGAAATTCATGAATAGCTGGTTTTTGGTCATTCTGCCTCACAAAAATCGGAATAAAAAGCGATCAAAAAATGTCACGTGCCCGAAAATGTTACCAATAAAAACGTCAACTCATCCTGCAGAAAACAAGACCTCACATGACTCTGTGGACCAAAATATGGAAAAATTATAGCTCTCAAAATGTGGTAACGCAAAAAATATTTTTTGCAATAAAAAGCGTCTTTCAGTGTGTGACGGCTGCAAATCATAAAAATCCGCTAAAAAACCCGCTATAAAAGTAAATCAAACCCCCCTTCATCACCCCCTTAGTTATTGAAAAATTAAAAAAATTAAAAAAATGTATTTATTTCTACTTTCCCATTAGGGTTAGGGCTAGGGTTAGGGCTAGGGTTAGGGCTAGGGTTGGGGCTAGGGTTAAGGCTACAGTTAGGGTTGGGGCTAAAGTTAGGGTTAGGGTTACATTTACGGTTGGGAATAGGGTTGGGATTAGGGTTAGGGGTGTGTCAGGGTTAGGGGTGTGGTTAGGGTTACCGTTGGGATTAGGGTTAGGGATGTGTTTGGATTAGGGTTTCAGTTATAATTGGGGTGTTTCCACTGTTTAGGCACATCAGGGTCTCTCCAAACGCGACATGGCATCCGATCTCAATTCCAGCCAATCCTGCGTTGAAAAAGTAAAACAGTGCTCCTTCCCTTCAGAGCTCTCCCGTGTGCCCAAACAGGGGTTTACCCCAACATATGGGGTATCGGCGTACTCAGGACACATTGGACAACAACTTTGGGGGTCCAATTTCTCCTGTTACCCTTGGGAAAATACAAAACTGGGGGCTAAAAAATAATTTTTGTGGAAAAAAAAAAGATTTTTTATTTTCACGGCTCTGCGTTATAAACTGTAGTGAAACACTTGGGGGATCAAAGTTCTCACAACACATCTAGATAAGTTCCTTGGGGGGTCTAGTTTCCAATATGGGGTCACTTGTGGGGGGTTTCTACTGTTTAGGCACATCAGTGGCTCTCCAAACGCAACATGGCGTCCCATCTCAATTCCTGTCAATTTTGCATTGAAAAGTCAAACGGCGCTCCTTCCCTTACGAGCTCTCCCATGCGCCCAAACAGTGGTTTACCCCCACATATGGGGTATCAACGTACTCAGGACAAATTGGACAACTTTTGGGGCCAATTTCTTCTCTTGCCCTTGGGAAAATAAAAAATTGGGGGCGAAAAGATCATTTTTGTGAAAAAATATGATTTTTTATTTTTACAGCTCTGCATTATAAACTTCTGTGAATCACTTAATGGGTCAAAGTGCTCACCACACATCTAGATAAGTTCCTTAGGGGGTTTACTTTCCAAAATGGTGTCACTTGTGGGGGGGGGGGGGGGTTTCAATGTTTAGGCACATCAGGGGCTCTCCAAACGCAACATGGCGTCCCATCTCAATTTCTGTCAATTTTGCATTGAAAAGTCAAATGGCGCTCCTTCGCTTCCGAGCTCTGTCATGCGCCCAAACAGTGGTTTACCCCCACATATGGGGTATTGGCGTACTCAGAACAAATTGTACAACTTTTGGGGTCCATTTTCTCCTGTTATCCTTGGCAAAATAAAACAAATTGGAGCTGAAGTAAATTTTTTGTGAAAAAAGTTAAATGTTCATTTTTATTTAAACATTCCAAAAATTCCTGTGAAACACCTGAAGGGTTAATAAACTTCTTGAATGTGGTTTTGAGCACCTTGAGGGGTGCAGTTTTTAGAATGGTGTCACACTTGGTTATTTTCTATCATATAGACTCCTCAAAATGACTTCAAATGAGATGTGGTCCCTAAAAAAAAAAAATGGTGTTGTAAAAATGAGAAATTGCTGGTCAACTTTTAACCCTTATAACTCCCTAACAAAAAAAAATGTTGGTTCCAAAATTGTGCTGATGTAAAGTAGACATGTGGGAAATGTTACTTATTAAGTATTTTGTGTGACATATCTCTGTAATTTAATTGCATAAAAATTCAAAGTTGGAAAATTGCGAAATTTTCAAAATTTTCACCAAATTTTCGTTTTTTTCACAAATAAACGCAGGTAATATCAAAGAAATTTTACCACTATCATGAAGTACAATATGTCTTGAGAAAGCAGTGTCAGAATCACCGGGATTCGTTGAAGCGTTCCAGAGTTATAACCTCATAAAGGGACAGTGGTCAGAATTGTAAAAATTGGCCTGGTCATTAACGTGCAAACCACCCTTGGGGGTAAAGGGGTTAATGATTTTATAAATATATTATGAACACACATCAGTGTCATTTAAGAAGAATCTGTCACCAGGTTTTTGCCACCTAATCTGAGAGCAGCACAATGTAGAGATAGAGACCCTGATTCCAGAGATGTATCACTTCCTGGGCTGCTTAGTTTAGTTTTGATAAAATCACTGTTTTATCAGCAGGAGATTATTACTAAAGGACTAGAAAATCTGCCAGGTAGTCAAGCATATTCATGAGCTCAGTATAGCCCCGCCCCATCACTGATTGGAAGCTTACTTGGTACACAGTATATGGGCATAAAGTTGCCAATCAGTTATGAGGGTGGGGTTATGTCAGCATTCAGAGATCTGGTAGATTAGCAGCAAATAAAACTGGGATTTTATCAAAATGATAGAAAGTAGCTCAGTAAGTGATATATCGCTGGAATCAGGGTCTCAGTCTCTACAGTATGTTTCTCTCAGATGGTGTAACAAAAACCCGGTGAGAGATTCCTTTTAAGGGACTGGACATATTTTATTTTTATGATTTGATATACAGATATTAACCCCTTCCCGACATGTGACGGTATAGTACGTCACATGTCGGGACCCCCGCTTTGATGTGCGCTCCGGCGGTGAGCGCACATCAAAGCCGGGACATGTCAGCTGTTTTGAACAGCTGACATGTGCCCGCAATAGGCGCGAGCAGAATCGCGATCTGCGCGCGCCTATTAACTAGTTAAATGCCGCTGTCAAACGCAGACAGCGGCATTTAACTACCGCATCCGGCCGTGCGGCCGGATATGAGCGCATCGCCGACCCCCGTCACATGATCGGGGGTCGGCGATGCTCCTCCATTGTAACCATAGAGGTCCTTGAGAACTCTATGGTTACTGATTGCCGGTGGCTGTGAGCGCCCCCCTGTGGTCGGCGCTCACAGCACACCTGCAAATCTGCTGTGTAGCAGCGATCTTATGATCACTGCTGCATAGCAGAGCCGATCGGGCTGTGCCTGCTTCTAGCCTCCCATGGAGGCTATAGAAGCATGGCAAAAGTAAAAAAAAAAAGTTTTTAAAAATGTGAAAAAAATAAAAAAAATATAAAAGTTTAAATCACCCCCCTTTCGCCCCAATCAAAATAAATCAATTAAAAAAAACCCAACCTACACATATTTGGTATCGCCGCGTTCAGAATCGCCCGATCTATCAATAAAAAAAAGCATTAACCTGATCGCTAAATGGCGTAATGAGAAAAAAATTCGAAACGCCAGATTTACGTTTTTTTGGTCGCCACAACATTGCATTAAAATGCAATAACGGGCGATCAAAAGAACATATCTGCACCAAAATGCTATCATTAAAAACGCCAGCTTGGCACGCAAAAAATAAGCCCTCACCTGACCCCAGATCACGAAAAATGGAGACGCTACGAGTATCGGAAAATGGTGCAATTTTGTTTTGTTTTGTTTTTTGCAAAGTTTGGAATTTTTTTTCACCACTTAGGTGAAAAATAACCTAGTCATGTTAGGTGTCTATGAACTCGTAGTGACCTGGAGAATCATAATGGCAGGTCAGTTTTAGCATTTAGTGAACCTAGCAAAATAGGCAAGCAAAAAACAAGTGTGGGATTGCACTTTTTTTGCAATTTCACTGCACTTGGAATTTTTTTCCCGTTTTCTAGTACACGACATGCTAAAACCAATGATGTCGTTCAAAAGTACAACTCGTCCCGCAAAAAATAAGCCCTCACATGGCCAAATTGACGGAAAAATAAAAAAGTTATGGCTCTGGGAAGGAGGGGAGCGAAAAACAAAAACGGAAAAAGCTCCGGGGGTGAAGGGGTTAAGGGTCTTATCTCTGAAACTGCACTCTCAACCAATGTAATGAACTATAGGCTTTAAGTTTAAGCTGATTGCTGTTTCTCAAGGTCTGTATAGAAATAAATGGAAGAGCATGGAAAATCCTAATTTCCAGATCATATGAACAAAATATATCCTATATGTAGAAAATCCAATAAGTGTTGTAAGTAGCCAATTCTTTAGTCTGCATTAGAATAACTGAGTTGCTTCTTATATTTCAGAATCCATGGGTTAAACGAGCGAATTTCACTGGAGGACTTAGAATGTCTTACACAGTTTTACTATCAGTTGATTCAGAATGCTGACTCTGATAAAGTCCCTGTTGTTCATCGAGCCACCCATGAGTTATAATGATGGTGATAAGGGTGAAGATGCTAAAAGTATGCCAGCAATAAGTCCTATCTGCACTATGACTTGAATGGATGACGATATCATTGATTATAGTAATGTCACACTTGAATATTTAATTTTTTGACCAGAAACAGAGATTGTTTAAGGAGACGCTGAAATTGCTGCTAGTAGAAGACTTGCTTGGTCATGATAGACTACTAATCACTAATATTACAAGTGTTATATGAGTGTAATTAGAAAGTTCAGTCTCAGTCTGAATAATAAATATAGAACTACCAACTTGTTTTGATGGCTTTCTAAAGACAAGTAATTGGATAGGGACAAATTAAAAATTAAATTCTCCTCAAATTTTACAAAAATATCATGTTCTCCAGAAGACAGAATTTTTGCAATTTCCTCTATGTGAATTCAGCAAAATGTGGACTCTATAATGTTAAACCATAGAGGAACAGGCAAACAGTAAAAAAAAAAAAATACTCCCCTCACTGCACCCTGTCCCACCACTCCTCCAGACCGCAATCTGGTCCTCTGCAGCTCTACTTTTATACAGGGTGGGCCATGTATATGGATATACCTAAATAAAATGGGAATGGTTGGTGATATCAACTTCTTGTTTGTGGCACATTAGTATATGGGAGGGGGAAAACTTTTCAAGATGGGTGGTGACCATGGCGGCCATTTTGGATCCAGCTTTATTTTTTCCAATGGGAAGAGGGTCATGTGACACATTAAACTTATTGAGAATTTCACAAGAAAAACAATGATGTGCTTGGTTTTAACGTAACTTTATTCTTTCATGAGTTATTTACAAGCCTCTCTTTGTTTACAGCCATTGACATGTTGCAGAGGTTAACACGTGAGAAGCGGATAGAAATTGTGTTGATGTCTGGTGAATGCAGTGCCCGGGTCATTGCAGCACATTTCAATGCAAGACACCCTACACAAGAAAACTGTCAATTCCCATGTTATTTCGGTGTATCCATATAAATGGCCCACCCAAAATTTTTGCCTCATCACTGAACACAATGTTTTGTGTAAACTGAGGGTCCTGTTCCAATTTTTGTTTTGCCCATTCTGCAAATTGCTCGCATCCTCTTTGGCCTCGTTACTCCTGGCCATCGTGATGTTGACAGTTCACAGTGACATCAGAGACCTGGTTGTGCTGGAAGCCAGGGCCTGGAGTGAAAAAGCCGAAAAGAATGCACATAACTTGGACATGAAGTGTGGAGGACCGGACTGTGGATAGCGGGACAGGTGAGCAGTGATGTATAGTAAGTAATATTTTTTTTTTTTTTTTTACATCCTGTGTTTATTATGCTTTGGGGTCCATAGAGACCCCAATGCATAATAATGAACATTGAAATCAAATTTACCTGTAAAATCCGCATGATTTGGCAAATTCAAATTTTGCTAGATTTGATCATCTCTACAATAAAATATAATTTTTGTGCCAGTTTACACAATTGTAAAACATCTCAATGCAGGAGACCATATACAGAACCAAAGACAAGATCAGCAAAGCCTTTCCCAAAGAATTACAGTTATGCACCTTAGAAGGCCCACAACCGCTCTAAAAAGCATGGGTTGAAAAAATGTATTTTGCTTTAACTGGTGGTCATAGACTTTAATGTACCAAGGAAGTATTGAGGTTAGTTCAGAATAATAGACTAATGTATTTGAATTCAAGTTTTCACCCCATATTCTAATTGTTTCTTTTGGACTTCAATTCTTATTGAAGGACTAGTTGGGCTTTGGGAGAGGGGTCAACAGCGGCAACTTCAATGTAAATTTAAGAGGCAAAAACAACAGGTAATGTTTGGAGACAACACAGGGGGCTAGAATGGATTTTCATACCTCCACTCTTAAACATTAATGGTTTGCCCTATGAAGCACTGTTCATTTTTTTTTACATAGATTTGTATCTGACAATAAACAATTTGAATGGCTTATTCCAATTTTAACATTCATTTGTTTCTGATTGATTTCTTCTGATAATTCATTTGTAGTAAAGTGCACATGTTCTGGAAAAGCACTCAAAATGTTTTTTTCTGATTATTATTTTTGTAACCCAAAAACCCAATAAATGAAAATAATATAATCTAGTCAGAACTTTTTGTGAATCTTTGTGTTCTCTGAATCACTAATTGCATTTACGTACTTATGTACTTGTTTGCTAAAGTGGTATTCCCATCTCCAAGATTCTATTCCAATATGTATTAGGTGTAAGGACTTTACCTTATCAGTGTAAAAAAAAAAAATCACTTCACTCCAACATTGATCCAGAAAAGGGTGACGCTAGTCACAACCCACAGACCGGCCATGAGTTAGCGAAGTCAGGCATTCCAGGGTCAGTACCAAAATAGTATATAGTAAACCAAGTGAAAAAACAAAGTGGTAAATCGGGTCACATTCCAAGGTCAGAATACCAGAGAAATAGCGGATAAGCAAAGGGGCAATAACAAATGTTTAGTCATAACACGGTCCAGGTCCAAAGGTCAGCAGCAGAAGATCTGAAGTTACAACACAGGGATTAGGGGAACACACACCAGAGGGAACAAGGTTTTGACTGGCTGTGATCTGGGCCAGACAGCTCACCTAAATAGCAAGGCGATTACCAAGAACTGTGGAAATCTCTGCACCTTCCAGTCTCAGATAGGTCAACTGAGCTGTCAATCAAAGCATCGACAGCTCAGCACGCCCCAGCACTGGATAGGATAACATGTCCATCACTGAATCCCAAACACTCTGAGCAGAGGAATCGTGACAAAAGGTAGAACGAGTGTCATGCGTATGTCATGCTAGTACAATGCGATTTTTCTCACCTAGCATCAGCATGAGATGTGTTTTTAACAGGGTTGCGGAGTCGGTGTCCATTTTGGTGGAGTTGGTAAAAAATGGACAGAATCAGACTCCTAAAATATATAATAAATTGGGTAAAGTATTTAGATAGAATATATATATATATATATATAGATAGAAATTGGATAATTTCACAAATCCCCTGCATATTATTAAACGTGCCCCCTATAGTGCCTTTCATGTGGCATTAAAAGGTGTTTAACCTTGTATAACCTAATAAGTAATTAATTTTTTTTAAATTAAGTGGGGTCCCCCTATTTTTGATAGGCAGACGTGCATGGAAAAAAAAATTATTTTCAATAAATTGGTGATCGAAGGATGGTGTGCAGAAATCTTAAATCAAAAAAAGTATTTTTTTCTGTTTGTGTGTATTTATTTTTTATTACTGGATTTGTAATAAGGCTGTCTGATAGACTAATCTCCATTACTAACCACAGGGCTTGATGGCAGCTGTGATTTTTGACAAATCGCACCTCTCATCAACCCCAACTACAATTACCAAGATTGCCACCTCTACAGGGCAATTGGGTAGATCCGGGCAAAGCTCCAGAATTGGTGCATCTAATATGATGTGCCAATTCTGGGGTGACTGTGGGCTTGTATTTTTAGGTTCGGATGGGCCCAATAATCAGGGACCTTTCCAACCTCATAATATAAGCCTACAGCTCTCTGATTTACCTTTGCTGATTATCAAAAATAGATAGTGAACTGGCAGCAAGACATTAGTCTTAGGGTACTGTCACACTCTGCAACTTTCCAACGATCACGTCCAGCGATACGACCTGGCCGTGATCGTTGGAAAGTCGTTGTGTGGTCGCTGGAGAGCTGTCACACAGACCGCTCTCCAGCAACCAACGATGCCGAAGGCCCCAGGTAACCAGGGTAAACATCGGGTTACTAAGCGCAGGGCCGCGCTTAGTAACCCGATGTTTACCCTGGTTAACATCGTAAAAGTAAAAAAAAAAAAAAACAGTACATACTCACATTCCGGTGTCCGTCAGGTCAGTTGCAGTCTGCTTCCCGCTCTGACTGAGTGCCGCCGTAAAGTGAAAGCAGATCACAGCGGTGACGTCACCGCTGTGCTCTGCTCTTACATTCCGGCAGTCAGTCAGAGCTAGTGATGGGCAGTCCGGCTCTTTTTGGTGATCCGGCTCTCATGGCTCCGCTCACCAAAAAGAGCCGGCTCTTTCGGCTCACAAAACAGCTCTTTTTGGATCCTAAATGGATCCCTATTGAATATATGTTCAGGCGTCTGAAACTCCGCCCACCTACCGCAGAAACTCCGCCCACTTCTTAGAGCCAATTAAATTGAAGAGTGGGCAGGGTTTTGCTCAGGTGGGCGAAGTTAAGCCTCCCGAAGTCCGGTATTTTACGCCTAGTGAAAGCCATTCAGTAATTTTAGTGGCTCACTGGTGTGCCGGCTCCCATCGTTCACAGCAGGGAGCCGGCTCTTTGTGTCGGCTCGTTCGCGAACGACACATCACTAGTCAGAGCGGGAAGCAGACTGCAAGGGACCTGACGGACACCGGAATGTGAGTATGTACGTTTTTTTTTTTTTACTTTTACGATGGTAACCAGGATAAACATCGGGTTACTAAGCGCGGCCCTGCGCTTAGTAACCCGATGTTTACCCTGGTTACAAGCGAACGCATCGTTGGATCGGTGTCACACACACCGATCCAACGATGACAGCGGGAGATCCAGCGACGAAAGAAAGTTCCAAACGATCTGCTACGACGTACGATTCTCAGCAGGGTCCCTGATCGCTGCTGCGTGTCAGACACAGCGATATCGTATGGATATCGCTGGAACGTCACGGATCGTACCATCGTAGCGACAAAAGTGCCACTGTGTGACAGTACCCTTCTACAATAAGACAACACAGAAAAGGGACAGATGGGGGAAGGAGACAGCAAAGAATATCCACCGAAATCAAAGAGAACACAAACAACTTCTCCAGGACACTTTGGCTTCTACTGGAACACCACAGCCACTCAGGTAAGCTTGGCTCAGGATAGTAAAACCTATTGCTGGCATGGTAGCAAGCCAGCAGGGAGTTTATATAGTGAAGGTGGAGTGCACAAATAAGCAGCTAAAACTAAAAAAAAAGATGGAATCTCAGTAGACTTAAAGCTGCCAAAAAGGAAACAGAGAAGCACATTGCTAAGGAGAGTAAAACTAATCCCAAACTGTTCTTCAACTATATCAATAGTAAAAAAATCAAAAGTGAAAGTGTAGGCTCTTAAAAAAAAAATTGTGAGGAAAAAATGGTTGTAAATGATGAGGGGAAAAGCTAATATATTAAACACCTTCTCCCCGGTATTCACAGTGGAAAATAAAATGCTAGGTGAAATGCCGAGAGACAAAGAAAACCCTATATTAAGGGTCACCAATCTAAAGGTACCTTCACACTGAACGATATCGCTAGCGATCTGTGACGTTGCAGCGTCCTCGCTAGCGATATCGTTGAGTTTGACACGCAGCAGCGATCAGGATCCTGCTGTGCCATCGTTGGTCAGAGCAGAAAGTCCAGAACTTTATTTCGTCGCTGGACTCCCGCAGACATCGCTGAATCAGTGTGTGTGACGCGCTTAGTAACCCGATGTTTACCCTGGTTACCAGTGCTAATGTAAAAAAAAACAAACACTACATACTTACATTCCGGTGTCTGTCCCCCGGCGCTGTGCTTTCCTGCACTGTCAGCGCCGGCCAGCCGTAAAGCAGATTACAGCGGTGACGTCACCGCTGTGCTTTCTGGCCGGCGCTCACAGACAGTGCAGGAAAGCACAGCGCCGGGGGATAGACACCGGAATGTAAGTATGTAGTGTTTGTTTTTTTTTACATTAGCACTGGTAACCAGGGTAAACATCTGGTTACTAAGCGCGGCCCTGCGCTTAGTAACCCGATGTTTACCCTGGTTACCCGGGGACCGGCATCGTTGGTCGCTGGAGAGCTGTCTGTGTGACAGCTCTCCAGCGACCACACGACGAAACAGCGACGCTGCAGCGATCGGCATCGTTGTCTAGATCGCTGCAGCGTCGCTAAATGTGACTGTACCTTTACCCAAGAAGAGGTTCGAACCCGGCTAAATAAGATTAAAATAGATAAATCTCCGGGTCCAGATGGCATACACCCACAAGTACTAAGAGCACAGACAAGCCATTATTTCTTATATTTAGGGACTCTATAGCGACAGAGTCTGTTCCACAGGACTGGCACATAGCAAATGTGATACCAATATTCAAAAAGGCCTCTAAAAGTGAACCTGGAAATTATAGGCCAGTAAGTCTAACCTCTATTGTTGGTAAAATATTTGAAGGGTTTCTGGGGGATGTTATTCTGGATTATCTCAATGAGAATAACTGTTTAACTCCATATCAGCATGGGTTTATGAGGAATCGCTCCTGTCAAACCAATCTAATCAGTTTTTATGAAGAAAGAAGCTATAGACTGGACCACGGTGAGTCATTGGACGTGGTATATCTTGATTTTTCCAAAACTTTGATACCATGTCACACAAGAGGTTGGTACACCAAATGAGAATGCTGGGTTTGGGGAAAAATGTGTGTAAATGGGTAAGTTACTGGCTTAGTGATAGAAAGCAGAGGGTGGTTATAAATAGTATATTCTCTAACTGGGTCACTGTGACCAGTGGGGTATCGCAGGGGTCGGTGTTGGGATCTATTCAACATATTTATAAACGATCTGGTAGAAGGTTTATATAGTAAAATATCGATGTTTGCAGAGAATACAAAACTATGTAAAGCAGTCAGTACAAGAGAAGATAGTATTCTGCTACAGATGGATCTGGATAAGTTGGAAACTTGGGCCGAAAGGTGGCAGATGTGGTTTAACAATGATAAATATAAGGTAATACACATGGGAAGAAGGAATCAATATCACCATTACACACTGAACGGGAAACCACTGGGTAAATCTGACAAATAGAAGGACTTGGGGATCCTAGTTAATGATAAACTTACCTAAAGCAGCCAGTGCCAGGCAGCAGCTGCCAAGGCAAACAGGATCATGGGGTGCATTAAAAGAGGTCTGGATACCATTATACTGCCTCTGTACAAATCTCTGGTTAGACCGCAGATGGAGTACTGTGTACAGTTTTGGTCATCGGTGCTCAGGAGGGATATAATAGAACTAGAGCAAATACAAAGAAGGGCAACAAAATTAATAAAGGGGATGGGGGAACTACAATACCCAGAGAGATTAACAAAATTAGGATTATTTAGTCTAGAAAAAAGGCGATCCAATAACCATGTATAAGTATGTAAGGGGACAATACAAATATCTCACCGAGGATCTGTTTATACCAAGGAAGGTGACGGTTCCAAGGGGTCTGGAGGAGAGGTTTTTCCACCAACATAGAAGAGGATTCTTTACTGTTTAGGGCAGTGAGAATCTGGAATTCCTTGCCTGAGGAGGTGGTGATGGCGAACTCAGTCGAGGGGTTCAAGAGAGGCCTGGATGTCTTCCTGAAGCGTAACAATATTGTATCTTACACTTATTAGGTTCTTTAGAAGGACGAAGATCTGGGGATTTATTCTGATGGAATATAGGCTGAACTGGATGGACAAATGTCTTTTTTCCGCCTTGCTAGCTATGTTACTATATTTCTATGACTCTTCTTATAAGTTAAATTGATATTTGTAAATTGATGAATGGTTGTTATTTACCTGTTATCAGCTCCTACAATTCATTGTCATGTTATCTTTGCAAAACATGGATGTAGGGTCACTGATCATTGATGTTTGCTGATATGCTGATTGCGCATTATACCAGGCCATGCAGTTTGTTGACTTGCAAACATTGAAGGATAAACTAATCAAACAATGCGAGTAATCTCATCACATCTTTCCCTTGACCTGTGAATAATGGCTTTAACCCCTTAAGCCCCGAGGGTGGTTTGCATGTTAATGACCAGGCCAATTTTTACAATTCTGACCACTGTCCCTTTATGAGGTTATAACTTCGGAACGCTTCAATGGATCTTGGCGATTCTGACATTTTCTCGTGACATATTGTACTTCATGATAGTGGTAAAATTTCTGTGATATTACCTGCGTTTATTTGTGAATAAAAACGGAAATTTGGTGAAAATTTTGAAAATTTCGCAATTTTCCAACTTTGAATTTTTATGCAATTAAATCACAGAGATATGTCACACAAAATACTTAATAAGTAACATTTCCCACTTGTCTACTTTACATCAACACAATTTTGGAACCAAAATTTTTTTTCGTTAGGGAGTTATAAGGGTTAAAAGTTGACCAGCAATTTCTCATTTTTACAACACCATTTTTTTTTTAGGGACCACATCTCATTTGAAGTCATTTTCAGGGGTCTATATGATAGAAAATAACCAAGTGTGACACCATTCTAAAAACTACACCCCTCAAGGTGCTCAAAACCACATTCAAGAAGTTTATTAACCCTTCAGGTGTTTCACAGGATTTTTTGGAATGTTTAAATAAAAATGAACATTTAACTTTTTTCACAAAAAATTTACTTCAGCTCCAATTTGTTTTATTTTACCAAGGATAACAGGAGAAAATGGACCCCAAAAGTTGTACAATTTGTTCTGAGTACGCCAATACCCCATATGTGGGGGTAAACCACTGTTTGGGCGCATGACAGAGCTCGGAAGCGAAGGAGCGCCATTTGACTTTTCAATGCTAAATTGACTGGAATTGACATGGGACGCCATGTTGTGTTTGGAGAGCCCCTGATGTGCCTAAACATTGAAACACCCGACAAGTGACACCATTTTGGAAAGTAGACCCCCTAAGGAACTTATCTAGATGTGTGGTGAGCACTTTGACTCATTAAGTGATTCACAGAAGTTTATAATGCAGAACCGTAAAAATAAAAAATTATTTTTTCACAAAAATGATCTTTTTGCCCCCAATTTTTTATTTTCCCAAGGGTAAGAGAAGAAATTGGACCCCAAAAGTTGTTGTCCAATTTGTCCTGAGTATGCTGATACCCCATATGTGGGGGTAAACCACTGTTTGGGCGCATGGGAGAGCTCATAAGGGAAGGAGCGCCGTTTGACTTTTCAATGCAAAATTGACAGGAATTGAGATGGGACGCCATGTTGCGTTTGGAGAGCCACTGATGTACCTAAACATTGAAACTCCCCCACAAGTGACACCATTTTGGAAAGTAGACCCCCTAAGGAACTCATCTAGATGTGTTGTGAGAGCTTTGAACCCCCAAGTGTTTCACTACAGTTTATAACGCAGAGCCGTGAAAATAAAAATTATTTTTTTTCCACAAAAATTCTTTCTTAGCCCCTAGTTTTGTATTTATCCAAGGGTAACAGTTGAAATTGGACCCCAAAAGTTGTTGTCCAATTTGTCCTAAGTACGCTGATACCCCATATGTGGGGGGGAGCCACCGTTTGAGCGCATGGCAGAGCTCGAAAGGGAAGGAGCGTAATTTGGAATGCAGACTTAGATGGATTGGTCTGCAGGCGTCACATTGCGTTTGCAGAGCCCCTAATGTACCTAAACAGCAGAAACCCCCCACAAGTGACCCCATATTGGAACTAGACCCCCCCAAGAAACTTATCTAGATGTGTTGTAAGAACGTTGATGCCCCAAGTGTTTCACTACAGTTTATAACGCAGAGCCGTGAAAATAATTATTTTTTCTCCACAAAAATTATTTTTTAGCCCCCAGTTTTGTATTTTCCCAAGGGTAACAGGAGAAATTGGACCCCCAAAGTTGTTGTCCAATGTGTCCTGAGTACGCTGATACCCCATATGTTGGGGTAAACCCCTGTTTGGGCGCACAGGAGAGATCGGAAGGGAAGGAGCACTGTTTTACTTTTTCAACGCACAATTGGCTGGAATTGAGATCGGACACCAGGTCGTGTTTGGAGAGCCCCTGATGTGCCTAAACAGTGGAAACCCCCCAATTATAACTGAAACCCTAATCCAAACACATCCCTAACCCTAATCCCAACGGTAACCCTAACCACACCCCTAACCCTGACACACCCCTAATCCCAACCTTATTCCCAACCGTAAATGTAATCCTAACCCTAACTTTAGCCCCAACCCTAACCCTAATTTTATCCCCAACCCTAACTGTAGCCTTAACCCTAGCCCTAACTCTAGCCCTAACCCTAATGGGAAAATGGAAATAAGTACATTTTTTTAAATTTTTCGCTAGCTAAGGGGGTGATGAAGGGGGGTTTGATTTACTTTTATAGCGGATTTTTTAGCGGATTTTTATGATTGGCAGCCGTCACACACTGAAAGACGCTTTTTATTGCAAAAAATATTTTTTGCGTTACCACATTTTGAGAGCTATAATTTTTCCATATTTTGGTCCACAGAGTCATGTGAGGTCTTGTTTTTTGCAGGACGATTTGACGTTTTTATTGGTAACATTTTCGGGCACGTGACATTTTTTTGATCGCTTTTTATTCTGATTTTTATGAGGCAGAATGACCAAAAACCAGCTATTCATGAATTTCTTTTGGGGGAGGCGTTTATACCGTTCAGCGTTTGGTAAAATGGATAAAGCAGTTTTATTCTTTGGGTCAGTACGATTACAGCGATACCTCATTTATATCATTTTTTTATGTTTTGGCGCTTTTATACGATAAAAACTATTTTATAGAAAAAATAATTATTTTTGTATCGCTTTATTCTGAGGACTATAACTTTTTTCTTTTTTCTTTAATGATGCTGTATGACGGCTCGTTTTTTGCGGGACAAATGATGTTTTCAGCGGTACCATGGTTATTTAGATCCGTCTTTTTGATCGCGTGTTATTCCACTTTTTGTTTGGCGGTATGATAATAAAGCGTTTTTTGCCTCGTTTTTTTTTTTTTTTTTTTACGGTGTTCACTGAAGGGGTTAACTAGTGGGACAGTTTTATAGGTCGGGTCGTTACGGACGCGGCGATACTAAAAAAAATATTCACATGTGTACTTTTATTGTTTTTTTAGATAAAGAAATGTATTTATAGGAACAATATTTTTTGGGGGGGGGGAATTTTTTGGGGGATTTTTTTTTTATTTTTTTTACACATGTGAATATTTTTTTTTTTACACTATATCATTGCCCCGGGGGGGGGGGGGCATCATGTTATAGTGTAAGATCGCTGATCCGACACTTTGCTGTACACTGTGTCAGATCGGTGATCTGACGTGCACAGCTCCAGGCTTCCCGGCGCCTGCTCTGAGCAGGCGCTGTGAAGCCACCTCCCTGCAGGACCCGGATGCCGCGGCCATTTTGGATTCGGGTCTGCTGCAGGGAGGAGGAGGTAAGAGACCCTCGGAGCAATGCGATCACATCGTGTTGCTTCGGGGGTCTCAGGGAAGCATGCAGGGAGCCCCCTCCCTGCGCGATGCTTCCCTATACCGCCGAAACACTGCGATCATGTTTGATCGCAGTGTGCCAGGGGTTAATATGCCGGGGGCGGTCCGTGACCGCTCCTGGCACATAGTTCTGGATGTCAGCAGCGATAGTCAGTCGTGAGCGCGGCCGATCGCATATGACGTACTATCCCGTCACTGGGAATTGAGTCACAGGTCACCTTGATGGGATAATACGTCATATGGGATTAAGGCATTAGGAATAGTTGTGAACTATAAAAAGGGAATATGCCTCTGTAACAAGAGACATCCAAATATCCAAGACATCCAAAAGAATTAAAGAACAAGAGACTCATTGCAAAACCACAGCCAGGAACATTCTACAGGCTATCTGCCAGATCATGGCTCCACCATGAGGGACAAAGATTTGACATTCCCCCGAGTTTTTCTCACAGTGCTAGCGGGGATCGCACCGAGGTCACCGCAGTTCAGCCTGGCTGAGAACGGAGCCTCCGTGACCGTAGGTAACCTCGATGATGTCACCTCTAGTCACTGAGGCTGCGCTCTCAGCAGTTCATTCCCCAGTGGTTCTCAGCCTGGACAGTCGCATCTTGGCACCGTCCAGGTTGAAAACTATTTCTCCCTCAGACATGAATTATGGCGTGAGACACGACGGACAGGTATGGTATATTGTTTTTTTTTTATTTTTGGTTTATTACAGGAGATCGAGGGCTTCAATGGAATTAGGCGAGGTCATAAGTTTGGTTTAATTGAGATTATTAAAGGAGTCTGTGATTTTCTTTCAGAACTTTATTCTTGCTGTGTCTTTATTTACAATACAACTGTAGGATTAGTAATGGATAGGTGTCTTATAGACACCTGTCCATTACTAAGCCGTGGGCTTGATGTCACCGGACAATACAAATGTACGAAGCTGCGCTCGGCAGCGATATATGCGGGGCTTTCCACATCACTCTGGTTCCGGGACTACTGTTCTCTTGACTTTTAGACCCCTGACGCCCTGCAGTGGACTGCCTCATATGGTGATATGATCATTATCTCAGCCTTCTTGTTTAACCCCTTGGTACATGCTTTCCTCCTCACTGCTCTATATGGCAGGTCCCTCTCTAACTTCATGCTTTAAGGGAGATTTTTTTCTTCTTACTTAAATGGGATATCTATGTTAGTGTTCCCCACAGCATTAAATAGGCTTATTGTGGCCTTTCAGAAGGGGTTTTTCCATTATCTGGTTTTCTGGGGACGCCCAGAACAGGGTTTTTTCTATTTCATGTGCAACTATTGTATGTATATGGGGTGTTGTTTTAGGTATGTTTATGTCATTTGAATATGATATTGTATACGCTATAGCTTTATGGGACTACAAGTGATGTGTTTTGTCTTTTAAATGTTTTTATCCTGGGTTTGTCTACCAATAAACTTTGTATATATTTTTCTTCAATATCGTGGGTGTGCGCCTAATATGCATGGTACTTTCCTTTTTTGATGCATTGCTTTATCCTGTGCATTGTGCAGCACCCCTATAATTAATATATATATATATATATATATATATATATATATATATATATATATAGACTCCAGCTATTTTTACGCCTGTTAGTGGTGCTCCCTGTTTCTCTTTATGTACTGGACAATACAAAGGTGACATCAACCCCACAAATATTAACCCCACTTGCCTCAGCTACAGGCAGGGCCTTATTTGCCACTAGGCACTTGAGGGCACATGCCTAGGGAGGGACAATGCAGGGGGCGGCACCTGAGCAAGGTTTTTATTTAACTTTTTTTTTTGGTGACCCTCCAAAAATTGTAGAGGTTTCAACGTGGTTTATTCTACGCGTTTCAGGGTTCAGGTGACCCCTTCATCAGGACATACCACAAATATTGTACAAGAGTCATAGGTATACAGGGTTTAAGTACACGTCAGCATTTAGAAGCGACGCCCAATGGATCAGATAACACCCAGTGTCAGAGTTCAGGCTCATCAGGAAGTTCACATGACAAGATTAAAAATCATCAATTGTATCAATTTGTATTTCTCTGATGATTTTTAATCTTGTCATGTGAACTTCCTGATGAGCCTGAACTGACACTGGGTGTTATCTGATCCATTGGGCGTCGCTTCTAAATGCTGACGTGTACTTAAACCCTGTATACCTATGACTCTTGTACAATATTTGTGGTATGTCCTGATGAAGGGGTCACCTGAACCCTGAAACGCGTAGAATAAACCACGTTGAAACCTCTACAATTTTTGGAATTTTTCTTGCGGCAGTGCGGGGATGATCCTTTTTTCTCCTACCTAAGTGAGCACGCTAGCGCAGACAGAGCATCTGCTAGCTCTGTCTGCGCTAGCAGTGACGGACCCGGAAACGCTGCAGCCCACGTCTCAGGGTCCGTCACTCAATGATGGCACATCCCTAGCGCACGCCCATTGTGGGCGTGCGCTAGTGATGCGTCCGACATAGGAATTAATGGCGGCCGTTAAGGACTACGTTACACCGCGTTTATGCCGCGGTGTAACGTAGTCCATGTATCGGACACCCATAACGTAGTGTGAACCCAGCCTTAGTATAATGCAAAGCAACAGTCTTCAAATCGCAGAGCACAGCAGAGTGTGGCCTAAGCAGGAGGCAACGATCCTACAGAACTAGCACATTATATGTGGAGCGCCCCCATGGGGCCGTGGGGTACTCGGTACCGGGTCCTTCGGTTCACAGGGGGATGTCACGGTGGCTGACCCGGTTCGTGGCCCTGGGACATCCGTATAAAAGGGGGTAAGGTCTTTAATAGGAATGTTTGTGACGCCACCTGTGGTATTCGGTCAGGGTGACTGACGCTGCTTTAAGGGGTCCGCTGGAGTGATGTTATGGCAGCTAGATGGTATACCTTCCCACAGGTGAAGTGTATCCCCAGGGCTTCCCAGTGTGTAGATGGTGGATGGTGAGAGGCGCAGTGAAGAACGAGGACACAAGTTTGCAGTCTCTTTACCTTTACTGAGGACTTCAGCATCCACAGTCCAGGGCACCAGATCACAGGGTAGGCAGAGTCCGGCCGGTTTGGAGGCAAGTCCAGAGTCTCCTTGTCCAGGTGGAAATCAGTAGCCTTCCTCTAGCGCCGTGGTGTTGTAGTTCCTTACTGCCTAAGACTATACAATAAGGTCCTCAGATGTAATGTCTCTCTCTCTCTGTCCCCCATATAGGATAGGACAAACCCGTGTGACTGGTGGCTTGAGGCGGTTTATAGGGACTCTATCATGCCCCAGCCTCTAAGGGGTGCCTCCTGGGTGTAGGTCGGACAGGTAATGTTAAATTAGCTGTCCTGCTGGTCTCTGGAGCAAAGCATAAAGGTCATTACTCCCTCGGTGTTCCGGCTAACGGGGTTCTGCGCCTCAGAAGGAGGCAGCCTGTGCAGGGCTGGTCCCCTTCTGGTATCCACTCCTTTGCTACGACTTCCTTCACGCTCGCTACAATACAGTTCTGCCTTCGATGTCCCTTTCTGGGAGCTGCAGCTCTGAGGGCATGCACAGCCTCGTGTCCTTTCTCCTTCGTTCTCTGACAGGATCCTACCCCTGTCAGGGACCAACCACCTGAGCAGAGCTCAGCCAGCAACTAACCAACTTTACCAATGTGGGGAGTGACCTAATAAATAGGAGCAAGAGCTCCCCCTGGTGGCCTGGAGTGTGAAATGTGTTGCATGTTTGTGATACCTGGATGCAGTTATCCTTCTTTGCCTCCAAACGTAGCATCACTCTCCCCTAGAGGAAAATGACATTACTGCAACGACTAGGACCCTGGGGCGCTGCATATACACAATTCTCAAATCAGAAAGCATATTTATTTTATATAGTCACACCCTCAAAGTTGTAAAGAGGGAAGCTTAAACAGCCAGGGACACTCTCAAAGACATGATAGATACCAAAAAGAAGAAAAAAAAAGGTGTACAAAACGTCCCAAAGGTAAAAGTTATTCAAAAACACATATATCATTAAAACAACATACATAGTGAATACAATGATAGACAAAGCAATTTAATGAATAACAGGTGTAAGAGCATAAAGATCCCAAATACTAGTGGAGGGTAGGGCAGAATATGACAACTATTTTCATAGAAAAGCGCAAATGCAACCCACATAGGGTTATTCCCTTATAAATCACAGTCAGACAAAAATGAAAATGTAGCACCAAGTGGAAACAGAAGTGAGAATCACTTATTATTTCTTGAAAATCATTAAATATCGTTCAGCTCATATAGAGCAAAGAAACATATCAGGTACTACAATTAATCAACAACGGGTCACGTAGAGCCCACAACATAAACTGGGTGTGCACCCCTTTAAGGGAATACGAGTACGCACTATAAGTCAAAGACTGTCCTTACCCATATTTCTTGCCACCTGTGGATCATATGCGGCAGCTCCATCAGCCAGTAATGGTATCTAGCTTCATAGCCAGGATGTCCTTAACTTCATAGACATCCTCAGAACTGACAGGAGAAGGAAAATTTCCTGTGTCCTGAACAAAGCGACTGAGAACAACCGGCTTCAGCATGGAGACATGGAAGGAGTTGTGGATCCATAAGGAGGCAGGCAACTTCAAACGACAGCACACATCGTTGATTCGATAGAGCACTTCAAAGGGACCGATGTAACGAGGAGCCAGCTTATAAGAAGGAACCTTAAGACAGATGTGCCTGGGAGACAGCCATACCTTATCTCCGAGTTGGAAAGGTGGCGGATCCAGATGTCTCTTATCCGCATGCTCCTTGGTTCGAACCGATGCCTCACCAGAGAGGTCCTGGTCTCAGTCCGCACCAGAGAGGTCCTGGTCTCAGTCCACACCTGAGGGGCCAGGGATTCAGACGCAGGATTGTCGGAAGTGAGAGGCAATGAAGTTGAGACCCTAGGGTGCTGTCCATAAACAATGAAAACGGGGAGTTGGAGGAGGACTCACCGACATGGTTATTGTAGGAAAACTCCGACCATGGCAGCAGGTTGGCCCAGTCGCTGTGGTGACCATTCACGAAGTGTTGCAGATAGTTGGTGAGGACTTGATTCACTCTCTCTACTTGGTCGTTAGATAGTGGGTGATAGGCAGAGGAAAAGTCCAGAGTGACATACAATAGCTTACAGAGGGATCACCAGAATCAGGAGATGAATTGAATTACTCTGTCGGAGACAATGAGGAGCGGAAGACCGTGAAGCCGAAGGACATGCTGGATGAAGAGCTCTGTGAGTTTAAGAGCGTAAGGGAGACCAGACAGTGGAGTGTCCCATCTTGGGGAACCGGTCAACCACAACCCAGATTACTGTACAACCGGACGATGCTGGCAGATCCGTGATGAAGTCCATGGCAATATGTTGCCAGGGAGCAGACAGAATTGGGAATGTGAAAAAGTGACCGGCTGGCAGTTTCTTGGTTGTTTTATTATGAGCACAGGAGGGACAGGCTACATCGAAGTCCAGAACATCTTGGCGCAAGGTGGACCACCATTAGGCTAGGTTCACATTGCGTTAGCGCAATCCGCTAGCGCTATGCACTAAACGGATTTCCCTAATGCAATGTATCTATAGGGATCGCGT